>NC_134531.1:245830782-246172870 GCF_050624435.1 Tenrec ecaudatus
CCAAATGCCCGCTAGGGACCCTAATAGTCCAAGTGCCCGCTAGTTATCCTAGATAATCCAAGTGCTCGCTAGTTAACCTAGATAGTCCAAGTGTCCGCTAGTTAGCCTAGATAGACCAAGTGCCGGCTAGGGAACCTACCTAGTCCAAGTGCCCGATAGGGAACTTACATAGTCCAAGGCCTGCTAGGGAACCTACATAGTCCAAGTGCCTGTTAGTTAACCTAGATAGTACAAGTGCCCGCTAGTTAACCTAGATAGTCCAAGTGCCTGCTAGTATACCTACATAATCCATGGGCCCGCTAGTTAACCTACATAGTGCAAGGGCCCGCTAGTTAACCTACATCGTCTAAGGGCCCGCTAGTTAACCTAGATAGTCCAAGTGCCCGCTAGTTAACCTACATAGTCTAAGTGCCCGCTAGGTAACCTAGAGAGTTCAAGTGACCAATAGGTTACCTACATAGTCCAAGTGCCCGTTCGTTAACCTACATAGTCCAAGTACCCGCTAGGTACCCAATATAGTCCAAATGCCCGCTAGGGGCCCTAATAGTCCAAATGCCCGCTAGTTAACCTAGATAGTCCAAGTGCTCGCTAGTTAACCTAGATAATCCAAGTGCCCGCTAGTTAACCTAGATAGATAAAGTGCCCGCTAGGGAACCTATCTAGTCCAAGAACCGGCTAGGAAACGTACATAGTCCAAGTGCCCGCTAGGTAACATACATAGTCCAAGTGCCCGCTAGGTAACGTAGATATTCCAAGTGCCCGCTAGGGAAAGTACATAGTCCAAGTGCCCGCTAGGAAACCTAGATAGTCCAAGGGCCCGCTAGGTAACCTACATTGTTCTAGTGCCCCCTAGTTAACCTACATTCTCCAAGTGCCCGATAGGGAACCTACATAGTCCAAGTGCCCGCTAGGTAACCTACATAGTCCAAATGCCCGCTAGTTAACCTACATAGTACAAGTGCCCGATAAGGAACCTACATAATCCAATTGCCCGCTAGGGAACCTACATACTCCAAGTGCCCGCTAGGTAACCTACATAGTCCAATTGCCCGCTAGTTAACCTACATAGTCCAAGTGCCCGATCGGGAGCCTATATAATCCAAGTGCCCGCTAGGGTACCTACATAGTCCAAGTGCCCGCTAGGTAACCTACATAGTCCAAATGCCCACTAGTTAACCTACATAGTCCAAGTGCAATATAGGGAACCTACATAATCCAAGTGCCCGCTAGGGAACCTACATAGTCCAAGTGCTCGTTAGGTAACCTACATAGTCCATTGGCCCGCTGGTTAACCTACATATTCGAAGTGCCCGCTAGTAAACTCACATAATCTAAGTGCCCGTTAGCTAACCTAGATAGTCCAAGGGCCCGCTAGTTGACCTACATAGTCCAAGTGCCCGCTAGGTAACCTAGACAGTCCAAGTGCCCGCTAGTTAACCTACATAGTCCAAGTGCCCGATAGGGAACCTAGATAGTCCAAGTGTCCTCTAGTTAACTTACATAGTCCAAGTGTCCGTTAGTTAACCTAGATAGTCAAAGTGCCTGCTAGGTAACCTAGATATTCCAAGTGCCCACTAGGTAACCTACATAGTACAAGTTCCCGCTAGGTAACCTAAATAGTCCAAATGCCCCCTAGGGAATCTACATAGTCCAAGTGCCCGCTAGTTAACCTAGATAGTCCAAGTGCCTGCTAGTAAACCTACATAATCCATGGGCCCGCTAGTTAACCTACATAGTGCAACGGCCCGCTAGTTAACCTAGATCGCGCAAGTGTCCGCTAGTTAACCTACATAGTCCTAGTGCCCGCTAGGGATCCTTCATAATCCAAGTGCCCGCTAGGTAACCTAGATAGTCCAAGTGCCCGCTAGTAAACCTAGATAGTCCTAGTGCCCGTTAGTTAACCTAGATATTCCAAGTGCCCACTAGGGGACGTACATAGTCCAAGTGCCCGCTAGGTAACCTAGATAGTCCAAGTGCTCGCAGGGATCCTTCATAATCCAAGTGCCTGCTAGGCAACCTAGATAGTCCAAGTTCCCGCTAGGTAACCTAGATAGTCCAAGTGCCCGTTAACTAACCTAGATAGTCCATGTTCCCCCTAGGCAACCTACATAGTCCAAGTGCCCGTTAGTTAACCTAGAATTCCAAGAGCCCGCTATTTAACCTAGACTGTCCAAGTGCCCGCTAGGTTACCTGCATAGTCCAAGTGCCCGTTCGTTAACATAGATAGTCCAAGTGCCCGCTAGGGAACCTATATAGTCCAAGTGCTATCTAGGTAACCTAGAAAGTCCAAGGGCCCGCTAGTTAACCTACATAGACCAAGGGCTCGCTTGTTAACTTTGATAGTCCAAGTGCCCGCTAGGTAACCTATATAGTCCAAATGCCCGCTAGGGACCCTAATAGTCCAAGTGCCCGCTAGTTATGCTAGATAGTCCAAGTGCTCGCTAGTTAACCTTGATAGTCCACGTGCCCGCTAGATAACCTAGATAGACCAAGTGCCTGCTAGGGAACCTACCTAGTCCAAGTGCCCGCTAGGGAACCTATATAGTCCAAGTGCTATCTAGGTAACCTAGATAGTCCAAGGGCCCGCTAGATAACCTACATCATCCAAGGGCCTGCAAGTTAACCTAGATAGTCCAAGTGCCTGCTAGTTAACCTACATAGTCCAAGTGCCCGCTAGGTAACCTAGACAGTTCAAGTGACCACTAGGTTACTTACATAGTCCAAGTGCCTGTTCGTTAACCTACATAGTCCAAGTGCCCGCTAGTTAACCTAGATCGTCCAAGTGCACGCTAGTTAGCCTACATAGTCTAAGGGCCCGCTAGTTAACCTACATAGTTCAAGGGCCCGCTAGTTAACCTACATCGTCCAAGGGCCTGCAAGTTAACCTAGATAGTCCGTGTGCCCGCTAGGTAACCTAGACAGTTCAAGCGACCACTAGGTTACTTACATAGTCCAAGTGCCTGTTAGTTAACCTACATAGTCCAAGTGCCCGCTAGGTAACCTATATAGTCCAAATGCCCGCTAGGGACCCTAATAGTCCAAGTGCCCGCTAGTTATCCTAGATAATCCAAGTGCTCGCTAGTTAACCTAGATACTCCAAGTGTCCGCTAGTTAACCTAGATAGACCAAGTGCCCGCTAGGGAACCTACCTAGTCCAAGTGCCCAATAGGGAACTTACATAGTCCAAGGCCTGCTAGGGAACCTACATAGTCCAAGTGCCTGTTAGTTAACCTAGATAGTACAAGTGCCCGCTAGGGAACCTAGATCGTCCAAGTGCACGCTAGTTAACCTACATAGTCCAAGGGCCCGCTAGTTAACCTACATAGTCCAAGGGCCCGCTAGTTAACCTACATCATCCAAGGGTCTGCAAGTTAACCTAGATAGTCCAAGTGCCCGTTAGTTAACCTACATAGTCCAAGTGCCCGCTAGGTAACCTAGACAGTTCAAGTGACCACTAGGTTACTTACATAGTCCAAGTGCCTGTTCGTTAACCTACATAGACCAAGTGCCCGCTAGGTAACCTATATAGTCCAAATGCCCGCTAGGGACCCTAATAGTCCAAGTGCCCGCTAGTTATCCTAGATAGTCCAAGTGCTCGCTAGTTAACCTTGATAGTCCACGTGCCCGCTAGTTAACCTAGATAGACCAAGTGCCCGCTAGGGAACCTACCTAATCCAAGTGCCCTCTAGGGAACCTATATAGTCCAAGTGCTATCTAGGTAACCTAGATAGTCCAAGGGCCCGCTGGATAACCTACATCGTCCAAGGGCCCGCAAGTTAACCTAGATTGTCCAAGTGCCCGCTAGTTAACCTACATAGTCCAAGTGCCCGCTAGGTAACCTAGACAGTTCAAGTGACCACTAGGTTACTTACATAGTCCAAGTGCCTGTTCGTTAACCTACATAGTCCAAGTGCCCGCTAGTTAACCTAGATCGTCCAAGTGCACGCTAGTTAACCTACATAGTCCAAGGGCCCGCTAGTTAACCTACATAGTTCAAGGGCCCGCTAGTTAACCTACATCGTCCAAGGGCCTGCAAGTTAACCTAGATAGTCCGAGTGCCCGCTAGGTAACCTAGACAGTTCAAGCGACCACTAGGTTACTTACATAGTCCAAGTGCCTGTTCGTTAACCTACATAGTCCAAGTGCCCGCTAGGTAACCTATATAGTCCAAATGCCCGCTAGGGACCCTAATAGTCCAAGTGCCCGCTAGTTATCCTAGATAATCCAAGTGCTCGCTAGTTAACCTAGATAGTCCAAGTGTCCGCTAGTTAGCCTAGATAGACCAAGTGCCGGCTAGGGAACCTACCTAGTCCAAGTGCCCGATAGGGAAATTACATAGTCCAAGGCCTGCTAGGGAACCTACATAGTCCAAGTGCCTGTTAGTTAACCTTGATAGTACAAGTGCCCGCTAGTTAACCTAGATAGTCCAAGTGCCTGCTAGTATACCTACATAATCCATGGGCCCGCTAGTTAACCTACATAGTGCAAGGGCCCGCTAGTTAACCTACATCGTCTAAGGGCCCGCTAGTTAACCTAGATAGTCCAAGTGCCCGCTAGTTAACCTACATAGTCTAAGTGCCCGCTAGGTAACCTAGAGAGTTCAAGTGACCAATAGGTTACCTACATAGTCCAAGTGCCCGTTCGTTAACCTACATAGTCCAAGTACCCGCTAGGTACCCAATATAGTCCAAATGCCCGCTAGGGGCCCTAATAGTCCAAATGCCCGCTAGTTAACCTAGATAGTCCAAGTGCTCACTAGTTAACCTAGATAATCCAAGTGCTCGCTAGTTAACCTAGATAGATAAAGTGCCCGCTAGGGAACCTATCTAGTCCAAGAACCGGCTAGGAAACGTACATAGTCCAAGTGCCCGCTAGGTAACATACATAGTCCAAGTGCCCGCTAGGTAACGTAGATATTCTAAGTGCCCGCTAGGGAAAGTACATAGTCCAAGTGCCCGCTAGGAAACCTAGATAGTCCAAGGGCCCGCTAGGTAACCTACATTGTTCTAGTGCCCCCTAGTTAACCTACATTCTCCAAGTGCCCGATAGGGAACCTACATAGTCCAAGTGCCCGCTAGGTAACCTACATAGTCCAAATGCCCGCTAGTTAACCTACATAGTACATGTGCCCGATAAGGAACCTACATAATCCAATTGCCCGCTAGGGAACCTACATACTCCATGTGCCCGCTAGGTAACCTACATAGTCCAATTGCCCGCTAGTTAACCTACATAGTCCAAGTGCCCGATCGGGAGCCTATATAATCCAAGTGCCCGCTAGGGAACCTACATAGTCCAAGTGCCCGCTAGGTAACCTACATAGTCCAAATGCCCACTAGTTAACCTACATAGTCCAAGTGCAATATAGGGAACCTACATAATCCAAGTGCCCGCTAGGGAACCTACATAGTCCAAGTGCTCGTTAGGTAACCTACATAGTCCATTGGCCCGCTGGTTAACCTACATATTCGAAGTGCCCGCTAGTAAACTCACATAATCTAAGTGCCCGTTAGCTAACCTAGATAGTCCAAGGGCCCGCTAGTTGACCTACATAGTCCAAGTGCCCGCTAGGTAACCTAGACAGTCCAAGTGCCCGCTAGTTAACCTACATAGTCCAAGTGCCCGATAGGGAACCTAGATAGTCCAAGTGTCCTCTAGTTAACTTACATAGTCCAAGTGTCCGTTAGTTAACCTAGATAGTCAAAGTGCCTGCTAGGTAACCTAGATATTCCAAGTGCCCACTAGGTAACCTACATAGTACAAGTTCCCGCTAGGTAACCTAAATAGTCCAAATGCCCCCTAGGGAATCTACATAGTCCAAGTGCCCGCTAGTTAACCTAGATAGTCCAAGTGCCTGCTAGTAAACCTACATAATCCATGGGCCCGCTAGTTAACCTACATAGTGCAACGGCCCGCTAGTTAACCTAGATCGCGCAAGTGTCCGCTAGTTAACCTACATAGTCCTAGTGCCCGCTAGGGATCCTTCATAATCCAAGTGCCCGCTAGGTAACCTAGATAGTCCAAGTGCCCGCTAGTAAACCTAGATAGTCCTAGTGCCCGTTAGTTAACCTAGATATTCCAAGTGCCCACTAGGGGACGTACATAGTCCAAGTGCCCGCTAGGTAACCTAGATAGTCCAAGTGCTCGCAGGGATCCTTCATAATCCAAGTGCCTGCTAGGCAACCTAGATAGTCCAAGTTCCCGCTAGGTAACCTAGATAGTCCAAGTGCCCGTTAACTAACCTAGATAGTCCATGTTCCCCCTAGGCAACCTACATAGTCCAAGTGCCCGTTAGTTAACCTAGAATTCCAAGAGCCCGCTATTTAACCTAGACTGTCCAAGTGCCCGCTAGGTTACCTGCATAGTCCAAGTGCCCGTTCGTTAACATAGATAGTCCAAGTGCCCGCTAGGGAACCTATATAGTCCAAGTGCTATCTAGGTAACCTAGAAAGTCCAAGGGCCCGCTAGTTAACCTACATAGACCAAGGGCTCGCTTGTTAACTTTGATAGTCCAAGTGCCCCTTAGTTAACCTAGATCGTTCAAGTGCCCGCTAGTTAACCTAGATCGTCCAAGTACTGGCTAGTTAACCTACATAGTCAAGGGCCCACTAGTTAACCTAGATTGTCCAAGTGTCCTCTATTTAACCTACATAGTCCAAGTGCCCGCTAGGTAACCTACATAGTGTAAGTGTGTGCTAGGTAAACTACATAGTCCAAGTGTCCGCTAGTTAACATAGATAGTCCAAGTGCCCTCTAGGGAAGGTACATTTTCCAAGTGCCCGCTAGGTAACCTAGAGAGTGCAAGTGCCCGCTAGTTAACCAAAATAGTCCAAGTGCCTGCTAGGTAACCTAGACAATCCAAGGGCCTGCTAGTTAACCTACATAGTCCAAGTGCCCGCTAGGTAACCTACATAGTGCAAGTGTCCGCTAGTTAACCTACATAGTCCAAGCGCCCGCTAGTTACCATACATAGTCCAAGTACCCGCTAGTTAACTTACATAGTTCAAGTGTCCGTAGGGAACATACATAGTCCAAGTGCCCGCTAGGGAACCTACGTAGTCCAAGTACCCGCTAGTTAACCTAGATTGTCCAAGTGCACGCTAGTTAACCTACATAGTCCAAGGGCCCGCTAGTTAACCTAGATAGTCCAAGTGCCTGCTAGTTAACCCACATAGTCCAAGTGCCCGCTAGGTAACCTAGACAGTTAAAGTGACCACTAGGTTACTTACATAGTCCAAGTGCCTGTTCGTTAACCTACATAGTCCAATTGCCCGCTATTTAACCTAGATCGTCCAAGTGCACGCTAGTTAACCTAGATAGTCCACGTGCCCGCTAGTTAACCTAGATAGACCAAGTGCCCGCTAGGGAACCTACCTCGTCTAAGTGCCCGCTAGGGAACCTATATAGTCCAAGGGCTATCTAGGTAACCTAGATAGTCCAAGGGCCCGCTAGATAACCTACATCGTCCAAGGGCCCGCAAGTTAACCTAGATAGGCCAAGTGTCCGCTAGTTAACCTACATAATCCAAGTGCCCGCTAGGTAACCTAGACAGTTCAAGTGACCACTAGGTTACTTACATAGTCCAAGTGCCTGTTCGTTAACCTACATAGTCCAAGTGCCCGCTAGTTAACCTAGATCGTCCAAGTGCACGCTAGTTAACCTACATAGTCCAAGGGCCCGCTAGTTAACCTACATAGTCCAAGGGCCCGTTAGTTAACCTACATAGTCCAAGTGCCCGCTAGGTAACCTAGACAGTTCAAGTTACCACTAGGTTACTTACATAGTCCAAGTGCCTGTTCGTTAACCTACATAGTCCAAGTGCCCGCTAGGTAACCTATATAGTCCAAATGCCCGCTAGGGACCCTAATAGTCCAAGTGCCCGCTAGTTATGCTAGATAGTCCAAGTGCTCGCTAGTTAACCTTGATAGTCCACGTGCCCGCTAGATAACCTAGATAGACCAAGTGCCCGCTAGGGAACCTACCTAGTCCAAGTGCCCGCTAGGGAACCTATATAGTCCAAGTGCTATCTAGGTAACCTAGATAGTCCAAGGGCCCGCTAGATAACCTACATCATCCAAGGGCCTGCAAGTTAACCTAGATTGTCCAAGTGCCCGCTAGTTAACCTACATAGTCCAAGTGCCCGCTAGGTAACCTAGACAGTTCAAGTGACCACTAGGTTACTTACAAAGTCCAAGTGCCTGTTCGTTAACCTACATAGTCCAAGTGCCCGCTAGTTAACCTAGATCGTCCAAGTGCACGCTAGTTAGCCTACATAGTCCAAGGGCCCGCTAGTTAACCTACATAGTTCAAGGGCCCGCTAGTTAACCTACATCGTCCAAGGGCCTGCAAGTTAACCTAGATAGTCCGAGTGCCCGCTAGGTAACCTAGACAGTTCAAGCGACCACTAGGTTACTTACATAGTCCAAGTGCCTGTTCGTTAACCTACATAGTCCAAGTGCCCGCTAGGTAACCTATATAGTCCAAATGCCCGCTAGGGACCCTAATAGTCCAAGTGCCCGCTAGTTATCCTAGATAATCCAAGTGCTCGCTAGTTAACCTAGATACTCCAAGTGTCCGCTAGTTAACCTAGATAGACCAAGTGCCCGCTAGGGAACCTACCTAGTCCAAGTGCCCGATAGGGAACTTACATAGTCCAAGGCCTGCTAGGGAACCTACATACTCCAAGTGCCTGTTAGTTAACCTAGATAGTACAAGTGCCCGCTAGGTAACCTAGATCGTCCAAGTGCACGCTAGTTAACCTACATAGTCCAAGGGCCCGTTAGTTAACCTACATAGTCCAAGGGCCCGCTAGTTAACCTACATCATCCAAGGGTCTGCAAGTTAACCTAGATAGTCCAAGTGCCCGTTAGTTAACCTACATAGTCCAAGTGCCCGCTAGGTAACCTAGACAGTTCAAGTGACCACTAGGTTACTTACATAGTCCAAGTGACTGTTCGTTAACCTACATAGTCCAAGTGCCCGCTAGGTAACCTATATAGTCCAAATGCCCGCTAGGGACCCTAATAGTCCAAGTGCCCGCTAGTTATCCTAGATAGTCCAAGTGCTCGCTAGTTAACCTTGATAGTCCACGTGCCCGCTAGTTAACCTAGATAGACCAAGTGCCCGCTAGGGAACCTACCTAGTCCAAGTGCCCCTAGGGAACCTATATAGTCCAAGTGCTATCTAGGTAACCTAGATAGTCCAAGGGCCCGCTAGATAACCTACATCGTCCAAGGGCCCGCAAGTTAACCTAGATTGTCCAAGTGCCCGCTAGTTAACCTACATAGTCCAAGTGCCCGCTAGGTAACCTAGACAGTTCAAGTGACCACTAGGTTACTTACATAGTCCAAGTGCCTGTTCGTTAACCTACATAGTCCAAGTGCCCGCTAGTTAACCTAGATCGTCCAAGTGCACGCTAGTTAACCTACATAGTCCAAGGGCCCGCTAGTTAACCTACATAGTTCAAGGGCCCGCTAGTTAACCTACATCGTCCAAGGGCCTGCAAGTTAATCTAGATAGTCCGAGTGCCCGCTAGGTAACCTAGACAGTTCAAGCGACCACTAGGTTACTTACATAGTCCAAGTGCCTGTTCATTAACCTACATAGTCCAAGGGCCCGCTAGATAACCTACATCGTCCAAGGGCCCGCAAGTTAACCTAGATTGTCCAAGTGCCCGCTAGTTAACCTACATAGTCCAAGTGCCCGCTAGGTAACCTAGACAGTTCAAGTGACCACTAGGTTACTTACAAAGTCCAAGTGCCTGTTCGTTAACCTACATAGTCCAAGTGCCCGCTAGTTAACCTAGATCGTCCAAGTGCACGCTAGTTAGCCTACATAGTCCAAGGGCCCGCTAGTTAACCTACATAGTTCAAGGGCCCGCTAGTTAACCTACATCGTCCAAGGGCCTGCAAGTTAACCTAGATAGTCCGAGTGCCCGCTAGGTAACCTAGACAGTTCAAGCGACCACTAGGTTACTTACATAGTCCAAGTGCCTGTTCGTTAACCTACATAGTCCAAGTGCCCGCTAGGTAACCTATATAGTCCAAATGCCCGCTAGGGACCCTAATAGTCCAAGTGCCCGCTAGTTATCCTAGATAATCCAAGTGCTCGCTAGTTAACCTAGATACTCCAAGTGTCCGCTAGTTAACCTAGATAGACCAAGTGCCCGCTAGGGAACCTACCTAGTCCAAGTGCCCAATAGGGAACTTACATAGTCCAAGGCCTGCTAGGGAACCTACATACTCCAAGTGCCTGTTAGTTAACCTAGATAGTACAAGTGCCCGCTAGGTAACCTAGATCGTCCAAGTGCACGCTAGTTAACCTACATAGTCCAAGGGCCCGCTAGTTAACCTACATAGTCCAAGGGCCCGCTAGTTAACCTACATCATCCAAGGGTCTGCAAGTTAACCTAGATAGTCCAAGTGCCCGTTAGTTAACCTACATAGTCCAAGTGCCCGCTAGGTAACCTAGACAGTTCAAGTGACCACTAGGTTACTTACATAGTCCAAGTGACTGTTCGTTAACCTACATAGTCCAAGTGCCCGCTAGGTAACCTATATAGTCCAAATGCCCGCTAGGGACCCTAATAGTCCAAGTGCCCGCTAGTTATCCTAGATAGTCCAAGTGCTCGCTAGTTAACCTTGATAGTCCACGTGCCCGCTAGTTAACCTAGATAGACCAAGTGCCCGCTAGGGAACCTACCTAGTCCAAGTGCCCCTAGGGAACCTATATAGTCCAAGTGCTATCTAGGTAACCTAGATAGTCCAAGGGCCCGCTAGATAACCTACATCGTCCAAGGGCCCGCAAGTTAACCTAGATTGTCCAAGTGCCCGCTAGTTAACCTACATAGTCCAAGTGCCCGCTAGGTAACCTAGACAGTTCAAGTGACCACTAGGTTACTTACATAGTCCAAGTGCCTGTTCGTTAACCTACATAGTCCAAGTGCCCGCTAGTTAACCTAGATCGTCCAAGTGCACGCTAGTTAACCTACATAGTCCAAGGGCCCGCTAGTTAACCTACATAGTTCAAGGGCCCGCTAGTTAACCTACATCGTCCAAGGGCCTGCAAGTTAACCTAGATAGTCCGAGTGCCCGCTAGGTCACCTAGACAGTTCAAGCGACCACTAGGTTACTTACATAGTCCAAGTGCCTGTTCGTTAACCTACATAGTCCAAGTGCCTGCTAGGTAACCTATATAATCCAAATGCCCGCTAGGGACCCTAATAGTCCAAGTGCCCGCTAGTTATCCTAGATAATCCAAGTGCTCGCTAGTTAACCTAGATACTCCAAGTGTCCGCTAGTTAACCTAGATAGACCAAGTGCCCGCTAGGGAACCTACCTAGTCCAAGTGCCTGATAGGGAACTTACATAGTCCAAGGCCTACTAGGGAACCTACATAGTCCAAGTGCCTGTTAGTTAACCTAGATAGTACAAGGGCCCGCTAGTTAACCTAGATAGTCCAAGTGCCTGCTAGTATACCTACATAATCCATGTGCCCGCTAGTTAACCTACATAGTGCAAGGGCCCGCTAGTTAACCTACATCGTCTAAGGGCCCGCTAGTTAACCTAGATAGTCCAAGTGCCCGCTAGTTAACCTACATAGTCTAAGTGCCCGCTAGGTAACCTAGACAGTTCAAGTGACCAATAGGTTACCTACATAGTCCAAGTGCCCGTTCGTTAGCCTACATAGTCCAAGTACCCGCTAGGTACCCAATATAGTCCAAATGCCAGCTAGGGGCCCTAATAGTCCAAATGCCCGCTAGGTAACCTAGATAATCCAAGTGCCTGCTAGTTAACCTAGATAGATAAAGTGCCCGCTAGGGAACCTATCTAGTCCAAGAACCGGCTAGGAAACGTACATAGTCCAAGTGCCCGCTAGGTAGCATACATTGTCCAAGTGCCCGCTAGGTAACGTAGATATTCCAAGTGCCTGCTAGGGAAAGTACATAGTCCAAGTGCCCGCTAGGAAACCTAGATAGTCCAAGGGCCCGCTAGGTAACCTACATTGTTCTAGTGCCCCCTAGTTAACCTACATTCTCCAAGTGCCCGATAGGGAACCTACATAGTCCAAGTGCAAGCTAGGTAACCTACATAGTCCAAATGCCCGCTAGTTAACCTACATAGTACAAGTGCCCAATAAGTCACCTACATAATCCAATTGCCCGCTAGGGAACCTACATACTCCAAGTGCCCGCTAGGTAACCTACATAGTCCAAATGCCCGCTAGTTAACCTACATAGTCCAAGTGCCCGATAGGGAACCTACATAGTCCAAGTGCCCACTAGGTAACCTACATAGTCCAAATGCCCACTAGTTAACCTACATAGTCCAAGTGCAATATAGGGAACCTACATAATCCAAGTGCCCGCTAGGGAACCTACATAGTCCAAGTGCTCGTTAGGTAACCTACATAGTCCATTGGCCCGCTGGTTAACCTACATATTCCAAGTGCCGGCTAGTAAACCCACATAATCTAAGTGCCCGTTAGCTAACCTAGATAGTCCAAGGGCCCGCTAGTTGACCTACATAGTCCAAGTGCCCGCTAGGTAACCTAGACAGTCCAAGTGCCCGCTAGTTAACCTACATAGTCCAAGTGCCCGATAGGGAACCTAGATAGTCCAAGTGTCCTCTAGTTAACTTACATAATCCAAGCGCCCGTTAGTTAACCTAGATAGTCAAAGTGCCTGCTAGGTAACCTAGATATTCCAAGTGCCCACTAGGCAACCTACATAGTACAAGTTCCCGCTAGGTAACCTAAATAGTCCAAATGCCCGCTAGGGAATCTACATAGTCCAAGTGCCCGCTAGTTAACCTAGATAGTCCAAGTGCCTGCTAGTAAACCTACATAATCCATGGGCCCGCTAGTTAACCTACATAGTGCAAGGGCCCGCTAGTTAACCTAGATCGTGCAAATGTCCGCTAGTTAACCTACATAGTCCTAGTGCCCGCTAGGGATCCTTCATAATCCAAGTGCCCGCAAGGTAACCTAGATAGTATAAGTGCCCGCTAGTTAACCTAGATAGTCCTAGTGCCCGTTAGTTAACCTAGATATTCCAAGTGCCCACTAGGGGACGTACATAGTCCAAGTGCCCGCTAGGTAACCTAGATAGTCCAAGTGCCCGCAGGGATCCTTCATAATCCAAGTGCCTGCTAGGCAACCTAGATAGTCCAAGTTCCCGCTAGGTAACCTAGATAGTCCAAGTGTCCGTAAACTAACCTAGATAGTCCAAGTCCCCGCTAGGCATCCTACATAGTCCAAGTGCCCGTTCGTTAACATAGATAGTCCAAGTGCCCGCTAGGGAAACTATATAGTCCAAGTGCTATCTAGGTAACCTAGATAGTCCAAGGGCCCGCTAGTTGACCTACATAGACCAAGGGCTCGCTTGTTAACTTTGATAGTCCAAGTGCCCCTTAGTTAACCTAGATCGTTCAAGTGCCCGCTAGTTAACCTAGATCGTCCAAGTACTGGCTAGTTAACCTACATAGTCAAGGGCCCACTAGTTAACCTAGATTGTCCAAGTGTCCTCTAGTTAACCTACATAGTCCAAGTGCCCGCTAGGTAACCTACATAGTGTAAGTGTTGGCTAGGTAAACTACATAGTCCAAGTGCCCGCTAGGTAACATATATAGTCCAAGTGCCCTCTAGGGAAGGTACATATTCCAAGTGCCCGCTAGGTAACCTAGAGAGTGCAAGTGCCCGCTAGTTAACCAAAATAGTCCAAGTGCCTGCTAGGTAACCTAGACAGTCCAAGGGCCTGCTAGTTAACCTACGTAGTCCAAGTGCCCGCTAGGTAACCTACATAGTGCAAGTGTCCGCTAGTTAACCTACATAGTCCAAGCAACCGCTAGTTAACATACATAGTCCAAGTGCCCGCTAGGTAACCTACATAGTCCAAGTGCCCGCTAGGTAACCTAGACAGTTCAAGTGACCACTAGGTTACTTACATAGTCCAAGTGCCTGTTCATTAACCTACATAGTCCAAGTGCCCGCTAGTTAACCTAGATCGTCCAAGTGCACGCTAGTTAACCTACATAGTCCAAGGGCCCGCTAGTTAACCTACATAGTCCAAGGGCCCGCTAGTTAACCTACATCGTCCAAGGGTCTGCAAGTTAACATAGATAGTCCAAGTGCCCGCTAGTTAACCTACATAGTCCAAGTGCCCCCTAGGTAACCTAGACAGTTCAAGTGACCACTAGGTTACTTACATAGTCCAAGTGCCTGTTCGTTAACCTACATAGTCCAAGTGCCCGCTAGTTAACCTAGATCGTCCAAGTGCACGCTAGATAACCTAGAGTCCAAGTGCTCGCTAGTTAACCTACATAGTCCAAGTGCCCGCTATGTAACCTAGATAGTAAAAATGCCCGTTAGGTAACCTAGATAGTCCAAGTGCCCGCTAGGTAACTTACATTGTCCAAGTTCCCGCTAGGTAACTTAGATAGTCCAAGAGCCCGTTCATTAACCTAGAAGTCAAAGTGCCCGCTAGGTAACCTGGACAGTCCAAGTGCCCGCTAGGTTACCTGCATATTCCAAGTGCCCGTTCGTTAAGCTAGATAGTCCAAGTGCCCACTAGGTAACCTACATAGTCCAAGTGCCCGCTAGGTAACCTATATAGTCCAAGTGCCCGCTAGTTAACCTAGATAGTCCAAGTGCTCGCTAGTTAACCTACATAGTACAAGGGCCCACTAGTTGACCCAGATACTCTAAGTGCCCGCTAGTTAACCTAGATAGTCCAAGTGCCCGCTAGGTAACCTAAGTAGTCCAAATGCCCGATATGGATCCTACATAGTCCAAGTGCCCTCTAGGTAACCTACATTGTCCAAGTGCCCGTTCGTTTACCTAGATAGTCCAAGTGTCCGCTAGGTAACCTATACTGCCCAAGTGCCCGCCAGGTTATCTATATAGTCCAAGTGCCCGTTCTTAACCTAGATAGTCCAAGTGCCCGCTAGGAAACCTACATAGTCCAAGGGCCCGCTAGGTAACCTAGATAGTCCAAGTGCCCGCTAGATAACCTAGTGTCCAAGTGCTTGCTAGTTAACCTACATAGTCCAAGTGCCCGCTATGTAACCTAGATAGTAAAAATGCCCGTTAGGTAACCTAGATAGTCCAAGTGCCCGCTAGGTAACTTACATTGTACAAGTTCCCGCTAGGTAACTTAGATAGTCCAAGAGCCCGTTCATTAACCTAGAAGTCAAAGTGCCCGCTAGGTAACCTAGACAGTCCAAGTGCCCGCTAGGTTACCTGCATGTTCCAAGTGCCCGTTCGTTAACCTAGATAGTCCAAGTGCCCACTAGGTAACCTACATAGTCCAAGTGCCCGCTAGGTAACCTATATAGTCCAAGTGCCCGCTAGGTAACCTAGATAGTCCTAGGTCCCGCTAGTTAACCTACATAGTGCAAGGGCTCACTTGTTCACTTTGATAGTCCAAGTGCCCGCTAGTTAACCTTGATAGTCCAAGTGCCCACTAGTTAACCTAGATTGTCCAAGTGCCCGCTAGTTAACCTACATAGTCCAAGGGCCCACTAGTTAACCTAGATAGTCCAAGTGTCCTCTAGTTAACCTACATAGTCTAAGTGCCTGCTAGTTAACCTATATACCAAGTGCCCGCTATGTAACCTAGATATTCCAAGGGCACACTAGTTAACCTATATCGTCCAAATGCCCGCTAGGCAACCTAGATAGTCCAAGTGCCCGCTAAGGAACCTACATAGTCCAAGTGCACGCTAGTTAACCTAGATAGTCCAAGGGCCCCCTAGTTAGCCTACATAGTCCAAGTTCCCGCTAGGTAACCTAGATAGTCCAAGTGCCCGTTCGGTAACCTAGATAGTCCAAGTGCCCTTTAGGGAACCTAGATATTCCAAGGGCCCGCTAGTAAACCTACATAGTCCTTGGGCCCGCTAGTTAACCTTCATAATCTAAGTGCCCGTTAGCTAACCTAGATAGTCCAAAGGCCCGCTAGTTGACCTACATAGTCCAAGTGCCAGCTAGGTAACCTGGTTAGTCCAAGTGCCTGCTTGGTAACCTACATAGTGCAAATGTCCGCTAGTTAACCTACATATTCCATGTGCCCGCTAGGTAACCTAGATACTGCAAGTGCCCGCTAGTTTACCTAGAATAGTTCAAGTACCCGCTAGGTAAGCTAGATCATCCAAGAGCCCCCTAGTTACCCTACATAGTCCAAGTGCCCGCTAGTTAACAAACATAATATAAGTGCCCGTTGGCTAACGTAGATAGTCCAAGGGCCCGCTAGTTAACCTACATAGTCCAAGGGCCCGCTAGTTAACCTACATGGTCCATGGGCCCGCTAGTTAACCTAGATAGTCCAAGTGCCCGTTCGTTAACCTACATAGTCCAAGTGCCCGCTAGGTAACCAATATAGGCCAAATGCCCGCTAGGGGCCCTAATAGTCCAAATGCCTGCTAGTTAACCTAGATAGTCCAAGTGCTCGCTAGTTAACCTAGATAGTCCAAGTGCCCGCTAGTTAACATAGATAGATAAAGTGCCCGCTAGGGAACCTATATAGTCCAAGTATCCGCTAGGATACGTACACAGTCCAAGTGCCCACTAGGTAACGTACATAGTCCAAGTGCCCGCTAGGTTACGTAGAGAGTCCAAGTGCCCGCTAGGGAGCGTACATACTCCAAGTGCCCGCTAGGTAACCTAGATAGTCCAAGTGCCCGCTAGTTAACCTACATTGTCCAAGTGCCTGCTAGGTTACCTAGATAATCCAATGCCAACTAGTCAACCTACATAGTCCAGGTTCCAACTAGGTAACCTAGATAGTCCAAGGGCCCCCTAGTTAACCTACATTCTCAAAGTGCCTGATAGGGAACCTACATAGTCCAAGTGCCCGCTAGGTAACATACATAGTCCAAATGCCCGCTAGTTAACCTACATAGTCCAAGTGACCCATAGGGAACCTACATAATCCAAGTGCCCGCTAGGGAACCTACATAGTCCATGTGCCCGTTAGGTAACCTAGATAGTCCAAATGCCAGCTAGGGAACCCACATAGTCCAAGTGCCCGCTAGGGAACTTCCATAGTCCAAGGGCCCGCTAGGGAATCTACAAAATCCAAGTGCCCGTTAGTTAACCTAGAAAGTCCAAGTGCCCGCATGGCAACCTAGATAGTCCAACAGCCCGGTAGGTAACCTACATACTCCAAGTACCCGCTAGGTAACGTAGATAGTTCAAGTGCCAGCTAGGTAACCTAGATAGTCCAAGTGCCCGCTAGGTAACCTACAAAGTCTAAGTGTCCGCTAGGTAATCTATATAGTCCAAATGACCGCAGGGAGCCTACATTGTCCAATGCCCGCTAGGTAACCTAGATAGTCTAAGGGCCCGCGAGGTAACCTACATAGTCCTAGTGCCCCCTAGTTAACCTACATTTTCCAAGTGCCCGAATTGGAAACTACATAGTCCACGTGCCCGCTAAGTAACCTACATAGTCCAAGTGCACACTAGGTAACCTACATTGTCCAAATGCCCTCTAGTTATTCTACATAGTCCAAGTGCCCGATAGGGAACCTACATAATCCAAATGCCCGCTAGAAAACATACATAGTCCAAGTGCCCGTTAGGTAACCTAGAAAGTCCAAATGCCCGCCAGGAAACCCACATAGTCCAAGTGCCCGCTAGGGAACTTACATAGTCCAAGGGCCCGCTAGGGAACCTACACAGTCCAAGTGCCCGTTAGTTAACCTAGATAGTCCAAGTGCCCGCTTGGTAACCTAGATAGTCCAACACCCCGCTAGGTAACCTACATACTCCAAGAACGCACTAGGTAACGTGGATAGTTCAAGTGCGAGCTAGGTAACCTAGATAGTCCAAGTGCCCGCTAGGTAACCTACAAAATCTAAGGGCCCGCTAGGTTATCTATGTAGTCCAAATGCCCGCTAGGGAATCTACATAGTCCAAGGGCCCGCTAGTTAACGTAGATAGTCCAAGTGCCGCTAGTTATTCTACATAGTTCAAGGGCCCACTAGTTAACCTACACAGTCCAAGTTTCCGCTAAGAAACCTAGATAGTCCAAGTGCACGCTAGTTAACCTAGATAGTCCAAGTGCCCTCTAGTTAACCTAGATCGTCCAAGTGCCCGCTAAGAAACTTAGATAGTCCAAGTGCCCGTTACCTAAACTAGATAGTCCAATTGCCCGCTATGCAACATACATAGTCCAAGTGCCCGTTCGTTAACCTAGAAGTCCAAGTGCCCGCTAGGTAACCTAGACTCTCCAAGTGCCCGCTAGGTTACCTACATAGTCCAAATGCCCGTTCGGTAACCTAGATAGTGCAAGTGCCCGGTAGTTAACCTACATAGTCCAAGTGCACGCTAGGTAACCTAGATAGTCCAAGGGCCCGCTAGTTAACCTACATAGTCCAAGTGCCCGGTAGTTAACTTACATAGTTCAAGTGTCCGTAGGGAACATACATAGTCCAAGTGCCCGCTAGGGAACCTACATAGTCCAAGTGCCCGCTAGTTAATCTACATAGTTCAACGCCCGCTAGTTAACCTACATAATCCAAGTACCCGCTAGTTAACCTAGATCGTCCAAGTGTCCGCTAATTAACCTACATAGTACAAGTGCCCGCTAGGGAAACTAGATAGTCTAAGTGCCCGCTCTGGAACCTACATAGTCCAAGTGACTGCTAGGGAACCTACATAGTCCATGTGCCCGTTCTGGAACATACATAGTCCAAGTGCCCGCTAGGGAATCTACATAGTCCAAGGGCCCGCTAGTTAACGTAGATAGTCCAAGTGCCGCTAGTTAATCTACATAGTCCAAGGACCCGCTAGTTAACCTACATAGTCCAAGTACCCGCTAGCTAACCTAGATCGTCCAAGTGCCCACTAGGTAACCTGCATAGTCCAAGGGCCCGCTAGTTAACCTACATAGTCCAAGGGCCCGCTATTTAACCTACATCGTCCAAGGGCCCGCTAGTTAACCTAGATAGACCATTTGCCCGCTAGTTAACCTACATAGTCCAAGTGCCCACTAGGTAACCAATATAGTCCAAATGCCCGCAAGGGGCCCTAATAGTCCATATGCCCGCTAGTTAACCTAGATAGTCCAAGTGTTCGCTAGTTAACCTAGATAGACCAAGTGCCCGCTAGGGAACCTATCTAGTCCAAATACCCGCTAGGAAACGTACATAGTCCAAGTGCCCGCTAGGTAACGTACATAGTCCAAGTGCCCGCTAGGTAACGTAGATAGTCCAAGTGCCCGTTTGGGATCGTACATAATCCAAGTGCCTGATAGGTAACCGAGATAGTCCAAGTGCCCACTAGTTAACCTACATAGTCCAGGTTCCCCCTAGGTAACCTAGAAAGTCCAAGGCCCGCTAGGTAACCTACATAGTCCTAGTGCCCCCTAGTTAACCTACATTCTCCAAGTGCCCGATAGGGAACCTACATAGTCCATGTGCCCGCTAGGTAATGTACATATTCCAAATGCCCTCTAGTTAATCTACATAGTCCAAGTGCCCGATAGGGAACCTACATAATCCAAGTGCTCGCTAGGGAACCTACATAGTCCAAGTGCCCGTTAGGTAACCTAGATATTCCAAATGCCCGCCAGGAAACCCACATAGTCCAAGTGCCCGCTAGGGAACTTACATAGTCCAAGGGCCCGCTAGGGAATCTACACAGTCCAAGTGCCTGTTATTTAACCTAGATAGTCCAAGTGCCCGCATGGTAAACTAGATAGTCCAACAGCCCGCTAGGTAACCTACATACTCTAAGAACCAGCTATAAGGTAGATAGTTCAAGTGCCAGCTAGGTAACCTAGATAGTCTAAGGGCCCGCTAGGTAACCTACATAGTCCTAGTGCCCCCTAGTTAACCTACATTCTCCAAGTGCCTGATAGGGAACCTACATAGAACAAGTGCCCGCTAGGTAACCTACATAGTCCAAATGCCCGCTAGTTAATCTACATAGTCCAAGTGCCCGCTAGGGTCCTTACATAGTCCAAGGGCCCGCTAGGGAACCTACATAGTCCAAGTGCCCGTTAGTTAACCTAGATAGTCCCAGTGCCCGCTAGGTAACCTAGATAGTCCAACAGCCCGGTAGGTAACCTACATACTCCAAGTACCCGCTAGGTAACGTAGATAGCTCAAGTGCCAGCTAGGTAACCTAGATTGTCCAAGTGCCCGCTAGGTAACCTACAATGTCTAAGTGCCCGCTAGGTAATCTATATAGTCCAAATGTCCGCTAGGGAGCCTACATAGTCCAAATGCCCGCTAGGTAGCCTAGATAGTCTAAGGGCCCGCTAGGTAACCTACATAGTCCTAGTGCCCCATAGTTAACCTACATTCTCCAAGTGCCCGATAGGGAACCTACATAGAACAAATGCCCGCTAGGTAACCTACATAGTCCAAATGCCCGCTAGTTAATCTACATAGTCCAAGTGCCCGATAGGGAACCTACATAATCCAAGTGCCCGCTAGGGAACCTACATAGTCCAAGTGCCCGTTAGGTAAGCTAGATAGTCCAAATGCCCGCTAGGGAACCCACATAGTCCAAGTGCCCGCCAGGGAACTTACATAGTCCATGGGCCCGCTAGGGAACCTACATAGTCCAAGTGCCCTTTAGTTAACCTAGATAGTCCCAGTGACCACTAGGTAACCTAGATAGTCCAACAGCCCGGTAGGTAACCTACATACTCCAAGTACTCGCTAGGTAACGTAGATAGTTCAAGTGCCAGCTAGGTAACCTAGATAGTCCAAGTGCCCGCTAGGTAACCTACAAAGTCTATGTTCCCGCTAGGTAAATTATATAGTCCAAATCACCGCTAGGGAGCCTACATAGTCCAAATGCTCGCTAGGTAACCTAGATAGTCTAAGGGCCCGCTTGGTAACCTACATAGTCCTAGTGTCCCCTAGTTAACCTACATTTTCCAAGTGCCCGATAGGGAACCTACATAGTCCAAGTGCCTGCTAGGTAACCTACATAGTCCAAGTGCCCTCTAGTTAACCTACATAGTCCAAGTGCCCGATAGGGAACCTACATAATCCAAGTGCCCGCTAGGGAACCTACATAGTCCAACTGCCCGTTAGGTAACCTAGATAGTCCAAATGCCCGCCAGGAAACCCACATAGTCCAAGTGCCCGCTAGGGAACTTACATAGTCCAAGGGCCCGCTAGGGAACCTACACAGTCCAAGTGTCCGTTAGTTAACCTAGATAGTCCAAATGCCCGCTTGGTAACCTAGATAGTCCAACAGCCCTCTAGGTAACCTACATACTCCAAGCGCCCGCTATAACGTAGATAGTTCAGGTGCCAGCTAGGTAACCTAGATAGTCCATGTGCCGCTAGGTAACCTACAAAGTCTAAGTGCCCGCTAGGTTATCTATATAGTCCAAATGCCCGCTAGGGAATCTACATAGTCCAAGGGCCCGCTAGTTAACGTAGATCGTCCAAGTGCCGCTAGTTAATCTACATAGTCCAAGGGCCCGCTAGTTAACCTACATACTCCAAGTACCCGCTAAGAAACCTTCATAGTCCAAGTGCCCGCTAGTTAACCTAGATAGTCCAAGTGCCCTCTAGTTAACCTAGATCATCCAAGTGCCCGCTAAGAAACCTAGATATTCCAAGTGCCCGTTACCTAACCTAGATAGTCCAATTGCCCGCTAGGTTACCTACATAGTCCAAATGCCCATTCGGTAACCTAGATAGTGCAAGTGCCCGGTTGTTAACCTACATAGTCCAAGTGCCCGGTAGTTAACTTACGTAGTTCAAGTGTCCGTAGGGAACATACAGAGTCCAAGTGCCCACTAGGGAACCTACATAGTCCAAGTGCCCGCTAGTTAATCTACATAGTTCAAGGGCCCGCTAGTTAACCTACATAATCCAAGTACCCGCTAGTTAACCTAGATCGTCCAAGTGTCCGCTAATTAACCTACATAGTACAAGTGCCCGCTAGGGAACCTAGATAGTCTAAGTGCCCGCTCTGGAACCTACATAGTCCAAGTGACTTCTAGGGAACCTACATAGTCCAAGTGCCCGCTCTGGAACATACATAGTCCAAGTGCCCGCTAGGGAATCTACATACTCCAAGGCCCGCTAGTTAACGTAGATAGTCCAAGTACCGCTAGTTAATCTACATAGTCCAAGGGCCTGCTAGTTAACCTACATAGTCCAAGTACCCGCTAGTTAACCTAAATCGTCCAAGGGCCCGCTAGTTAACCTAGATAGTCCAATTGCCCATTAGCTAACCTAGATAGTCGAAGTGTACGCTAGTTAACCTACATAGTCCAAGTGCCTGTTGGTTAACGTAGATAGTCCAAGTGCCCGCTAGGTAACATAGACAGTCCAAGTGCCCGCTAGGTTACCTACATAGTCCAAGTGCCCGTTCGTTAACCTACATATCCAAGTTCCCGCTAGGTAACCAATATAGTAAAAATGCCCGCTAGGGGCCCTAATAGTCCATATGCCCGCTAGTTAACCTAGATAGTCCAAGTGCTCGCGAGTTAACATAGATAGACCAAGTGCCCGCTAGGGAACCTATCTAGTCCAAGTACCCACTAGGAAACGTACATAGTCCAAGTGACCGCTAGGTAACTTAGATAGTCCAAGTGCCCGCTAGGGAACGTACATAGTCCAAGTGCCTGCTAGGTAACCTAGATAGTTCAAGTGCCCAGTAGTTAACCTACATAGTCCAGGTTCCCCCTAGGTAACCTAGATAGTCCAAGGCCCGCTAGGTAACCTACATTGTCCTGATGCCCGCTAGTTAACCTGCAAAGTCTAAGTGCCCGCTAGGTAATCTATATATTCCAAATGACCGCTAGGGAGCCTACATAGTCCAAGTGCCCGCTAGGTAACCTACATAGTCCAAATGCCCTCTAGTTAACCTACATAGTACACGTGCCCGATAGGGAACTTACATAATCCAAGTGCCCGCTAGGGAACCTACATAGTCCAAGTGCCCGTTAAGTAACCTAGATAGTACAAATGCCCGCCAGGAAACCCACATAGTCCAAGTGCTCGCTATGGAACTTACATAGGCAAAGGGCCCGCTAGGGAACCTACATAGTCCAAGTGCCCGTTAGTTAACCTAGATATTCCAAGTGCCCTCTTGTTAAACTAGATAGTCCAACAGCCCGCTAGGTGACCTACATACTCCAAGAACCCGCTAGGTAACGTAGATAGTTCAAGTGCCAGCTAGGTAACCTACAGAGTCTAAGTGCCCACTAGGTAACCTAGATAATCCAAGTGCCCGCTAGTTAACAACCTAGATACTCCAAGTACCCGCTAGTTAACCTAGATCGGCCAATTGTCAGCTAGTTAACCTACATAGTCCAAGTGCCCGCTAGGTAACCTAGATAGTCCAAGTGCCCTTTAGGGAACCTACATAGTCCAAGAGCCCGCTAGCGAACCTACATAGTCCAATTGCCCGCTCTGGAACATACATAGTCCAAGTCCCCATTAGTTAACATAGATAATCCAAGTGCCTGCTAGTTAACCTAGATAGTCCAAGTGCCCGCTAGGTAACATAGATAGTCCAAGTGCCCGCTAGTTAACCTAGATAGTCCAAGTGCCCACTAGTTAACCAGGATCGTCAAAGTGCCCTCTAGTTAACTTACATAGTCCAAAGGACTGCTAGTTAACCTACATAGACCAAGGGCCCGCTAATTAACCTACATAGTCCAAGTCCCTGCTAGGTAACCTAGACAGTCCAAGTGACCATTAGGTTACCTACATAGTCCAAGTGCCCGTTTGTTAACCTACATAATCCAAGTGCCGCTCGGTAACGTAGATAGCCCAAGAGCCCGCTAGAGAACGTATATAGTCCAAGTGCCCGCTAAGTAACCAAATAGTCCAAGTGCCCGCTAGTTAACCTACATAGTCCAAGTGCCTGCTAGGTAAACTACATAGTCCAAGTGCCCACTAGGTAACCTAGACAGTCCAATTGCCCGCTAGTTAACCTAGACAATCCATGTTCCCGATAGGGAACCTACATAGTCCAAGTGCTCGCTAGGGAACCTACATAGTCCAAGTGCTCGCTAGGCATCCTACATAGTCCAAATGCCCGTTAGTTAACCTAGATAGTCAAAGTGCCTGCTAGGTAACCTAAACAGTCCAAGTGCCCGCTAGGGAACCTACATAGTCCAAGTGCCCGCTAGGTAACCTTGATAGTCCAATTGCCCGTTAGCTAACCTAGATAGTCGAAGTGTCCGCTAGTTAACCTACATAGTCCAAGTGCCCGTTGGTTAACCTAGATAGGCCAAGTGCCCGCTAGGTAACCTAGACAGTCCAAAACCCCGCTAGGTTACCTACATAGTCCAAGTGCACGTTCGTTAACCTAGATAGTCCAAGTACCCGCTGGTAACCTACATAGTCCTAGTGCCCCCTAGTTAACCTACATTCTTCAAGTGCCCGATAGGGAAGCTACATAGTCCACGTGCCCGCTAGGTAACCTACATATTCCAAATGCCCTCTAGTTAATCTACATAGTCCAAGTGCCCGATAGGGAACCTACATAATCCAAGTGCCCGCTAGGGAACTACATAGTCCAAGTGCCCGTTAGGTAACCTAGATAGTCCAAATGCCCGCCAGGAAACCCACATAGTCCAAGTTCCCGCTAGGGAACTTACATAGTCCAAGGGCCCGCTAGGGAATCTACACAGTCCAAGTGCCCGTTATTTAACCTAGATAGTCCAAGTGCCTGCTTGGTAACCTCGATAGTCCAACAGCCCGCTAGGTAACCGACATACCCTAAAAACCCGCTATAACGTAGATAGTTCAAGTGCCAGCTAGGTAACCTAGATAGTCTAAGGGCCCGCTAGGAAACCTACATAGTCCTAGTGCCCCCTAGTTAACCTACATTCTCCAAGTGTCCGATAGGGAACCTACATAGAACAAGTGCCCGCTAGGTAACCTACATAATCCACATGCCCGCTAGTTAATCTACATAGTCCAAGTGCCCGATAGGGAACCTACATAATCCAAGTGCCCACTAGGGAACCTACATAGTCCAAGTGCCCGTTAGGTAACCTAGATAGTCCAAATGCCCGCTAGAGAACCCACATAGTCCAAGTGCCCACTAGGGAACTTACATAGTCCAAGGGCCCACTAGGGAACCTACATAGTCCAAGTGCCCGTTAGTTAACCTAGATAGTCCCAATGCACGCTAGGTAACCTAGATAGTCCAACATCCCGGTAGGTAACCTACATACTCCAAGTACCCGCTAGGTAATGTAGATAGTTCAAGTGCCAGCTAGGTAACCTAGATAATCCAAGTGCCCGCTAGGTAACCTACAAAGTCTAAGTTCCCGCTAAGTAATCTATATAGTCCAAATGACCGCTAGGGAGTCTACATAATCCAAATGCTCGCTAGGTAACCTAGATAGTCTAAGGGCCCGCTTGGTAACCTACATAGTCCTAGTGCCCCCTAGTTAACCTACATTTTCCAAGTGCCCGATAGGGAACCTACATAGTCCAAGTGCCTGCTAGGTAACCTACATAGTCCAAATGCCCTCGAGTTAACCTACATTGTCCAAGTGCCCGACAGGGAACCTACATAATCCAAGTGCCCGCTAGGGAACTTACATAGTCCAAGTGCCCGTTAGGTAACCTAGATAGTCCAAATGCCCGCCAGGAAACCCACATAGTCCAAGTGCCCGCTAGGGAACTTACATAGTCCAAGGGCCCGCTAGGGAACCTACACAGTCCAAGTGTCCGTTAGTTAACCTAGATAGTCCAAGTGCCCGCTTGGTAACCTAGATAGTCCAACAGCCCTCTAGGTAACCTACATACTCCAAGAACCCGCTATAACGTAGATAGTTCAAGTGCCAGCTAGGTAACCTAGATAGTCCACGTGCCGCTAGGTAACCTACAAAGTCTAAGTGCCCGCTAGGTTATCTATATAGTCCAAAGCCCGCTAGGGATCTACATAGTCCAAGGGCACGCTAGTTAACGTAGATCGTCCTAGTGCCGCTAGTTAATCTACATAGTCCAAGGGCTCGCTAGTTAACCCACATACTCCAAGTACCCGCTAAGAAACCTTCATAGTCCAAGTGCCCGCTAGTTAACCTAGATCCTCCAAGTGCCCGCTAAGAAACCTAGATATTCCAAGTGCCCGTTACCTAACCTAGATAGTCCAATTGCCCGCTAGGTTACCTACATAGTCCAAATGCCCATTCGGTAACCTAGATAGTGCAAGTGCCCGGTAGGTAACCTAGACAGTCCAAAACCCCGCTAGGTTACCTACATAGTCCAAGTGCACGTTCGTTAACCTAGATAGTCCAAGTACCCGCTGGTAACCTACATAGTCCTAGTGCCCCCTAGTTAACCTACATTCTTCAAGTGCCCGATAGGGAAGCTACATAGTCCACGTGCCCGCTAGGTAACCTACATATTCCAAATGCCCTCTAGTTAATCTACATAGTCCAAGTGCCCGATAGGGAACCTACATAATCCAAGTGCCCGCTAGGGAACTACATAGTCCAAGTGCCCGTTAGGTAACCTAGATAGTCCAAATGCCCGCCAGGAAACCCACATAGTCCAAGTTCCCGCTAGGGAACTTACATAGTCCAAGGGCCCGCTAGGGAATCTACACAGTCCAAGTGCCCGTTATTTAACCTAGATAGTCCAAGTGCCTGCTTGGTAACCTCGATAGTCCAACAGCCCGCTAGGTAACCGACATACCCTAAAAACCCGCTATAACGTAGATAGTTCAAGTGCCAGCTAGGTAACCTAGATAGTCTAAGGGCCCGCTAGGAAACCTACATAGTCCTAGTGCCCCCTAGTTAACCTACATTCTCCAAGTGTCCGATAGGGAACCTACATAGAACAAGTGCCCGCTAGGTAACCTACATAATCCACATGCCCGCTAGTTAATCTACATAGTCCAAGTGCCCGATAGGGAACCTACATAATCCAAGTGCCCACTAGGGAACCTACATAGTCCAAGTGCCCGTTAGGTAACCTAGATAGTCCAAATGCCCGCTAGAGAACCCACATAGTCCAAGTGCCCACTAGGGAACTTACATAGTCCAAGGGCCCGCTAGGGAACCTACATAGTCCAAGTGCCCGTTAGTTAACCTAGATAGTCCCAATGCACGCTAGGTAACCTAGATAGTCCAACATCCCGGTAGGTAACCTACATACTCCAAGTACCCGCTAGGTAATGTAGATAGTTCAAGTGCCAGCTAGGTAACCTAGATAATCCAAGTGCCCGCTAGGTAACCTACAAAGTCTAAGTTCCCGCTAAGTAATCTATATAGTCCAAATGACCGCTAGGGAGTCTACATAATCCAAATGCTCGCTAGGTAACCTAGATAGTCTAAGGGCCCGCTTGGTAACCTACATAGTCCTAGTGCCCCCTAGTTAACCTACATTTTCCAAGTGCCCGATAGGGAACCTACATAGTCCAAGTGCCTGCTAGGTAACCTACATAGTCCAAATGCCCTCGAGTTAACCTACATAGTCCAAGTGCCCGACAGGGAACCTACATAATCCAAGTGCCCGCTAGGGAACTTACATAGTCCAAGTGCCCGTTAGGTAACCTAGATAGTCCAAATGCCCGCCAGGAAACCCACATAGTCCAAGTGCCCGCTAGGGAACTTACATAGTCCAAGGGCCCGCTAGGGAACCTACACAGTCCAAGTGTCCGTTAGTTAACCTAGATAGTCCAAGTGCCCGCTTGGTAACCTAGATAGTCCAACAGCCCTCTAGGTAACCTACATACTCCAAGAACCCGCTATAACGTAGATAGTTCAAGTGCCAGCTAGGTAACCTAGATAGTCCACGTGCCGCTAGGTAACCTACAAAGTCTAAGTGCCCGCTAGGTTATCTATATAGTCCAAAGCCCGCTAGGGATCTACATAGTCCAAGGGCACGCTAGTTAACGTAGATCGTCCTAGTGCCGCTAGTTAATCTACATAGTCCAAGGGCTCGCTAGTTAACCCACATACTCCAAGTACCCGCTAAGAAACCTTCATAGTCCAAGTGCCCGCTAGTTAACCTAGATAGTCCAAGTGCCCTCTAGTTAACCTAGATCCTCCAAGTGCCCGCTAAGAAACCTAGATATTCCAAGTGCCCGTTACCTAACCTAGATAGTCCAATTGCCCGCTAGGTTACCTACATAGTCCAAATGCCCGTTCGGTTACCTAGATAGTGCAAGTGCCCGGTAGGTAACCTAGATAGTCCAAGGGCCCGCTAGTTAACCTACATAGTCCAAGTGCCCGGTAGTTAACTTACGTAGTTCAAGTGTCCGTAGGGAACATACAGAGTCCAAGTGCCCATTAGGGAACCTACATAGTCCAAGTGCCCGCTAGTTAATCTACATAGTTCAAGGACCCCTAGTTAACCTACATAATCCAAGTACCCGCTAGTTAACCTAGATCGTCCAAGGGTCCGCTAATTAACCTACATATTACAAGTGCCCACTAGGGAACCTAGATAGTCTAAGTGCCCGCTCTGGAACCTACATAGTCCAAGTGACTACTAGGGAACCTACATAGTCCAAGTGCCCGCTCTGGATCATCCATAGTCCAAGTGCCGCTAGTTAACCTACATAGTCCAAGTACCCGCTAGTTAACCTAGATCGTCCAAGGGCCCGCTAGTTAACCTACATAGTCCAAGTGCCCGCTAGGTAACCTAGATAGTCCAATTGCCCGTTAGCTATCCTAGATAGTCGAAGTGTCCGCTAGTTAACCTACATAGTCCAAGTGCCCATTGGTTAACCTAGGTAGGCCAAGTGCCCGCTAGGTAACCTAGACAGTCCAAGTGCCCGCTAGGTTACGTACAATATCCAAGTGCCCGTTCGTTAACCTACATATCCAAGTACCCGCTAGGTAACCAATATAGTAAAAATGCCCGCCGGGGCCCTAATAGTCTATATGCCCGCTAGTTAACCTAGATAGTCCAAGTGCTCGCGAGTTAACATAGATAGACCAAGTACCAGCTAGGGAACCTATCTAGTCCAAGTACCCACTAGGAAACGTACATAGTCCAATTGCCCGCTAGGTATAACGTACATAGTCCAAGTGCCCGCTAGGTAACTTAGATAGTCCAAGTGCACGCTAGGGAACGTACATAGTCCAAGTGCCTGCTAGGTAACCTAGATAGATCAAGTGCCCACTAGTTAACCTACATAGTCCAGGTTCCCCCTAGGTAACCTAGATAGTCCAAGGGCCCGCTAGGTAACCTACATTGTCCTGGTGCCCCCTAGTTAACCTACATTCTCCAAGTGCCCGATAGGGAACCTACATAGTCCAAGTGCCCGCTAGGTATCCTAGATAGTCCAAATGCCCGCTAGGGAACCCACATAGTCCAAGTGCCCGCTAGGGAACTTATATAGTCCAAGGGCCCGCTACGGATCCTACATAGTCCAAGTGCCCGTTAGTTAACCTAGATAGTCCAAGTGCCCCCTAGGTAACCTAGATACTGCAACAGCCCGGTAGGTAACCTACATACTCCAAGTACCCGCTAGGTAACATAGATAGTTCAAGTGCCTTCTAGGTAACCTAGATAGTCCTAGTGCCCGCGAGGTAACCTACAAAGTCTAAGTGCCCGCTAGGTAATCTATATAGTCCAAATGACCGCTAGGGAGCCTACATAGTCCAAATGCCCGCTAGGTAACCTAGATAGTCTAAGGGCCCTCTAGGTAACTTACATAGTCCTAGTGTCCCTTAGTTAACCTACATTTTCCAAGTGCCCGATAGGGAACCTACATAGTCCAAGTGACAGCTAGGTAACCTACATAGTCCAAATGCCCTCTAGTTAACCTACATAGTCCACGTGCCCGATAGGGAACTTACATAATCCTAGTGCCCGCTAGGGAACCTACTTAGCCCAAATGCCCGTTAAGTAACCTAGGTAGTCCAAATGCCCGCCAGGAAACCCACATAGTCCAAGTGCCCGCTAGGGAACTTACATAGGCCAAGGGCCCGCTAGGGAACCTACATAGTCCAAGTGCCCGTTAGTTAACCTAGATAGTCCAAGTGCCCTCTTGGTAACCTAGATAGTCCAACAGCCCGCTAGGTAACCTACATACTCCAAGAACGCACTAGGTAACGTGGATAGTTCAAGTGCGAGCTAGGTAACCTAGATAGTCCAAGTGCCCGCTAGGTTATCTATATGGTCCAAATGCCCGCTAGGGAACCTACATAGCCCACGTGCCCGCTAGGTAACCTAGATAATCCAAGTGCCCGCTAGTTAACCTAGATAGTCCAAGTACCCGCTAGTTAACCTAGATTGGCCAATTGTCCGCTAGTTAACCTACATAGTCCAAGTGCCCGCTAGGTAACCTGGATAGTCCAAGTGCCCTTTAGGGAACCTACATAGTCCAAGTGCCCGCTAGGGAACCTACATAGTCCAATTGCCCGCTCTGGAACATACATAGTCCAAGTCCCCATTAGTTAACATAGATAATCCAAGTGCCCGCTAGGTAACCTATATAGTCCAAATGCCCGCTAGGGAACCTACATAGTCCAAGTGCCCGCTAGTTAACCTAGATAGTCCAAGTGCCCGCTAGTTAACCTAGATAGTCCAAGTGCCCGCTAGTTAACCAGGATCATCAAAGTGCCCTCTAGTTAACTTACATAGTCCAAAGGCCTGCTAGTTAACCTACATAGACCCAGGGCCCGCTAGTTAACCTACATAGTCCAAGTCCCCGCTAGGTAACCTAGACAGTCCAAGTGACCATTAGGTTACCTACATAGTCCAAGTGCCCGTTCGTTAACCTACATAATCCAAGTGCCCGGTAGGTAACGTCGATAGCCCAAGTGCCTGCTAGGGAACGTACATATTCCAAGTGCCAGCTAAGTAACCTAGATAGTCCAAGAGCCCACTAGTTAACCTACATAGTCCAAGTGCCTGCTAGGTAAACTACATAGTCCAAGTTCCCACTAGGTAACCTAGACAGTCCAATTGCCCGCTAGTTAACCTAGACAGTTCAAGTTCCCGATAGGGAACCTACATAGTCCCAGTGCTCGCTAGGGAACCTACATAGTCCAAGTGCTCGCTAGGCATCCTACATAGTCCAAATGCCCGTTAGTTAACCTAGATAGTCAAAGTGCCTGGTAGGTAACCTAAATAGTCCAAGTGCCCGCTAGGGAACTTACATAGTCCAAGTGCCCGCTAGGTAACCTAGATAGTCCAATTGCCCGTAAGCTAACCTAGATAGTCGAAGTGTCCGCTAGTTAACCTACATAGTCCAAGTGCCCGTTGGTTAACCTAGATAGGCCAAGTGCCCGCTAGGTAACCTAGACAGTCCAAGTGCCCGCTAGGTTACCTACATAGTCCAAGTGCACGTTCGTTAACCTAGATAGTCCAAGTGCCCGCTGGTAACCTACATAGTCCAAGTGCCAGTTAGGTAACCTAGATAGTCCAAGTGCCCACTAGGTAACCTAAATAATCCAAATGCCCACTAGGGAAACTACATAGTGCATGTGCCCGCTAGTTAACCTAGATAGTCCTAGTGCCCGCTAGTAAACCTAGATAAAATAAGGGCCCGTTAGTTAATCTAGATAATCCAAGTGCCCGCTAGTTAACCTACATAGTCCATGGGCCCTCTAGTTAACCTAGATAGTCCAAGTGCCCGCTAGGGGACGTACATAGTCCAAGTGCCCGCTAGGTTACCTAGATAGTCCAAGTGCCCGCCAAGGAATGTACATAGTTCAAGTGCCCGCTAGGTAACCTAGATTGTCCAAGTGTCCACTAGTTAACCTACATAGTCCAAGTGCCCGCTAAGTAACCTAGATAGTCCAAGGTCCTGCTAGTTAACCTACATTGTCCAATGTCCGAAAGGGAACCTACATAGTCCAAGTGCCCGCTGAGGAACCTACATAGTCCAAGTGCCCGATAGGGAACCTACATATTCCAAGTGCCCGTTAGGGAACCTAGATAGTCCAAGTGCCCGTAGGGAACCTATATAGTCCAAGTGCCCGCTAGGGAACCTACATACTCAAAATGCCCGCTAGGGAACCTGCATTATTCAAGTGCCCGCTAATTAACCTAGATAGTCCACGTGCCCGCTAGTTAACCTAGATAGTCCAAGTGCCTGATAGTTAACCTACATAGTCCAGTGCCTGATAGGGAACCTAGATAGTCCAAGTGCCCGCTAGGGAACCTACATAGTAAAAGTGCCCGCTAGGGAACCTGCTTTGTGCAAGTGCCCGCTAGTTAACCTAGATAGTCCAAGTGCCCGCTAGTTAACCTAGATAGTCGAAGTGCCCGATAGTTAACCTACATAATCCAAGGTCAGCTAGTTAACCTAGATAGTCCAAGTGCCCGCTAGTTAACCTACATAGTCCAAGTGCCTGCTAGTTAACCTAGATATTCCAAGTGCCCGCTAGTTAACCTAGATCGTCCAAGTGTATGCTAGTTAACCTACACAGTCCAAGTTCCCGTTAGGTAACCTAGATAGTCCAAGTGCCCGCTAGGTAACCTACATAGTCCAAGTTCCCGCTAGGTAACGTAGATAGTCCAAATGCCCGTTACCTAACCTAGATAATCCAATTGCCCGCTATGCAACATACATAGTCCAAGTGCCCATTCGTTAACCTAGAAATCCAAGTGCCTGCTAGGTAACCGGGACTGTCCAAGTGCCCGCTAGGTTACCTACATAGTCCAAATGCCCGCTAATTAACCTACATAGTCCAAGTGCCCGCTAGGTAACCTAGATAGTGCAAGTGCCCGCTAGTTAACCTACGTAGTCCAAGTGCCCGTTCGTTAACCTAGATAGTCCAAGTGCCCGCTAGGTAACCTAGACAGTCCAAGTGCCTGCTAGGTAACCTAAATAGTCCAAATGCCCATTCGTTAACCTACATAGTCCAAGGGCCCACTATTTAACCTAGATCGTCCAAGTGTCTTTGGTTAACCTACATAGTCCAAGTGCCCGCAAGGTAACCTATATAGTCCAAGTTCAAGCTATGTAACCAAGATAGTCCAAGGGCCCGCTAGTTAACCTACATAGTCCAAGTGCCCGCTAGGTAAACTAGATATCCAAATTCCCGCTAAGGAACCTACATAGTCCAAGTGCACGCTAATTAACCCAGATATCCAAGTGCGTGCTAGTTAACCTGGATAGTCCAAGTGCCGCTAGGTAACCTATATAGTGCAAGTGTCCCCTAGTTAACCTACATAGTCCAAGTGTCCGCTAGTTAACATAGATAGTCCAAGTGCCCGCTAGGGAACGTACATAGTCCAAGTGCCCGTTAGGTAACCTAGATAGTGCAAGTGCCCGGTAGTTAACCTACATAGCCCAAGTGCCCGCTAGGTTACCTAAATAGTCCAAGGGCGCGCTAGTTAACCTACATAGTCCAAGTGCCCGTTAGTTAACTTACATAGTTCAAGTGCCCGCTAGGTAACCTAGATAGTGCAAGTGCCCGCTAGGTAACCTACATAGTCCAAGTTCCCGCTAGGTAACCTAGATAGTCCAAATGCCCGTTACCTAACCTAGATAATCCAATTGCCCGCTATGCAACATACATAGTCCAAGTGCCCATTCGTTAACCTAGAAATCCAAGTGCCCGCTAGGTAACCGGGACTGTCCAAGTGAACGCTAGGTTACCTACATAGTACAAATGCCCGCTAATTAACCTACATAGTCCAAGTGCCCGCTAGTTAACCTAGATAGTCCAAGTGCCCGTTCGTTAACCTAGATAGTCCAAGTGCCCGCTAGGTAACCTAGACAGTCCAAGTGCCTGCTAGGTAACCTACATAGTCCAAATGCCCGTTCGTTAACCTACATAGTCCAAGGGCCCACTATTTAACTTAGATCGTCCAAGTGCCTCGGTTAACCTACATAGTCCAAGTGCCCGCAAGGTGACCTATAAAATCCAAGTTCCATCTATGTAACCTAGATAGTCCAAGGGCCCGCTAGTTAACCTACATAGTCCAAGTGCCCGCTAGGTAAACTAGATATCCAAATTCCCGCTAAGGAACCTACATAGTCCAAGTGCACGCTAGTTAACCCAGATAGTCCAAGTGCCCGCTAGTTAACCTAGATAGTCCAAGTGCCACTAGGTAACCTATATAGTGCAAGTGTCCCCTAGTTAACCTACATAGTCCAAGTGCCCGCTAGTTAACATAGATAGTCCAAGTGCCCGCTAGGGAACGTACATAGTTCAAGTGCCCGTTAGGTAACCTAGATAGTGCAAGTGCCCGCTAGTTAACCTACATAGCCCAAGTGCCCGCTAGGTTACCTAGATAGTCCAAGGGCGCGCTAGTTAACCAACATAGTCCAAGTGCCCGTTAGTTAACTTACATAGTTCAAGTGTCCATAAGGAACATATATAGTCCAAGTGCCCGCTAGGGAACATACAGAGTCTAAGTGCCCGCTAGGGAACCTACGTAGTCCAAGTGCCCGCTAGGGAATCTACATAGTCCAAGGGCCCGCTAGTTAACGTAGATAGTCCAAGTGCCGCTAGTTAATCTACATAGTTCAAGGGACCGCTAGTTAACCTACATAGTCCAAGTACCGGCTAGTTAACCTAGATCGTCCAAGTGTCCGCTAGTTAACCTACATAGTACAAGTGCCCACTAGGGAACCTACATAGTCCAAGTGCCCGCTCTGGAACATACATAGTCCAAGTGCCCGCCAGGGAATCTACATAGTCCAAGGGCCCGCTAGTTAACGTATATACTCCAACTGCCTCTAGTTAATCTACATAGTTTAAGGGCCCGCAAGTTAACCTACATAGTCCAAGTATCCGCTAGTTAACCTAGATCGTCCAAGTGCCCGCTAGTTAACTTTCATAGTCCAAGGGCCCGCTAGTTGACCTACATAGTCCAAGGGCCCGCTAGTTAACCTACATCGTCCAAGGGCCCGTTAGTAAACCTACGTAGTCCAAGTGCCCCCTAGTTAACCTACATAGTCCAAGTGCCCGCTAGGTAACCTAGACAGTTCAAGTGAGCACTAGGTTACCTACATAGTCCAAGTGCCCGTTCGTTTACCTACATAATCCAAGTGCCCGCTAGGTAACCAATATAGTCCAAATGCCCGCTAGGGACCCTAATAGTCCAAATGCCCACTAGTTAACCTAGATAGTCCAAGTGCTCGCTACTTAACATAGATTGTCCAAGTGCCCACTAGTTAACCTAGATAGACCAAGTGCCCGCTAGGGAACCTATCTAGTCCAAGTGCCCGATAGGGAACCTACATAGTCCAGGTGCCCGCTAGATAACATAGATAGTCCAAGTACCCGCTAGGAAACGTACATAGTCCAAGTGCCCGCTAGGGAACGTACATAGTCCAAGTGCCCGCTAGGTAACCTAGATAGTCCAAGTGACCGCTAGTAAACCTAGATAGTATAAGGGCCCGTTAGTTAATCTAGATAGTCCAAGTGCCCACTAGTTAACCTAGATAGTCCAAGTGCCCGCTAGTTAACCTAGATAATCCAAGTGCCCGCTAGTTAACCTACATAGTACAAGGGCCTTCTAGTTAACCTAAATAGTCCAAGTGCCCGCTAGGGGACGTACATAGTCCAAGTGCCCGCTATGTAACCTAGATAGTCCAAGTGCCCGCCAAGGTATGTACATAGTTCAAGTGCCCGCTAGGTAACCTAGATTGTCCAAGTGTCCGCTAGTTAACCTACATAGTCCAAGTGCCCGCTAGGTAACCTAGATAGTCCAAGGCCCTGCTAGTTAACCTACATAGTCCAATGCCCGATAGGGAACCTACATAGTCCAAGTGCCCCCGAGGAACCTACATAGTCCAAGTGCCCGATAGGGAACCTACATAGTCCAAGTGCCCGTTACGGAACCTAGATAGTCCAAGTGCCCGCTAGGGAACCTACATACTCAAAGTGCCCGCTAGGGAACCTGCATTGTACAAGTGCCCGCTAATTTACCTAGATATTCCACGTGCCCGCTAGTTAACCTAGATAGTCCAAGTGCCCGATAGTTAACCTACATAGTCCAAGTGCCTGATAGGGAACATACATAGTCCAAGTGCCCGCAGAGGAACCTACATAGTCCAAGTGCCCGTTAGGGAACCTAGATAGTCCAAGTGCCCGTAGGGAAACTATATAGTCCAAGTGCCCGCTAGGGAGCCTACATAGTAAAAGTGCCCGCTAGGGAACCTGCTTTGTGCAAGTGCCCGCTAGTTAACCTAGATAGTCCAAGTGCCCGCTAGTTAACATAGATAGCCGAAGTGCCCATTAGTTAACCTACATAGTCCAAGGTCAGCTAGTTAACCTAGATAGTCCAAGTGCCCGCTAGTTAACCTACATAGTCCAAGTTCCCGTTAGGTAACCTAGATAGTACAAGTGCCCGCAAGGTAACCTCCATAGTCCAAGTGCCCGATTGGTAACCTAGATATTCCAAGTTCCTCTTAGCTAACCTAGATAATCCAAGTGGCCGCTAGGTAACCTACATAGTCCAAGTGCCATTTCGTTAACCTAGATAGTCCAAGTGCCTGCTAGGTAACCTACATAGTCCAAGTGCCCACTAGGTAACCTAAATAATCCAAATGCCCACTAGGGAAACTACATAGTCCAAGTGCCCGCTAGTTAACCTAGATAGTCCAAGTGCCCGCTAGTAAACCTAGATAGTATAAGGGCCCGTTAGTTAATCTAGATAGTCCAAGTGCCCGCTAGTTAACCTAGATAGTCCAAGTGCCCGCTAGTTAACCTACATAGTCCAAGGGCCCTCTAGTTAACCTAGATAGTCCAAGTGCCTGCTAGGGGACGTACATAGTCCAAGTGCCCGCTAGGTAACCTAGATAGTCCAAGTGCCCGCTAGTTAACCTACATTGTCCAAGTGCCTGCTAGTTAACCTACATAGTCCAAGGCCCCGCTAGTTAACCTAGATATTCCAAGTGCCCGCTAGTTAACCTAGATCGTCCAAGTGTATGCTAGTTAACCTACATAGTCCAAGTTCCCGTTAGGTAACCTAGATAGTACAAGTCCCCGCAAGGTAACCTCCATAGTCCAAGTGCCCGCTAGGTTACCTAGATATTCCAAGTTCCTGTTAGCTAACCTAGATAATCCAAGTGCCCGCTAGGTAACCTACATATTCCAAGTGCCATTTCGTTAACCTAGATAGTCCAAGTGCCTGCTAGGCAACCTACATAGTCCAAGTGCCCACTAGGTAACCTAAATAATCCAAATGCCCACTAGGGAAACTACATAGTCCAAGTGCCCGCTAGTTAACCTAGATATTCCAAGTGCCCGCTAGTAAACCTAGATAGTATAAGGGCCCGTTAGTTAATCTAGATAGTCCAAGTGCCCGCTAGTTAACCTACATAGTCCAAGGGCCCTCTAGTTAACCTAGATAGTCCAAGTGCCTGCTAGGGGACGTACATAGTCCAAGTGCCCGCTAGGTAACCTAGATAGTCCAAGTGCCCGCTAGTTAACCTACATTGTCCAAGTGCCTGCTAGTTAACCTACATAGTCCAAGGCCCCGCTAGTTAACCTAGATATTCCAAGTGCCCACTAGTTAACCTAGATCGTCCAAGTGTATGCTAGTTTACCTACATAGTCCAAGTTCCCGTTAGGTAACCTAGATAGTCCAATCCCCGCAAGGTAACCTCCATAGTCCAAGTGCCCGCTAGGTTACCTAGATATTCCAAGTTCCTGTTAGCTAACCTAGATAATCCAAGTGCCCGCTAGGTAACCTACATAGTCCAAGTGCCATTTCGTTAACCTAGATAGTCCAAGTGCCTGCTAGGCAACCTACATAGTCCATGTGCCCACTAGGTAACCTAAATAATCCAAATGCCCACTAGGGAAACTACATAGTCCAAGTGCCCGCTAGTTAACCTAGATAGTCCAAGTGCCCGCTAGTAAACCTAGATAGTATAAGGGCCCGTTAGTTAATCTAGATAGTCCAAGTGCCCGCTTGTTAACCTACATAGTCCAAGGGCCCTCTAGTTAACCTAGATAGTCCAAGTGCCTGCTAGGGGACGTACATAGTCCAAGTGCCCGCTATGTAACCTAGATAGTCCAAGTGCCCGCCAAGGTATGTACATAGTTCAAGTGCCCTCTAGGTAACCTAGATTGTTCAAGTGTCCGCTAGTTAAACTACATAGTCCAAGTGCCCGCTAGGTAACCTAGATAGTCCAAGGTCCTGCTAGTTAACCTACATAGTCCAATGCCCGATAGGGAACCTACATAGTCCAAGTGCCCGCTGAGGAACCTACATAGTCCAAGTGCCCGATAGGGAACCTACATATTCCAAGTGCCCGTTAGGGAACCTATATAGTCCAAGTGCCCACTAGGGAGCCTACATAGTAAAAGTGCCCGCTAGGTAACCTGCTTTGTGCAAGTGCCCGCTAGTTAACCTAGATAGTCCAAGTGCCCGCTAGTTAACCTAGATAGTCGAAGTGCCCAATAGTTAACCTATAGTCCAAGGTCAGCTAGTTAACCTAGATAGTTCAAGTTCCCGCTAGTTAACCTACATAGTCCAAGGCCCCGCTAGTTAACCTAGATATTCCAAGTGCCCGCTAGTTAACCTAGATCGTCCAAGTGTATGCTAGGTAACCTACATTGTCCAAGTCCCGTTAGGTAACCTAGATAGTACAAGTCACCGCAATGTAACCTCCATAGTCCAAGTGCCCGCTAGGTTACCTAGATATTACAAGTTCCTGTGAGCTAACCTAGATAATTCAAGTGCCCGCTAGGTAACCTACATAGTCCAAGTGCCATTTCGTTAACCTAGATTGTCCAAGTGCCTGCTAGGTAACCTACATAGTCCAAGGTCCCGCTAGGTAACCTATATAGTCCAAGTCCCCGCTAAGAAATCAAGATAGTCCAAGTGCCCGTTAGGTAACCTAGATAGTCCAAGTGCCCGCTAGGTAACCTAAATAGTCCAAGTTCCTGCTAGGTAACCTAGATAGTCCAAGTGCCCGTTACCTAACCTACATAATCCAATTGCCCGCTATGCAACATACATAGTCCAAGTGCCCATTGGTTAACCTAGAAGTCCAAGTGCAAGCTAGGTAACCGGAACTGTCCAAGTGCCCGCTAGTTTACCTACATAGTCCAAGGTCCTGCTAGTTAACCTACATAGTCCAATGCCCGATAGGGAACCTACATAGTCCAAGTGCCCGTTGAGGAACCTACATATTCCAAGTGCCCGTTAGGGCACCTAGATAGTCCAAGTGCCCGCTAGGGAACCTACATACTCAAAATGCACGCTAGGGAACCTGCATTGTACAAGTGCCCGTTAATAAACCTAGATGTTCCACGTGCCCGCTAGTTAACCTAGATAGTCCAAGTGCCCGATAGTTAACCTACATAGTCCAAGGTCAGCTAGTTAACCTAGATAGTCCAAGTTCCCGCTAGTTAACCTACATAGTCCAAGTGCCTGCTAGTTAACCTACATAGTCCAAGGGCCCGCTAGTTAACCTAGATATTCCAAGTGCCCGCTAGTTAACCTAGATCGTCCAAGTGTATGCTAGTTAACCTACATAGTCCAAGTTCCCGTTAGGTAACCTAGATAGTACAAGTGCCCGCAAGGTAACCTCCATAGTCCAAGTGCCTGCTAGGTAACCTAGATATTCCAAGTTCCTGTTAGCTAACCTAGATAATCCAAGTGCCCGCTAGGTAACCTACATAGTCCTAGTGCCATTTCGTTAACCTAGATAGTCCAAGTGCCTGCTAGGTAACCTACATAGTCCAAGTGCCCACTAGGTAACCTAAATAATCCAAAGCCCACTAGGGAAACTACATAGTCCAAGTGCCCGCTAGTTAACCTAGATAGTCCAAGTGCCCGCTAGTAAACCTAGATAGTATAAGGGCCCGTTAGTTAACCTAGATAGTCCAAGTGCCCGCTAGTTAACCTAGATCGTCTAAGTGCCCGCTAGTTAACCTAGATAATCCAAGTGCCCGCTAGTTAACCTACATAGTCCAAGGGCCCTCTAGTTAACCCAGATAGTCCAAGTGCCCGCTAGGGGACGTACATAGTCCAAGTGCCCGCTAGGTAACCTAGATAGTCCAAGTGCCCGCCAAGGTATGTACATAGTTCAAGTGCCCGCTTGGTAACCTAGATTGTCCAACTGTCCGCTAGTTAAACTACATAGTCCAAGTGCCCGCTAGGTATCTTAGATAGTCCAAGGTCCTGCTAGTTAACCTACATAGTCCAATGCCCAATAGGGAACCTACATAGTCCAAGTGCCCGCTGAGGAACCTACATAGTCAAAGTGCCCGATAGGGAACCTATATATTCCAAGAGCCCGTTAGGGAACTTATATAGTCCAAGTGCCCGCTAGGGAACCTACATACTCAAAATGCCCGCTAGGGAACCTGCATTGTACAAATGCCCGCTAATTAACTTAGATAGTCCACGTGCCCTCTAGTTAACCTAGATAGTCCAAGTGCCCGATATTTAACCTACATAGTCCAAGAGCCTGATAGGGAACCTACATAGTCCAAGTGCCCGCAGAGGAACCTACATAGTCCAAGTGCCCGTTAGGGAACCTAGATAGTCCAAGTGCCCGTAGGGAACCTAGATAGTCCAAGTGCCCGCTAGGGAACCTACATAGTAAAAGTGCCCGCTAGGGAACCTGCTTTGTGCAAGTGCCCGCTAGTTAACATAGATAGTCCAAGTGCCCGCTAGTTAACCTAGATAGTCCAAGTGCCCGATAGTTAACCTACATAGTCCAAGGTCAGCTAGTTAACCTAGATTGTCCAAGTTCCCGCTAGTTAACCTACATAGTCCAAGTGCCTGCTAGTTAACCTACATAGTCCAAGGCACCGCCAGTTAACCTAGATATTCCAAGTGCCCGCTAGTTAACCTAGATCGTCCAAGTGTATGCTAGTTAACCTACATAGTCCAAGTTCCCGTTAGGTAACCTAGATAGTACAAGTGCCCGCAAGGTAACCTCCATAGTCCAAGTGCCCGCTAGGTAACCTAGATATTCCAAGTTCCTGTTAGCTAACCTAGATAATCCAAGTGTCCGCTAGGTAACCTACATAGTCCTAGTGCCATTTCGTTAACCTAGATATTCCAAGTGCCTGCTAGGTAACCTACATAGTCCAAGTGCCCACTAGGTAACCTAAATAATCCAAAGCCCACTAGGGAAACTACATAGTCCAAGTGCCTGCTAGTTAACCTAGATAGTCCAAGTGCCCGCTAGTAAACCTAGATAGTATAAGGGCCCGTTAGTTAACCTAGATAGTCCAAGTGCCCGCTAGTTAACCTAGATCGTCTAAGTGCCCGCTAGTTAACCTAGATAGTCCAAGTGCCCGATAGTTAACCTACATAGTCCAAGGTCAGCTAGTTAACCTAGATAGTCCAAATTCCCGCTAGTTAACCTACATAGTCCAAGTGCCTGCTAGTTAACCTACATAGTCCAAGGGCCCGCTAGTTAACCTAGATATTCCAAGTGCCCGCTAGTTAACCTAGATCGTCCAAGTGTATGCTAGTTAACCTACATAGTCCAAGTTCCCGTTAGGTAACCTAGATATTACAATTGCCCGCAAGGTAACCTCCATAGTCCAAGTGCCTGCTAGGTAACCTAGATATTCCAAGTTCCTGTTAGCTAACCTAGATAATACAAGTGCCCGCTAAGTAACCTACATAGTCCTATTGCCATTTCGTTAACCTAGATAGTCCAAGTGCCTGCTAGGTAACCTACATAGTCCAAGTGCCCACTAGGTAACCTAAATAATCCAAATGCCCACTAGGGAAACTACATAGTCCAAGTGCCCGCTAGTTAACCTAGATAGTCCAAGTGCCCGCTAGTAAACCTAGATAGTATAAGGGCCCGTTAGTTAACCTAGATAGTCCAAGTGGCCGCTAGTTAACCTAGATCGTCTAAGTGCCCGCTAGTTAACCTAGATAATCCAAGTGCCCGCTAGTTAACCTACATAGTCCAAGGGCCCTCTAGTTAACCTAGATAGTCCAAGTGCCCGCTAGGGGACGTACATAGTCCAAGTGCCCGCTAGGTAACCTAGATAGTCCAAGTGCCCGCCAGGTATGTACATAGTTCAAGTGCCCGCTAGGTAACCTAGATTGTCCAAGTGTCCGCTAGTTAAACTACATAGTCCAATTGCCCGCTAGGTATGTTAGATAGTCCAAGGTCCTGCTAGTTAACCTACATAGTCCAATGCCCAATAGGGAACCTACAAAGTCCATGTGCCCGATAGGGAACCTATATATTCCAAGTGCCCGTTAGGGAACCTAGATTGTCCAAGTGCCCGTAGGGAACTTATATAGTCCAAGTGCCCGCTAGGGATCCTACATACTCAAAATGCCCGCTAGGGAACCTGCATTGTACAAGTGCCCGCTAATTAACCTAGATAGTCCATGTGCCCGATATTTAACCTACATAGTCCAAGTGTCTGATAGGGAATATACATAGTCCAAGTGCCCGCAGAGGAACCTACATAGTCCAAGTGCCCGTTAGGGAACCTAGATAGTCCAAGTGCCCGCTAGGGAACCTACATAGTAAAATTGCCCGCTAGGGAACCTGCTTTGTGCAAGTGCCCGCTAGTTAACATAGATAGTCCAAGTGTCCGCTAGTTAACCTAGATAGTCGAAGTGCCCATTAGTTAACCTACATAGTCCAAGGTCAGCTAGTTAACCTAGATAGTCCAAGTGCCCGCTAGTTAACCTACATAGTCCAAGTGCCTGCTAGTTAACCTACATAGTCCAAGGCACCGCCAGTTAACCTAGATATTCCAAGTGCCCGCTAGTTAACCTAGATCGTCCAATTGTATGCTAGTTAACCTACATAGTCCAAGTTCCCGTTAGGTAACCTAGATAGTACAAGTGCCCGCAAGGTAACCTCCATAGTCCAAGTGCCCGCTAGGTAACCTAGATATTCCAAGTTCCTGTTAGCTAACCTAGATAATCCAAGTGCCCGCTAGGTAACCTACATAGTCCAAGTGCCATTTCGTTAACCTAGATAGTCCAAGTGCCTGCTAGGTAACCTACATAGTCCAAGTGCCCACTAGGTAACCTAAATAATCCAAATGCCCACTAGGGAAACTACATAGTCCAAGTGCCTGCTAGTTAACCTAGATAGTCCAAGTGCCCGCTAGTAAACCTAGATAGTATAAGGGCCCGTTAGTTAACCTAGATAGTCCAAGTGCCCGCTAGTTAACCTAGATCGTCTAAGTGCCCGCTAGTTAACCTAGATAATCCAAGTGCCCGCTAGTTAACCTACATAGTTCAAGGGCCCTCTAGTTAACCTAGATATTGCAAGAGCCCGCTAGGGGACGTACATAGTCCAAGTGCCCGCTAGGTAACCTAGATAGTCCAAGTGCCCGCCAAGGTATGAACATAGTTCAAGTGCCCGCTAGGTAACCTAGATTGTCCAAGTGTCCGCTAGTTAAACTACATAGTCCAAGTGCCCACTAGGTATCTTAGATAGTCCAAGGTCCTGCTAGTTAACCTACATAGTCCAATGCCCCATAGGGAACCTACATAGTCCAAGTGCCCGCTGAGGAACCTACATAGTCCAAGTGCCCGATAGGGAACCTACATATTCCAAGTGCCCGTTAGGGAACCTAGATAGTCCAAGTGCACGTAGGGAACTTATATAGTCCAAGTGCCCGCTAGGGAACCTACATACTCAAAATGCCCGCTAGGGAACCTGCATTGTACAAGTGCCCGCTAATTAACCTAGATAGTCCACGTGCCCGCTAGTTAACCTAGATAGTCCAAGTGCCCAATATTTAACCTACATAGTCCAAGTGCCTGATAGGGAACCTACATAGTCCAAGTGCCCGCAGAGGAACCTAAATAGTCCAAGTGCCCGTTAGGGAACCTAGATAGTCCAAGTGCCCGCTAGGGAACCTACATAGTAAAAGTGCCCGCTAGGGAACCTGCTTTGTGCAAGTGCCCGCTAGTTAACCTAGATAGTCCAAGTGCCCGCTAGTTAACCTAGATAGTCGAAGTGCCCATTAGTTAACCTACATAGTCCAAGGTCAGCTAGTTAACCTAGATAGTCCAAGTGCCCGCTAGTTAACCTACATAGTCCAAGTGCCTGCTAGTTAACCTACATAGTCCAAGGCCCCGCTAGTTAACCTAGGTATTCCATGTGCCCGCTAGTTAACCTAGATCGTCCAAGTGTATGCTAGTTAACCTACATAGTCCAAGTTCCCGTTAGGTAACCTAGATAGTACAAGTGCCCGCAAGGTAACCTCCATAGTCCAAGTGCCCGCTAGGTAACCTAGATATTCCAAGTTTCTGTTAGCTAACCTAGATAATCCAAGTGCCCGCTAGGTAACCTACATAGTCCAAGTGCCATTTCGTTAACCTAGATAGTCCAAGTGCCTGCTAGGTAGCCTACATAGTCCAAAGGCCCGCTAGGTAACCTATATAGTCCAAGTGCCCACTAAGAAATCAAGATAGTCCAAGTGCCCGTAAGGTAACCTAGATAGTCCAAGTGCCCGCTAGGTAACCTAAATAGTCCAAGTTCCCGCTAGGTAACCTAGATAGTCCAAGTGCCCGTTACCAAACCTAGATAATCCAATTGCCCGCTATGCAACATACATAGTCCAAGTGCCCATTGGTTAACCTAGAAGTCCAAGTGCAAGCTACGTAACCGGGACTGTCCAAGTGCCCGCTAGGTTACCTACATAGTCCAAATGCCCGCTAATTAACCTACATAGTCCAAGTGCCCGCTAGGTAACCTAGATAGTCGAAGTGCCCAATAGTTAACCTACATAGTCCAAGGTCAGCTAGTTAACCTAGATAGTCCAAGTGCCCGCTAGTTAACCTACATAGTCCAAGTGCCTGCTAGTTAACCTACATAGTCCAAGGCCCCGCTAGTTAACCTAGATATTCCAAGTGCCCGCTAGTTAACCTAGATCGTCCAAGTGTATGCTAGTTAACCTACATAGTCCAAGTTCCCGTTAGGTAACCTAGATAGTACAAGTCCCCGCAAGGTAACCTCCATAGTCCAAGTGCCCGCTAGGTAACCTAGATATTCCAAGTTTCTGTTAGCTAACCTAGATAATCCAAGTGCCCGCTAGGTAACCTACATAGTCCAAGTGCCATTTCGTTAACCTAGATAGTCCAAGTGCCTGCTAGGTAACCTACATAGTCCAAGGGCCCGCTAGGTAACCTATATAGTCCAAGTGCCCGCTAAGAAATCAAGATAGTCCAAGTGCCCGTTAGGTAACCTAGATAGTCCAAGTGCCCGCTATGTAACCTAGATAGTCCAAGTGCCCTTACCTAACCTAGATAATCCAATTGCCCGCTATGCAACATACATAGTCCAAGTGCCCATTGGTTAACCTAGAAGTCCAAGTGCAAGCTAGGTAACCGGGACTGTCCAAGTGCCCGCTAGGTTACTTACATAGTCCAAATGCCCGCTAATTAACCTACATAGTCCAAGTGCCCGCTAGGTAACCTAGATAGTGCAAGTGCCCGCTAGGTAACCTACATAGTCCAAGTGACCGCTAGTTAACCTAGATAGTCCAAGTGCCCGTTCGTTACCCTAAATAGTCCAAGTACCCGCTAGGTAACCTACATAGTCCAAGTGCCTGCTAGGTAACCTACATAGTCCAAATGCCCGTTCGTTAACCTACATAGTCCAAGGACCCACTATTTAACCTAGATCGTCCAAGTGCCTCGGTCAACCTACATAGTCCAAGTGCACGCAAGGTAACCTATATAGTCCAAGTTCCAGCTATGTAACCTAGATAGTCCAAGGGCCCGCTAGTTAACCTACATAGTCCAAGTGCCCGCTAGGTAAACTAGATATCCAAGTTCCCGCTAAGGAACCTACATAGTCCAAGTGCACGCTAGTTAACCCAGATAGTCCAAGTGCCCGCTAGTTAACCTAGATAGTCCAAGTGCCGCTAGGTAACCTATATAGTGCAAGTGTCCCCTAGTTAACCTACATAGTCCAAGTGCCCGGTAGTTAACCTACATAGTCCAAGTGCCCGCTAGTTTACCTAGATAGTCCAAGGGCGCGCTAGTTAACCTACATAGTCCAAGTGCCCGTTAGTTAACTTACATAGTTCAAGTGTCCGTAAGGAACATATATAGTCCACGTGCCTGCTAGGGAACATACAGAGTCTAAGTGCCCGCTAGGGAACCTACGTAGTCCAAGTGCCCGCTAGGGAATCTACATAGTCCAAGGGCCCGCTAGTTAACGTAGATAGTCCAAGTGCCGCTAGTTAATCTACATAGTTCAAGGGACCGCTAGTTAACCTACGTAGTCCAAGTACCGGCTAGTTAACCTATATCGTCCAAGTGTCCGCTAGTTAACCTACATAGTACAAGTGCCCGCTAGGGAACCTACATAGTACAAGTGCCTGCTTGGGAACCTACATAGTCCAAGTGCCTGCTCTGGAACATACATAGTCCAAGTGCCCGCTAGGGAATCTACATAGTCCAAGGGCCCGCTAGTTAACGTAGATAGTCCAAGTGCCTCTAGTTAATCTACATATTCTAAGGGCCCGCAAGTTAACCTACATAGTCCAAGTATCCGCTAGTTAAGCTAGATCGTCCAAGTGCCCGCTAGTTAACCTACATAGTCCAAGAGCCCGCTAGTTAACCTACATAGTCCAAGGGCCCGCTAGTTAACCTACATCGTCCAAGGGCCCGCTAGTTAACCTACGTAGTCCAAGTGCCCCCTAGTTAACCTACATACTCCAAGTGCCCGCTAGGTAACCTAGACAGTTCAAGTGACCACTAGGTTACCTACATAGTCCAAGTGACTGTTCGTTTACCTACATAGTCCAAATGCCCGCTAGGTAACCAATATAGTACAAATGCCCGCTAGGGACCCTAATAGTCCAAATGCCCGCTAGTTTACCTAGATAGTCCAAGTGCTCGCTACTTAACATAGATAGTCCAAGTGCCCGCTAGTTAACCTAGATAGACCAAGTGCCCGCTAGGGAACCTATCTTGTCCAAGTGCCCGATAGGGAACCTACATAGTCCAAGTGCCCGCTAGATAACATAGATAGTCCAAGTACCCGCTAGGAAACGTACATAGTCCAAGTGCCCGCTAGGTAACCTAGATAATCCAAGTGCCCGCTAGGGAACGTACATAGTCCAAGTGCCCGCTAGGTAACCTAGATAGTCCAAATGCCCGCTAGGGAACCCAAACAGTCCAAGTGCCCGTTACGTAACCTAGATAGTCCAAATGCCCGCAAGGGAACCCACATAGTCCAAGTGCCCGCTAGGGAACTTACATAGTCCAAGGGCCCGCTAGGGAACATACATAGTCCAAGTGCCCGTTAGTTAACCTAGATAGTCCAAGTGCCCGCATGGTAACCTAGATAGTCCAACAGCCCGGTAGGTAACCTACATACTCCAAGTACCCGCTAGGTAACGTAGATAGTTCAAGTGCCAGCTAGGTAACCTAGATAGTCCAAGTGCCCGCTAGGTACCCTACAAAGTCTAAGTTCCCGCTAGGTAACCTATATAGTCAAAATGACCGCTAGGGAGCCTACATAGTCCAAATGCTCGCTAGGTAACCTAGATAGTCTAAGGGCCCGTTTGGTAACCTACATAGTCCTAGTGCCTCCTAGTTAACCTACATTTTCCAAGTGCCCTATAGGGATCCTACATAGTCCAAGTGCCTGCTAGGTAACCTACATAGTCCAAGTGCCCGTTAGGTAACCTAGATAGTCCAAATGCCCGCCAGGAAACCCACATAGTCCAAGTGCCCGCTAGGGAACTTACACAGTCCAAGGGCCTGCTAGGGGACGTACATAGTCCAAAGTGCCCGCTAGTTAACCTACATCGTCCAAGGGCCCGCTAGTTAACCTACATAGTCCAAGTGCCCGCTAGGTAAACTAGATATCCAAGTTCCCGCTAAGGAACCTACATAGTCCAAGTGCACGCTAGTTAACCCAGATAGTCCAAGTGCCCGCTAGTTAACCTAGATAGTCCAAGTGCCGCTAGGTAACCTATATAGTGCAAGTGTCCCCTAGTTAACCTACATAGTCCAAGTGCCCGGTAGTTAACCTACATAGTCCAAGTGCCCGCTAGTTTACCTAGATAGTCCAAGGGCGCGCTAGTTAACCTACATAGTCCAAGTGCCCGTTAGTTAACTTACATAGTTCAAGTGTCCGTAAGGAACATATATAGTCCACGTGCCTGCTAGGGAACATACAGAGTCTAAGTGCCCGCTAGGGAACCTACGTAGTCCAAGTGCCCGCTAGGGAATCTACATAGTCCAAGGGCCCGCTAGTTAACGTAGATAGTCCAAGTGCCGCTAGTTAATCTACATAGTTCAAGGGACCGCTAGTTAACCTACGTAGTCCAAGTACCGGCTAGTTAACCTATATCGTCCAAGTGTCCGCTAGTTAACCTACATAGTACAAGTGCCCGCTAGGGAACCTACATAGTACAAGTGCCTGCTAGGGAACCTACATAGTCCAAGTGCCTGCTCTGGAACATACATAGTCCAAGTGCCCGCTAGGGAATCTACATAGTCCAAGGGCCCGCTAGTTAACGTAGATAGTCCAAGTGCCTCTAGTTAATCTACATATTCTAAGGGCCCGCAAGTTAACCTACATAGTCCAAGTATCCGCTAGTTAAGCTAGATCGTCCAAGTGCCCGCTAGTTAACCTACATAGTCCAAGGGCCCGCTAGTTAACCTACATAGTCCAAGGGCCCGCTAGTTAACCTACATCGTCCAAGGGCCCGCTAGTTAACCTACGTAGTCCAAGTGCCCCCTAGTTAACCTACATACTCCAAGTGCCCGCTAGGTAACCTAGACAGTTCAAGTGACCACTAGGTTACCTACATAGTCCAAGTGACTGTTCGTTTACCTACATAGTCCAAATGCCCGCTAGGTAACCAATATAGTACAAATGCCCGCTAGGGACCCTAATAGTCCAAATGCCCGCTAGTTTACCTAGATAGTCCAAGTGCTCGCTACTTAACATAGATAGTCCAAGTGCCCGCTAGTTAACCTAGATAGACCAAGTGCCCGCTAGGGAACCTATCTTGTCCAAGTGCCCGATAGGGAACCTACATAGTCCAAGTGCCCGCTAGATAACATAGATAGTCCAAGTACCCGCTAGGAAACGTACATAGTCCAAGTGCCCGCTAGGTAACCTAGATAGTCCAAATGCCCGCTAGGGAACCCAAACAGTCCAAGTGCCCGTTACGTAACCTAGATAGTCCAAATGCCCGCAAGGGAACCCACATAGTCCAAGTGCCCGCTAGGGAACTTACATAGTCCAAGGGCCCGCTAGGGAACATACATAGTCCAAGTGCCCGTTAGTTAACCTAGATAGTCCAAGTGCCCGCATGGTAACCTAGATAGTCCAACAGCCCGGTAGGTAACCTACATACTCCAAGTACCCGCTAGGTAACGTAGATAGTTCAAGTGCCAGCTAGGTAACCTAGATAGTCCAAGTGCCCGCTAGGTACCCTACAAAGTCTAAGTTCCCGCTAGGTAACCTATATAGTCAAAATGACCGCTAGGGAGCCTACATAGTCCAAATGCTCGCTAGGTAACCTAGATAGTCTAAGGGCCCGTTTGGTAACCTACATAGTCCTAGTGCCTCCTAGTTAACCTACATTTTCCAAGTGCCCTATAGGGATCCTACATAGTCCAAGTGCCTGCTAGGTAACCTACATAGTCCAAGTGCCCGTTAGGTAACCTAGATAGTCCAAATGCCCGCCAGGAAACCCACATAGTCCAAGTGCCCGCTAGGGAACTTACACAGTCCAAGGGCCCGCTAGGGGACGTACATAGTCCAAAGTGCCCGCTAGTTAACCTACATCGTCCAAGGGCCCGCTAGTTAACCTAGCTAGTCCAAGTGCCCGCTAGTTAACCTACATAGTCCAAGTGCCCGCTAGGTAACCTAGACATTTCAAGTGACCACTAGGTTACCTACATAGTCCAAGTGCCCTTTCGTTAACCTACATAGTCCAAATGCCCGCTAGATAACCTAGATATTCCACGTTCCTGTTAGCTAACCTAGATAATCCAAGTGCCCGCTAGGTAACCTACATAGTCCTAGTGCCATTTCGTTAACCTAGATAGTCCAAGTGCCTGCTAGGTAACCTACATAGTCCAAGTGCCCACTAGGTAACCTAAATAATCCAAATGCCCACTAGGGAAACTACATAGTCCAAGTGCCCGCTAGTTAACCTAGATAGTCCAAGTGCCCGCTAGTAAACCTAGATAGTATAAGGGCCCGTTAGTTAATCTAGATAGTCCAAGTTCCCGCTAGTTAACCTAGATAGTCCAAGTGCCCACTAGTTAACCTACATCGTCTAAGTGCCCGCTAGTTAACCTAGATAATCCCAGTGCCCGCTAGTTAACCTACATAGTCCAAGGGTCCTCTAGTTAACCTAGATAGTCCAAGTGCCCGCTAGGGGACGTACATAGTCCAAGTGCCCGCTAGGTAACCTAAATAGTCCAAGTGCCCGCCAAGGTATGTGCATAGTTCTAGTGCCCGCTAGGTAACCTAGATTGTCCAAGTGTCCGCTAGTTAAACTACATAGTCCAAGTGCCCTCTAGGTAACTTAGATAGTCCAAGGTCCTGCTAGTTCACATACATGGTCCAATGCACGATAGGGAACCTACATAGTCCAAGTGCCCGCTGAGGAACCTACATAGTCCAAGTGCCCGATAGGGAACCTACATATTCCAAGTGCCCGTTAGGGAACCTAGATAGTCCAAGTGCCCGTAGGGAACCTATATAGTCCAAGTGCCCGCTAGGGAACCTACATACTCAAAATGCCCGCTAGGGAACCTGCATTGTACAAGTGCCCGCGAATTAACCTAGATAGTCCACGTGCCCGCTAGTTAACCTACATAGTCCAAGTGCCCGATAGTTAACCTACATAGTCCAAGTGCCTGATAGGGAACCTACATAGTCCAAGTGCCCGCAGAGGAACCTACATAGTCCAAGTGCCCGTTAGGGAACCTAGATAGTCCAAGTGCCCGTAGGGAACCTATATAATCCAAGTGCCCGCTAGGGAAGCTATATAGTAAAAGTGCCCGCTAGGGAACCTGCTTTGTGCAAGTGCCCGCTAGTTAACCTAGATAGTCCAAGTGCCCGCTAGTTAACCTACATAGTCCAAGTGCCTGCTAGTTAACCTACATAGTCCAAGGCCCCGCTAGTTAACCTAGATATTCCAAGTGCCCGCTAGTTAACCTAGATCGTCCAAGTGTATGCTAGTTAACCTACATAGTCCAAGTTCCCGTTAGGTAACCTAGATAGTACAAGTCCCCGCAAGGTAACCTCCATAGTCCAAGTGCCCGCTAGGTAACCTAGATATTCCAAGTTTCTGTTAGCTAACCTAGATAATCCAAGTGCCCGCTAGGTAACCTACATAGTCCAAGTGCCATTTCGTTAACCTAGATAGTCCAAGTGCCTGCTAGGTAACTTACATAGTCCAAAGGCCCGCTAGGTAACCTATATAGTCCAAGTGCCCGCTAAGAAATCAAGATAGTCCAAGTGCCCGTTAGGTAACCTAGATAGTCCAAGTGCCCGCTAGGTAACCTAAATAGTCCAAGTTCCCGCTAGGTAACCTAGATAGTCCAAGTGCCCGTTACCTAACCTAGATAATCCAATTGCCCGCTATGCAACATACATAGTCCAAGTGCCCATTGGTTAATCTAGAAGTCCAAGTGCAAGCTAGGTAACCGGGACTGTCCAAGTGCCCACTAGGTTACCTACATATTCCAAATGCCCGCTAATTAACCTACATAGTCCAAGTGCCCTCTAGGTAACCTAGATAGTGCAAGTGCCCGCTAGGTAACCTACATAGTCCAAGTGACCGCTAGTTAACCTAGATAGTCCAAGTGCCCGTTCGTTAACCTAGATAGTCCAAGTACCCGCTAGGTAACCTACATAGTCCAAGTGCCTGCTAGGTAACCTACATAGTCCAAATGCCCGTTCGTTAACCTACATAGTCCAAGGACCCACTATTTAACCTAGATCGTCCAAGTGCCTCGGATAACCTACATAGTCCAAGTGCCCGCAAGGTAACCTATATTGTCCAAGTTCCAGCTATGTAACCTAGATAGTCCAAGGGCCCGCTAGTTAACCTACATAGTCCAAGTGCCCGCTAGGTAAACTAGATATCCAAGTTCCCGCTAAGGAACCTACATAGTCCAAGTGCACGCTAGTTAACCCAGATAGTCCAAGTGCCCGCTAGTTAACCTAGATAGTCCAAGTGCCGTTAGGTAACCTATATAGTGCAAGTGTCCCCTAGTTAACCTACATAGTCCAAGTGCCCGGTAGTTAACCTACATAGTCCAAGTGCCCGCTAGTTACCTAGATAGTCCAAGGGCGCGCTAGTTAACCTACATAGTCCAAGTGCCCGTTAGTTAACTTACATAGTTAAAGTGTCCGTAAGGAACATATATAGTCCAAGTGCCTGCTAGGGAACATACAGAGTCTAAGTGCCCGCTAGGGAACCTACGTAGTCCAAGTGCCCGCTAGGGAATCTACATAGTCCAAGGGCCCGCTAGTTAACGTAGATAGTCCGAGTGCCGCTAGTTAATCTACATAGTTCAAGGGACCGCTTGTTAACCTACATAGTCCAAGTACCGGCTAGTTAACCTAGATCGTCCAAGTGTCCGCTAGTTAACCTACATAGTACAAGTGCCCGCTAGGGAACCTACATAGTCCAAGTGCCTGCTAGGGAACCTACATAGTCCAAGTGCCCGCTCTGGAACATACATAGTCCAAGTGCCAGCTAAGTAACCTAGATAGTCCAAGTGCCCGCTAGTTAACCTACATAGTCCAAGTGCCTCTAGTTAATCTACATAGTCTAAGGGCCCGCAAGTTAACCTACATAGTCCAAGTATCCGCTAGTTAAGCTAGATCGTCCAAGTGCCCGCTAGTTAACCTACATAGTCCAAGGGCCCGCCAGTTAACCTACATAGTCCAAGGGCCCGCTAGTTAACCTACATCGTCCAAGGGCCCGCTAGTTAACCTACGTAGTCCAAGTGCCCCCTAGTTAACCTACATACTCTAAGTGCCCGCTAGGTAACCTAGACAGTTCAAGTGACCACTAGGTTACCTACATAGTCCAAGTGCCTGTTCGTTTACCTACATAGTCCAAGTGCCCGCTAGGTAATCAATATAGTCCAAATGCCCGCTAGGGACCCTAATAGTCCAAATGCCCGCTAGTTTACCTAGATAGTCCAAGTGCTCGCTACTTAACATAGATAGTCCAAGTGCCCGCTATTTAACCTAGATAGTCCAAGTGCCCGCTAGTTAACCTACATAGTCCAAATGCACGCTAGGGAACTTACATAGTCAAAGTGCCCGCTAGGGAACCTGCATTGTGCAAGTTAGTTAACCTACATAGTCCAAGTGCCCGTTCGTTAACCTAGATAGTCCAAGTGCCCGCTAGGTAACCTACAAAATCTAAGTGCCCGCTAGGTTATCTATATAGTCCAAATGCCCGCTAGGGAACGTACATAGTCCAAGTGCCCGCTAGGTAACCTAGATAATCCAAGGGCCCGCTAGTTAATCTATATCGTCCAAGTGCCCGCTAGTTAACCTAGATCGTCCAAGTGCCCACTAGTTAACCTACATAGTCAATGGGCCCGCTAGTTAACCTACATAGTGCAAGTGTCCGCTAGTTAACCTATTGTCCAAGGGACCGCTAGTTAACCTAGATAGTCCAAGTACCCGCTAGTTAACCTAGATCGTCCAATTGTCGGCTAGTTAACCTACATATTCCAAGTGCCCGCTAGGTAACCTAGATAGTCCAAGTGCCCTTTAGGGAACCTAGATAGTCCAAGTGCCCGCACTGGAACATACATAGCCCAAGTCCCCATTAGTTAACCTAGATAATCCAAGTGCCTGCTAGTTAACCTAGATAGTCCAAGTGCCCGCTACATAACCTACATAGTCCAAGTGCCCGCTGAGGAACCTACATATTCCAAGTGCCCGTTAGGGAACATAGATAGTCCAAGTGCCCATAGGGAACCTATATACTCCAAGTGCCCGATAGGGAACCTACATAGTCAAAGTGCCCGTTAGGGAACCTAGATAGTCCAAGTGCCCGTAGGGAACCTATATAGTCCAAGTGCCCGCTAGAGAACCTAGATTGTCCAAGTGTCCCCTAGTTAACCTACATAGTCCAAGAGGCTGATAGGGAACCTACATAGTCCAAGTGCCCGCGGCGTAACCTAGTCCCCGCTAGTTAACATAGATAGGTAACATAGATAGTCCAAGTGCCCGCTAGTTAACCTAGATCGTCTAAGTGCCCTCTAGTTAACCTAGATACTCCAAGTTCCCGCTAGGGGACGTACATAGTCCAAGTGCCCGCTAGGTAACCTAGATAGTCCAAGTGCCCGCTAGGGAATGTACATAGTTCAAGTGCCCGCAAGGTAACCTAGATTGTCCAAGTGTCCGCTAGTTAACCTACATAGTCCAATGCCCGATAGGGAACCTACATAGTCCAAGTGCCCGTTAGGGAACCTACATAGTCCAAGTGTCCGCTGAGGAACCTACATAGTCCAAGTGCCCGATAGGGAACCTACATATTCCAAGTGCCAGTTAGGGAACCTAGATAGTCCAAGTGCCCATAGGGAACCTATATAGTCCAAGTGCCCGCTAGGGAACCTACATAGTCAAAGTGCCCGCTAGGGAACCTGCATTGTACAAGTGCCCGCTAATTAACCTAGATAGTCCAAGTGCCCGCTAGTTAACCTAGATAGTCCAAATGCCCGTAGGGAACTTACATAGTCACAGTGCCCGCTAGGGAACCTGCGTTGTGCAAGTGAACCCTAGTTAACCTAGATAGTCCAAGAGCCCGCTAGTTAACCTAGATAGTCGAAGTGCCCGATAGTTAACCTACATAGTCCAAGGTCAGCTAGTTAACCTAGATAGTCCAAGTGCCCGCTAGTTAACCTACATAGTCCAAGTGCCCGTTCGTTAACCTACATAGTCTAAGTGCCCGTTCGTTAACCTAGATAGTCCAAGTGCCCGCTAGGTAACCTACAGAGTCTAAGTGCCCGCTAGTTTATCTATATAGTCCAAATGCCCGCTAGGGAATGTACATAGTCCAAGTGCCCGCTAGGTAACCTAGATAATCCAAGTGCCCGCTAGTTAACCTATATCGTCCAAGTGCCCGCTAGTTAACCTAGATAGTCCAAGTGCCCACTAGTTAACCTACATAGTCAATGGCCTCACTAGTTAACCTACATAGTGCAAGTGTCCGCTAGTTAACCTATTGTCCAAGGGACCACTAGTTAACCTAGATAGTCCAAGTACCCGCTAGCTAACCTAGATCGTCCAATTGTCTGCTAGTTAACCTACATATTCCAAGTGCCCGCTAGGTAACCTAGATAGTCCAAGTGCCCTTTAGGGAACCTAGATAGTCCAAGTGCCCGCACTGGAACATACATAGTCCAAGTCCCCATTAGTTAACCTAGATAATCCAAGTGCCTGCTAGTTAACCTAGATAGACCAAGTGCCCGCTAGGTAACCTACATAGTCCAAGTGCCCGCTGACGAACCTACATAGTCCAAGTGCCCAATAGGGAACCTACATATTCCAAGTGCCCGTTAGGGAACCTAGATAGTCCAAGTGCCCGCTGAGGAACCTACATAGTCCAAGTGCCCGATAGGGAACCTACATATTCCAAGTGCCCGTTAGGGAACCTAAATAGTCCAAGTGCCCGTAGGGAACCTATATAGTCCAAGTGCCCGCTAGAGAACCTAGATTGTCCAAGTGTCCGCTAGTTAACCTACATAGTCCAAGTGCCCGATAGGGAACCTAGATGTTCCAAGTGCCCGTTAGGGAACCTACATCGTCCAAGTGCCCGCTGAGGAACCTACATAGTCCAAGTGCCCGATAGGGAACCTACATATTCCAAGTGACCGTTAGGGAACCTAGATAGTCCAAGTGCCCATAGGGAACCTATATAGTCCAAGTGCCCGCTAGGGAACCTACATAGTCAAAGTGCCCGCTAGGGAACCTGCATTGTACAAGTGCCCGCTAATTAACCTAGATAGTCAAAGTGGCCGCTATTTAACCTACATAGTCCAAGTGCCCGCTAGTTAACCTACATAGTCCAAATGCCCGCTAGGGAACTTACATAGTCAAAGTGCCCGCTAGGGAACCTGCATTGTGCAAGTGAACGCTAGTTAACCTAGATAGTCCAAGTGCCCGCTAGTTAACCGAGATAGTCGAAGTGCCCGATAGTTAACCTACATAGTCCAAGGTCAGCTAGTTAACCTAGATAGTCCAAGTGCCCGCTAATTAACCTACATAGTCCAAGTGCCCGTTCGTTAACCTAGATAGTCCAAGTGCCCGCTAGGTAACCTACAAAGTCTAAGTGCCCGCTAGGTTATCTATATAGTCCAAATGCCCGCTAGGGAACGTACATAGTCCAAGTGCCCGCTAGGTAACCTAGATAATCCAAGTGCCCGCTAGTTAACCTATATCATCCAAGTGCCCGCTAGTTAACCTAGATCGTCCAAGTGCCCACTAGTTAACCTACATAGTCAATGGGCCCCCTAGTTAACCTACATAGTGCAAGTGTCCGCTAGTTAACCTATTGTCCAAGGGACCGCTAGTTAACCTAGATAGTCCAAGTACCCGCTAGTTAACCTAGATCATCCAATTGTCCGCTAGTTAACCTACATAGTCCAAGTCCCTGCTAGGTAACCTAGATAGTCCAAGTGCCCTTTAGGGAACCTAGATAGTCCAAGTGCCCGCACTGGAACATACATAGTCCAAATCCCCATTAGTTAACTTCGATAATACAAGTGCCTGCTAGTTAACCTAGATAGTCCAAGTCCCCGCTAGGTAACTTACATAGTCTAAGTGCGCGCTGAGGAACCTACATAGTCCAAGTGCCCGATAGGGAACCTACATATTCCAAGTGCCCGTTAGGGAACATAGATAGTTCAAGTGCCCATAGGGAACCTATATAGTCCAAGTGCCCGCTAGGGAACCTACATAGTCAAAGTGCCCGCTAGGGAACCTGCATTGTATAAGTGCCCGCTAATTAACCTAGATAGTCCAAGTGCCCGCAAGTTAACCTAGATAGTCCAAGTGCCCGCTAGTTAACCTTGATCATCCAAGTGCCCGCTAGTTAACCTACATAGTCCAAGAGGCTGATAGGGAACCTACATAGTCCTAGTGCCCACGGAGGAACCTACATAGTCCAAGTGCCCGCTAGTTAACATAGATAGTCCAAGTGCCCGCTAGTTAACCTAGATTGTCTAAGTGCCCGCTAGTTAACCTAGATAATCCAATTGCCCGCTAGTAAACCTAGATAGTCCAAGGGCCCGCTAGTTAATCTAGATTATCCAAGTGCCCGCTAGTTAACCTAGATAGTCCAAGTGCCCGCTAGTTAACCTAGATCGTCTAAGTGCCCTCTAGTTAACCTAGATAGTCCAAGTTCCCGCTAGGGGACGTACATTGTCCAAGTGCCCGCTAGGTATCCAAGATAGTCCAAGTGCCCGCTAGGGTATGTACATAGTTCAAGTGCCCGCTAGGTAACCTAGATTGTCCAAGTGTCCGCTAGTTAACCTACATAGTCCAATGCCCGATAGGGAACCTACATAGTCCAAGTGCCCGCTGAGGAACCTACATTGTCCAAGTGCCCGATAGGGAACCTACAAATTCCAAGTGCCCGTTAGGGAACATACATAGTCCAAGTGCCCGCTGAGGAACCTACATAGTCCAAGTGCCCGATAGGGAACCTACATATTCCAAGTGCCAGTTAGGGAACCGGAACCTAGATAGTCCAAGTGCCCATAGGGAACCTATATAGTCCAAGTGCCCGCTAGGGAACCTACATAGTCAAAGTGCCCGCTAGGGAACCTGCATTTTACAAGTGCCCGCTAATTAACCTAGATAGTCCAAGTGCCCGCTAGTTAACCTAGATTGTCCAAATACCCGTAGGGAACTTACATAGTCACAGTGCCCGCTAGGGAACCGGCATTGTGCAAGTGAACGCTAGTTAACCTAGATATTCCAAGTGCCCGCTAGTTAACCTAGATAGTCGAAGTGCCCGATAGTTAACCTACGTAGTCCAAGGTCAGCTAGTTAACCTAGATAGTCCAAGTGCCCGCTAGTTAACCTACATAGTCCAAGTGCCCGTTCGTTAACCTAGATAGTCCAAGTGCCCGCTAGGTAACCTACAGAGTCTAAGTGCCCGCTAGGTTATCTATATAGTCCAAATGCCCGCTAGGGAACGTACATAGTCCAAGTGCCCGCTAGTTAACCTAGATAGTCCAAGTGCCCACTAGTTAACCTACATAGTCAATGGCCTCACTAGTTAACCTACATAGTGCAAGTGTCCGCTAGTTAACCTATTGTCCAAGGGACCACTAGTTAACCTAGATAGTCCAAGTACCCGCTAGCTAACCTAGATCGTCCAATTGTCCGCTAGTTAACCTACATATTCCAAGTGCCCGCTAGGTAACCTAGATAGTCCAAGTGCCCTTTAGGGAACCTAGATAGTCCAAGTGCCCGCACTGGAACATACATAGTCCAAGTCCCCATTAGTTAACCTAGATAATCCAAGTGCCTGCTAGTTAACCTAGATAGACTAAGTGCCCGCTAGGTAACCTACATAGTCCAAGTGCCCGCTGACGAACCTACATAGTCCAAGTGCCCGATAGGGAACCTACATATTCCAAGTGCCCGTTAGGGAACCTAGATAGTCCAAGTGCCCGCTGAGGAACCTACATAGTCCAAGTGCCCGATAGGGAACCTACATATTCCAAGTGCCCGTTAGGGAACCTAAATAGTCCAAGTGCCCGTAGGGAACCTATATAGTCCAAGTGCCCGCTAGAGAACCTAGATTGTCCAAGTGTCCGCTAGTTAACCTACATAGTCCAAGTGCCCGATAGGGAACCTAGATGTTCCAAGTGCCCGTTAGGGAACCTACATCGTCCAAGTGCCCGCTGAGGAACCTACATAGTCCAAGTGCCCGATAGGGAACCTACATATTCCAAGTGACCGTTAGGGAACCTAGATAGTCCAAGTGCCCATAGGGAACCTATATAGTCCAAGTGCCCGCTAGGGAACCTACATAGTCAAAGTGCCCGCTAGGGAACCTGCATTGTACAAGTGCCCGCTAATTAACCTAGATAGTCAAAGTGGCCGCTATTTAACCTACATAGTCCAAGTGCCCGCTAGTTAACCTACATAGTCCAAATGCCCGCTAGGGAACTTACATAGTCAAAGTGCCCGCTAGGGAACCTGCATTGTGCAAGTGAACGCTAGTTAACCTAGATAGTCCAAGTGCCCGCTAGTTAACCTAGATAGTCGAAGTGCCCGATAGTTAACCTACATAGTCCAAGGTCAGCTAGTTAACCTAGATAGTCCAAGTGCCCGCTAATTAACCTACATAGTCCAAGTGCCTGTTCGTTAACCTAGATAGTCCAAGTGCCCGCTAGGTAACCTACAAAGTCTAAGTGCCCGCTAGGTTATCTATATAGTCCAAATGCCCGCTAGGGAACGTACATAGTCCAAGTGCCCGCTAGGTAACCTAGATAATCCAAGTGCCCGCTAGTTAACCTATATCATCCAAGTGCCCGCTAGTTAACCTAGATCGTCCAAGTGCCCACTAGTTAACCTACATAGTCAATGGGCCCCCTAGTTAACCTACATAGTGCAAGTGTCCGCTAGTTAACCTATTGTCCAAGGGACCGCTAGTTAACCTAGATAGTCCAAGTACCCGCTAGTTAACCTAGATCGTCCAATTGTCCGCTAGTTAACCTACATAGTCCAAGTCCCTGCTAGGTAACCTAGATAGTCCAAGTGCCCTTTAGGGAACCTAGATAGTCCAAGTGCCCGCACTGGAACATACATAGTCCAAATCCCCATTAGTTAACTTCGATAATACAAGTGCCTGCTAGTTAACCTAGATAGTCCAAGTCCCCGCTAGGTAACTTACATAGTCTAAGTGCGCGCTGAGGAACCTACATAGTCCAAGTGCCCGATAGGGAACCTACATATTCCAAGTGCCCGTTAGGGAACATAGATAGTTCAAGTGCCCATAGGGAACCTCTATAGTCCAAGTGCCCGCTAGGGAACCTACATAGTCAAAGTGCCCGCTAGGGAACCTGCATTGTATAAGTGCCCGCTAATTAACCTAGATAGTCCAAGTGCCCGCAAGTTAACCTAGATAGTCCAAGTGCCCGCTAGTTAACCTTGATCATCCAAGTGCCCGCTAGTTAACCTACATAGTCCAAGAGGCTGATAGGGAACCTACATAGTCCTAGTGCCCGCGGAGGAACCTACATAGTCCAAGTGCCCGCTAGTTAACACAGATAGTCCAAGTGCCCGCTAGTTAACCTAGATTGTCTAAGTGCCCGCTAGTTAACCTAGATAATCCAATTGCCCGCTAGTAAACCTAGATAGTCCAAGGGTCCGCTAGTTAATCTAGATTATCCAAGTGCCCGCTAGTTAACCTAGATAGTCCAAGTGCCCGCTAGTTAACCTAGATCGTCTAAGTGCCCTCTAGTTAACCTAGATAGTCCAAGTTCCCGCTAGGGGACGTACATTGTCCAAGTGCCCGCTAGGTATCCAAGATAGTCCAAGTGCCCGCTAGGGTATGTACATAGTTCAAGTGCCCGCTAGGTAGCCTAGATTGTCCAAGTGTCCGCTAGTTAACCTACATAGTCCAATGCCCGATAGGGAACCTACATAGTCCAAGTGCCCGCTGAGGAACCTACATTGTCCAAGTGCCCGATAGGGAACCTACAAATTCCAAGTGCCCGTTAGGGAACATACATAGTCCAAGTGCCCGCTGAGGAACCTACATAGTCCAAGTGCCCGATAGGGAACCTACATATTCCAAGTGCCAGTTAGGGAACCGGAACCTAGATAGTCCAAGTGCCCATAGGGAACCTATATAGTCCAAGTGCCCGCTAGGGAACCTACATAGTCAAAGTGCCCGCTAGGGAACCTGCATTTTACAAGTGCCCGCTAATTAACCTAGATAGTCCAAGTGCCCGCTAGTTAACCTAGATTGTCCAAATACCCGTAGGGAACTTACATAGTCACAGTGCCCGCTAGGGAACCGGCATTGTGCAAGTGAACGCTAGTTAACCTAGATATTCCAAGTGCCCGCTAGTTAACCTAGATAGTCGAAGTGCCCGATAGTTAACCTACGTAGTCCAAGGTCAGCTAGTTAACCTAGATAGTCCAAGTGCCCGCTAGTTAACCTACATAGTCCAAGTGCCCGTTCGTTAACCTAGATAGTCCAAGTGCCCGCTAGGTAACCTACAGAGTCTAAGTGCCCGCTAGGTTATCTATATAGTCCAAATGCCCGCTAGGGAACGTACATAGTCCAAGTGCCCGCTAGTTAACCTAGATAGTCCAAGTGCCCACTAGTTAACCTACATAGTCAATGGCCTCACTAGTTAACCTACATAGTGCAAGTGTCCGCTAGTTAACCTATTGTCCAAGGGACCACTAGTTAACCTAGATAGTCCAAGTACCCGCTAGCTAACCTAGATCGTCCAATTGTCCGCTAGTTAACCTACATATTCCAAGTGCCCGCTAGGTAACCTAGATAGTCCAAGTGCCCTTTAGGGAACCTAGATAGTCCAAGTGCCCGCACTGGAACATACATAGTCCAAGTCCCCATTAGTTAACCTAGATAATCCAAGTGCCTGCTAGTTAACCTAGATAGACCAAGTGCCCGCTAGGTAACCTACATAGTCCAAGTGCCCGCTGAGGAACCTACATAGTCCAAGTGCCCGATAGGGAACCTACATATTCCAAGTGCCCGTTAGGGAACCTAGATAGTCCAAGTGCCCGCTGAGGAACCTACATAGTCCAAGTGCCCGATAGGGAACCTACATATTCCAAGTGCCCGTTAGGGAACCTAGATAGTCCAAGTGCCCGTAGGGAACCTATATAATCCAAGTGCCCGCTAGAGAACCTAGATTGTCCAAGTGTCCGCTAGTTAACCTACATAGTCCAAGTGCCCGATAGGGAACCTAGATGTTCCAAGTGCCCGTTAGGGAACCTACATAGTCCAAGTGCCCGCTGAGGAACCTACATAGTCCAAGTGCCCGATAGGGAACCTACATATTCCAAGTGACCGTTAGGGAACCTAGATAGTCCAAGTGCCCATAGGGAACCTATATAGTCCAAGTACCCGCTAGGGAACCTACATAGTCAAAGTGAACGCTAGGGAACCTGCATTGTACAAGTGCCCGCTAATTAACCTAGATAGTCAAAGTGGCCGCTATTTAACCTACATAGTCCAAGTGCCCGCTAGTTAACCTACATAGTCCAAATGCCCGCTAGGGAACTTACATAGTCAAAGTGCCCGCTAGGGAACCTGCATTGTGCAAGTGAACGCTAGTTAACCTAGATAGTCCAAGTGCCCGCTAGTTAACCTAGATAGTCGAAGTGCCCGATAGTTAACCTACATAGTCCAAGGTCAGCTAGTTTACCTAGATAGTCCAAGTGCCCGCTAATTAACCTACATAGTCCAAGTGCCCGTTCGTTAACCTAGATAGTCCAAGTGCCCGCTAGGTAACCTACAAAGTCTAAGTGCCCGCTAGGTTATCTATATAGTCCAAATGCCCGCTAGGGAACGTACATAGTCCAAGTGCCCGCTAGGTAACCTAGATAATCCAAGTGCCCGCTAGTTAACCTATATCATCCAAGTGCCCGCTAGTTAACCTAGATCGTCCAAGTGCCCACTAGTTAACCTACATAGTCAATGGGCCCCCTAGTTAACCTACATAGTGCAAGTGTCCGCTAGTTAACCTCTTGTCCAAGGGACCGCTAGTTAACCTAGATAGTCCAAGTACCCGCTAGTTAACCTAGATCGTCCAATTGTCCGCTAGTTAACCTACATAGTCCAAGTCCCTGCTAGGTAACCTAGATAGTCCAAGTGCCCTTTAGGGAACCTAGATAGTCCAAGTGCCCGCACTGGAACATACATAGTCCAAATCCCCATTAGTTAACTTCGATAATACAAGTGCCTGCTAGTTAACCTAGATAGTCCAAGTCCCCGCTAGGTAACTTACATAGTCTAAGTGCGCGCTGAGGAACCTACATAGTCCAAGTGCCCGATAGGGAACCTACATATTCCAAGTGCCCGTTAGGGAACATAGATAGTTCAAGTGCCCATAGGGAACCTATATAGTCCAAGTGCCCGCTAGGGAACCTACATAGTCAAAGTGCCCGCTAGGGAACCTGCATTGTATAGGTGCCCGCTAATTAACCTAGATAGTCCAAGTGCCCGCAAGTTAACCTAGATAGTCCAAGTGCCCGCTAGTTAACCTTGATCATCCAAGTGCCCGCTAGTTAACCTACATAGTCCAAGAGGCTGATAGGGAACCTACATAGTCCTAGTGCCCGCGGAGGAACCTACATAGTCCAAGTGCCCGCTAGTTAACATAGATAGTCCAAGTGCCCGCTAGTTAACCTAGATTGTCTAAGTGCCCGCTAGTTAACCTAGATAATCCAATTGCCCGCTAGTAAACCTAGATAGTCCAAGGGCCCGCTAGTTAATCTAGATTATCCAAGTGCCCGCTAGTTAACCTAGATAGTCCAAGTGCCCGCTAGTTAACCTAGATCGTCTAAGTGCCCTCTAGTTAACCTAGATAGTCCAAGTTCCCGCTAGGGGACGTACATTGTCCAAGTGCCCGCTAGGTATCCAAGATAGTCCAAGTGCCCGCTAGGGTATGTACATAGTTCAAGTGCCCGCTAGGTAACCTAGATTGTCCAAGTGTCCGCTAGTTAACCTACATAGTCCAATGCCCGATAGGGAACCTACATAGTCCAAGTGCCCGCTGAGGAACCTACATTGTCCAAGTGCCCGATAGGGAACCTACAAATTCCAAGTGCCCGTTAGGGAACATACATAGTCCAAGTGCCCGCTGAGGAACCTACATAGTCCAAGTGCCCGATAGGGAACCTACATATTCCAAGTGCCAGTTAGGGAACCTAGATAGTCCAAGTGCCCATAGGGAACCTATATAGTCCAAGTGCCCGCTAGGGAACCTACATAGTCAAAGTGCCCGCTAGGGAACCTGCATTTTACAAGTGCCCGCTAATTAACCTAGATAGTCCAAGTGCCCGCTAGTTAACCTAGATAGTCCAAATGCCCGTAGGGAACTTACATAGTCACAGTGCCCGCTAGGGAACCTGCGTTGTGCAAGTGAACCCTAGTTAACCTAGATAGTCCAAGAGCCCGCTAGTTAACCTAGATAGTCGAAGTGCCCGATAGTTAACCTACATAGTCCAAGGTCAGCTAGTTAACCTAGATAGTCCAAGTGCCCGCTAGTTAACCTACATAGTCCAAGTGCCCGTTCGTTAACCTACATAGTCCAAGTGCCCGTTCGTTAACCTAGATAGTCCAAGTGCCCGCTAGGTAACCTACAGAGTCTAAGTGCCCGCTAGTTTATCTATATAGTCCAAATGCCCGCTAGGGAATGTACATAGTCCAAGTGCCCGCTAGGTAACCTAGATAATCCAAGTGCCCGCTAGTTAACCTATATCGTCCAAGTGCCCGCTAGTTAACCTAGATAGTCCAAGTGCCCACTAGTTAACCTACATAGTCAATGGCCTCACTAGTTAACCTACATAGTGCAAGTGTCCGCTAGTTAACCTATTGTCCAAGGGACCACTAGTTAACCTAGATAGTCCAAGTACCCGCTAGCTAACCTAGATCGTCAAATTGTCCGCTAGTTAACCTACATATTCCAAGTGCCCGCTAGGTAACCTAGATAGTCCAAGTGCCCTTTAGGGAACCTAGATAGTCCAAGTGCCCGCACTGGAACATACATAGTCCAAGTCCCCATTAGTTAACCTAGATAATCCAAGTGCCTGCTAGTTAACCTAGATAGACCAAGTGCCCGCTAGGTAACCTACATAGTCCAAGTGCCCGCTGACGAACCTACATAGTCCAAGTGCCCGATAGGGAACCTACATATTCCAAGTGCACGTTAGGGAACCTAGATAGTCCAAGTGCCCGCTGAGGAACCTACATAGTCCAAGTGCCCGATAGGGAACCTACATATTCCAAGTGCCCGTTAGGGAACCTAAATAGTCCAAGTGCCCGTAGGGAACCTATATAGTCCAAGTGCCCGCTAGAGAACCTAGATTGTCCAAGTGTCCGCTAGTTAACCTACATAGTCCAAGTGCCCGATAGGGAACCTAGATGTTCCAAGTGCCCGTTAGGGAACCTACATCGTCCAAGTGCCCGCTGAGGAACCTACATAGTCCAAGTGCCCTATAGGGAACCTACATATTCCAAGTGACCGTTAGGGAACCTAGATAGTCCAAGTGCCCATAGGGAACCTATATAGTCCAAGGGCCCGCTAGGGAACCTACATAGTCAAAGTGCCCGCTAGGGAACCTGCATTGTACAAGTGCCCGCTAATTAACCTAGATAGTCAAAGTGGCCGCTATTTAACCTACATAGTCCAAGTGCCCGCTAGTTAACCTACATAGTCCAAATGCCCGCTAGGGAACTTACATAGTCAAAGTGCCCGCTAGGGAACCTGCATTGTGCAAGTGAACGCTAGTTAACCTAGATAGTCCAAGTGCCCGCTAGTTAACCTAGATAGTCGAAGTGCCCGATAGTTAACCTACATAGTCCAAGGTCAGCTAGTTAACCTAGATAGTCCAAGTGCCCGCTAATTAACCTACATAGTCCAAGTGCCCGTTCGTTAACCTAGATAGTCCAAGTGCCCGCTAGGTAACCTACAAAGTCTAAGTGCCCGCTAGGTTATCTATATAGTCCAAATGCCCGCTAGGGAACGTACATAGTCCAAGTGCCCGCTAGGTAACCTAGATAATCCAAGTGCCCGCTAGTTAACCTATATCATCCAAGTGCCCGCTAGTTAACCTAGATCGTCCAAGTGCCCACTAGTTAACCTACATAGTCAATGGGCCCCCTAGTTAACCTACATAGTGCAAGTGTCCGCTAGTTAACCTATTGTCCAAGGGACCGCTAGTTAACCTAGATAGTCCAAGTACCCGCTAGTTAACCTAGATCGTCCAATTGTCCGCTAGTTAACCTACATAGTCCAAGTCCCTGCTAGGTAACCTAGATAGTCCAAGTGCCCTTTAGGGAACCTAGATAGTCCAAGTGCCCGCACTGGAACATACATAGTCCAAATCCCCATTAGTTAACTTCGATAATACAAGTGCCTGTTAGTTAACCTAGATAGTCCAAGTCCCCGCTAGGTAACTTACATAGTCTAAGTGCGCGCTGAGGAACCTACATAGTCCAAGTGCCCGATAGGGAACCTACATATTCCAAGTGCCCGTTAGGGAACATAGATAGTCCAAGTGCCCATAGGGAACCTATATAGTCCAAGTGCCCGCTAGGGAACCTACATAGTCAAAGTGCCCGCTAGGGAACCTGCATTGTATAAGTGCCCGCTAATTAACCTAGATAGTCCAAGTGCCCGCAAGTTAACCTAGATAGTCCAAGTGCCCGCTAGTTAACCTTGATCATCCAAGTGCCCGCTAGTTAACCTACATAGTCCAAGAGGCTGATGGGGAACCAACATAGTCCTAGTGCCCGCGGAGGAACCTACATAGTCCAAGTGCCCGCTAGTTAACATAGATAGTCCAAGTGCCCGCTAGTTAACCTAGATTGTCTAAGTGCCCGCTAGTTAACCTAGATAATCCAATTGCCCGCTAGTAAACCTAGATAGTCCAAGGGCCCGCTAGTTAATCTAGATTATCCAAGTGCCCGCTAGTTAACCTAGATAGTCCAAGTGCCCGCTAGTTAACCTAGATCGTCTAAGTGCCCTCTAGTTAACCTAGATAGTCCAAGTTCCCGCTAGGGGACGTACATTGTCCAAGTGCCCGCTAGGTATCCAAGATAGTCCAAGTGCCCGCTAGGGTATGTACATAGTTCAAGTGCCCGCTAGGTAACCTAGATTGTCCAAGTGTCCGCTAGTTAACCTACATAGTCCAATGCCCGATAGGGAACCTACATAGTCCAAGTGCCCGCTGAGGAACCTACATTGTCCAAGTGCCCGATAGGGAACCTACAAATTCCAAGTGCCCGTTAGGGAACATACATAGTCCAAGTGCCCGCTGAGGAACCTACATAGTCCAAGTGCCCGATAGGGAACCTACATATTCCAAGTGCCAGTTAGGGAACCGGAACCTAGATAGTCCAAGTGCCCTTAGGGAACCTATATAGTCCAAGTGCCCGCTAGGGAACCTACATAGTCAAAGTGCCCGCTAGGGAACCTGCATTTTACAAGTGCCCGCTAATTAACCTAGATAGTCCAAGTGCCCGCTAGTTAACCTAGATTGTCCAAATACCCGTAGGGAACTTACATAGTCACAGTGCCCGCTAGGGAACCGGCATTGTGCAAGTGAACGCTAGTTAACCTAGATATTCCAAGTGCCCGCTAGTTAACCTAGATAGTCGAAGTGCCCGATAGTTAACCTACGTAGTCCAAGGTCAGCTAGTTAACCTAGATAGTCCAAGTGCCCGCTAGTTAACCTACATAGTCCAAGTGCCCGTTCGTTAACCTAGATAGTCCAAGTGCCCGCTAGGTAACCTACAGAGTCTAAGTGCCCGCTAGGTTATCTATATAGTCCAAATGCCCGCTAGGGAACGTACATAGTCCAAGTGCCCGCTAGTTAACCTAGATAGTCCAAGTGCCCACTAGTTAACCTACATAGTCAATGGCTTCACTAGTTAACCTACATAGTGCAAGTGTCCGCTAGTTAACCTATTGTCCAAGGGACCACTAGTTAACCTAGATAGTCCAAGTACCCGCTAGCTAACCTAGATCGTCCAATTGTCCGCTAGTTAACCTACATATTCCAAGTGCCCGCTAGGTAACCTAGATAGTCCAAGTGCCCTTTAGGGAACCTAGATAGTCCAAGTGCCCGCACTGGAACATACATAGTCCAAGTCCCCATTAGTTAACCTAGATAATCCAAGTGCCTGCTAGTTAACCTAGATAGACCAAGTGCCCGCTAGGTAACCTACATAGTCCAAGTGCCCGCTGAGGAACCTACATAGTCCAAGTGCCCGATAGGGAACCTACATATTCCAAGTGCCCGTTAGGGAACCTAGATAGTCCAAGTGCCCGCTGAGGAACCTACATAGTCCAAGTGCCCGATAGGGAACCTACATATTCCAAGTGCCCTTAGGGAACCTAGATAGTCCAAGTGCCCGTAGGGAACCTATATAGTCCAAGTGCCCGCTAGAGAACCTAGATTGTCCAAGTGTCCGCTAGTTAACCTACATAGTCCAAGTGCCCGATAGGGAACCTAGATGTTCCAAGTGCCCGTTAGGGAACCTACATAGTCCAAGTGCCCGCTGAGGAACCTACATAGTCCAAGTGCCCGATAGGGAACCTACATATTCCAAGTGACCGTTAGGGAACCTAGATAGTCCAAGTGCCCATAGGGAACCTATATAGTCCAAGTGCCCGCTAGGGAACCTACATAGTCAAAGTGAACGCTAGGGAACCTGCATTGTACAAGTGCCCGCTAATTAACCTAGATAGTCAAAGTGGCCGCTATTTAACCTACATAGTCCAAGTGCCCGCTAGTTAACCTACATAGTCCAAATGCCCGCTAGGGAACTTACATAGTCAAAGTGCCCGCTAGGGAACCTGCATTGTGCAAGTGAACGCTAGTTAACCTAGATAGTCCAAGTGCCCGCTAGTTAACCTAGATAGTCGAAGTGCCCGATAGTTAACCTACATAGTCCAAGGTCAGCTAGTTAACCTAGATAGTCCAAGTGCCCGCTAATTAACCTACATAGTCCAAGTGCCCGTTCGTTAACCTAGATAGTCCAAGTGCCCGCTAGGTAACCTACAAAGTCTAAGTGCCCGCTAGGTTATCTATATAGTCCAAATGCCCGCTAGGGAACGTACATAGTCCAAGTGCCCGCTAGTTAACCTATATCATCCAAGTGCCCGCTAGTTAACCTAGATCGTCCAAGTGCCCACTACTTAACCTACATAGTCAATGGGCCCCCTAGTTAACCTACATAGTGCAAGTGTCCGCTAGTTAACCTATTGTCCAAGGGACCGCTAGTTAACCTAGATAGTCCAAGTACCCGCTAGTTAACCTAGATCGTCCAATTGTCCGCTAGTTAACCTACATAGTCCAAGTCCCTGCTAGGTAACCTAGATAGTCCAAGTGCCCTTTAGGGAACCTAGATAGTCCAAGTGCCCGCACTGGAACATACATAGTCCAAATCCCCATTAGTTAACTTCGATAATACAAGTGCCTGCTAGTTAACCTAGATAGTCCAAGTCCCCGCTAGGTAACTTACATAGTCTAAGTGCGCGCTGAGGAACCTACATAGTCCAAGTGCCCGATAGGGAACCTACATATTCCAAGTGCCCGTTAGGGAACATAGATAGTCCAAGTGCCCATAGGGAACCTATATAGTCCAAGTGCCCGCTAGGGAACCTGCATTGTATAAGTGCCCGCTAATTAACCAAGATAGTCCAAGTGCCCGCAAGTTAACCTAGATAGTCCAAGTGCCCGCTAGTTAACCTTGATCATCCAAGTGCCCGCTAGTTAACCTACATAGTCCAAGAGGCTGATAGGGAACCTACATAGTCCTAGTGCCCGCGGAGGAACCTACATAGTCCAAGTGCCCGCTAGTTAACATAGATAGTCCAAGTGCCCGCTAGTTAACCTAGATTGTCTAAGTGCCCGCTAGTTAACCTAGATAATCCAATTGCCCGCTAGTAAACCTAGATAGTCCAAGGGCCCGCTAGTTAATCTAGATTATCCAAGTGCCCGCTAGTTAACCTAGATAGTCCAAGTGCCCGCTAGTTAACCTAGATCGTCTAAGTGCCCTCTAGTTAACCTAGATAGTCCAAGTTCCCGCTAGGGGACGTACATTGTCCAAGTGCCCGCTAGGTATCCAAGATAGTCCAAGTGCCCGCTAGGGTATGTACATAGTTCAAGTGCCCGCTAGGTAACCTAGATTGTCCAAGTGTCCGCTAGTTAACCTACATAGTCCAATGCCCGATAGGGAACCTACATAGTCCAAGTGCCCGCTGAGGAACCTACATTGTCCAAGTGCCCGATAGGGAACCTACAAATTCCAAGTGCCCGTTAGGGAACATACATAGTCCAAGTGCCCGCTGAGGAACCTACATAGTCCAAGTGCCCGATAGGGAACCTACATATTCCAAGTGCCAGTTAGGGAACCTAGATAGTCCAAGTGCCCATAGGGAACCTATATAGTCCAAGTGCCCGCTAGGGAACCTACATAGTCAAAGTGCCCGCTAGGGAACCTGCATTGTACAAGTGCCCGCTAATTAACCTAGATAGTCAAAGTGCCCGCTAGTTAACCTAGATAGTCCAAATACCCGTAGGGAACTTACATAGTCACAGTGCCCGCTAGGGAACCGGCATTGTGCAAGTGAACGCTAGTTAACCTAGATATTCCAAGTGCCCGCTAGTTAACCTAGATAGTCGAAGTGCCCGATAGTTAACCTACGTAGTCCAAGGTCAGCTAGTTAACCTAGATAGTCCAAGTGCCCGCTAGTTAACCTACATAGTCCAAGTGCCCGTTCGTTAACCTAGATAGTCCAAGTGCCCGCTAGGTAACCTACAGAGTCTAAGTGCCCGCTAGGTTATCTATATAGTCCAAATGCCCGCTAGGGAACGTACATAGTCCAAGTGCCCGCTAGGTAACCTAGATAATCCAAGTGCCTGCTAGTTAACCTATATCGTCCACTTGCCCGCTAGTTAACCTAGATAGTCCAAGTGCCCACTAGTTAACCTACATAGTCCAAGTGCCCGTTCGTTAACCTAGATAGTCCAAGTGCCCGCTAGGTAACCTACAGAGTCTAAGTGCCCGCTAGGTTATCTATATAGTCCAAATGCCCGCTAGGGAACGTACATAGTCCAAGTGCCCGCTAGGTAACCTAGATAATCCAAGTGCCTGCTAGTTAACCTATATCGTCCACTTGCCCGCTAGTTAACCTAGATAGTCCAAGTGCCCACTAGTTAACCTACATAGTCAATGGCCCCACTAGTTAACCGACATAGTGCAAGTGTCCGCTAGTTAACCTATTGTCCAAGGGACCGCTAGTTAACCTACATAGTCCAAGTACCCGCTAGTTAACCTAGATCGTCCAATTGTCCGCTAGTTAATCTACAAAGTCCAAGTGCCCGCTAGGTAACCTAGATAGTCCAAGTGCCCTTTAGGGAACCTAGATAGTCCAAGTGCCCGCACTGGAACATACATAGTCCAAGTCCCCATTAGTTAACCTAGATAATCCAAGTGCCTGCTAGTTAACCTAGATAGTCCAAGTGCCCGCTAGGTAACCTACATAGTCCAAGTGCCTGCTGACGAACCTACATAGTCAAAGTGCCCGATATGGAACCTACATATTCCACGTGCCCGTTAGGGAACCTACATAGTCCAAGTGCCCGCTGAGGAACTTACATAGTCCAAGTGCCCGATAGGGAACCTACATATTCCAAGTGCCCGTTAGGGAACCTAGATAGTCCAAGTGCCCGTAGGGAACCTATATAATCCAAGTGCCCGCTAGGGAACCTACATAGTCCAAGTGCCCGCTAGGGAACCTGCATTGTATAAGTGCCCGCTAATTAACTTAGATAGTCCAAGTGCCCGCTAGTTAACCTAGATAGTCCAAGTGCCCGCTAGTTAACCTTGATCATCCAAGTACCCGCTAGTTAACCTACATAGTCCAAGTGCCTGATAGGGAACCTACATAGTCCAAGTGCCCGCTGAGGAACCTACATAGTCCAAGTGCCCGTTAGGGAACCTATACAGTCCCAGTGCCCGCTATGGAACCTACATAGTCAAAGTGCCCGCTAGGGATCCTGCATTGTGCAAGTGCCCGCTAGTTAAGCTAGATAGTCGAAGTGCCGCTAGGTAACCTATATAGTGCAAGTGTCCCCTAGTTAACCTACATAGTCCAAGTGCCCGCTAGTTAACATAGATAGTCCAAGTGCCCGCTAGGGTATGTACATAGTCCAAGTGCCCGCTAGGTAACCTAGATGGTGCAAGTGCCCGGTAGTTAACCTACATAGTCCAAGTGCCCGCTAGGTAACCTAGATAGTCCAAGGGCCCGCTCGTTAACCTACATATTCAAAGTGCCTGCTAGGTATACTACATAGTCCCTGTGCCCACATGGTAACCAAGACAGTCCAATTGCCCGCTAGTTAACCTAGACAGTCCAAGTACCCGATAGGGAACCTACATAGTACAAGTGCACGTTCGTTAACCTACATAGTCCAAGTGCCTGCTAGGTAACCTACATAGTCCAAGTGCTCGCTAGGGAACCTACATAGTCCAAGTGCTCGCTAGGCAACCTACATAGTCCAAATGCCCTTTAGTTAACCTAGATAGTCAAAGTGCCTGCTAGGTTACCTAAATAGTCCAAGTGCCCGCTAGGGAACCTACATATTCCAAGTGCCCGCTAGGTAACCTATATAGTCCAATTGCCCGTTAGCTAACCTAGATAGTCGGAGTGTCCGCTAGTTAACCTACATAATCCAAGTGCCCGGTCGTTAACCTATACAGTCCAAGTGCCCACTAGGTTACCTACATAGTACAAGTGCACGTTCGTTAACCTAGATAGTTCAAGTGCCCGCTGGTAGCCTACATACTCCAAGTGCCCGCTACGTAACTTACATAGTCCAAGTGCCCACTAAGTAACCTAAATAATCCAAATGCCCGCTAGGGAAACTACATAGTCCAAGTGCCTGCTAGTTAACAAAGATAGTCCAAGTGCCCACTAGTAAACCTAGATAGTCCAAGGGCCCGCTAGTTAATCTAGATAGTCCAAGTGCCCGCTAGTTAACCTAGATAGTCCAAGTGCCCGCTAGTTAACCTAGATCGTCTAAGTGCCCGCTAGTTAACCTAGATAATCCAAGTGCCCGCTAGTAAACCTAGATAGTCCAAGGGCCCGCTAGTTAATCTAGATCGTCTAAGTGCCCTCTAGTTAACCTAGATTGTCCAAGTGCCCGCTAGGTAACCTAGAGAGTCCAAGTGCCCGCTAGGGTATGTACATAGTTCAAGTGCCCGCTAGGTAACCCAGATTGTTCAAGTGTCCGCTAGTTAACCTACATAGTCCAATGCCCGATAGGGAACCTACATAGTCCAAGTGCCCGCTGAGGAACCTACATAGTCCATGTGCCCGATATTGAACCTACATATTCCAAGTGCCCGTTAGGGAACCTACATAGTCCAAGTGCCCGCTGAGGAACCTACATAGTCCAAGTGCCCGATAGGGAACCTACATATTCCAAGTGACCGTTAGGGAACCTAGATAGTCCAAGTGCCCGCTAGTTAACCTACATAGTCCAAATGCCCCCTAGGGAACTTACATAGTCAAAGTGCCCGCTAGGGAACTTGCATTGTGCAAGTGAACGCTAGTTAACATAGATAGTCCAAGTGCCCGCTAGTTAACCTAGATAGTCGAAGTGCCCGATAGTTAACCTACATAGTCCAATGTCAGCTAGTTAACCTAGAGAGTCCAAGTGCCCGCTAGTTAACCTACATAGTCCAAGTGCCCGTTCGTTAACCTAGATAGTCCAAGTGCCCGCTAGGTAACCTACAGAGTCTAAGTGCCCGCTAGGTTATCTATATAGTCCAAATGCCCGCTAGGGAACCTACATAGTCCAAGTGCCCGCTAGTTAACCTATATCGTCCAAGTGCCCGCTAGTTAACCTAGATCGTCCAAGTGCCCACTAGTTAACCTACATAGTCAATGGGCCCGCTAGTTAACCTACATAGTGCAAGTGTCCGCTAGTTAACCTATTGTCCAAGGGACCACTAGTTTACCTAGATAGTCCAAGTACCCGCTAGTTAACCTAGATCGTCAAATTGTCCGCTACTTAACCTACATAGTCCAAGTGCCCGCTAGGTAACCTAGATAGTCCAACTGCCCTTTAGGGAACCTAGATAGTAAAAGTGCCCGCACTGGAACATACATTGTCCAAGTCCCCATTAGTTAACCTAGATAATCCAAGTGCCTGCTAGTTAACCTAGATAGTCCAAGTGCCCGCTAGTTAACCTACATAGTCCAATTGCCCGCTGACGAACCTACATAGTCAAAGTGCCCGATAGGGAACCTACATATTCCAATTGCCCGTTAGGGAACCTACATAGTCCAAGTGCCCGCTGAGGAACCTACATAGTCCAAGTGCCCGATAGGGAACCTACATATTCCAAGTGCCCGTTAGGGAACCTAGATAGTCCAAGTGCCCGTAGGGAACCTTCATAATCAAAGTGCCCGCTAGGGAACCTGCATTGTGAAAGTGCCCGCTAGTTAAGCTAGATAGTCGAAGTGCCGCTAGGTAACCTACATAGTGCAAGTGTCCCCTAGTTAACCTACATAGTCCATGTGCCCGCTAGTTAACATAGATAGTCCAAGTGCCCGTTAGGGAACGTACATAGTCCAAGTGCCCGTTAGGTAACCTAGATGGTGCAAGTGCCCGGTAGTTAACCTACATAGTACAAGTGCCCGCTAGGTAACCTAGATAGTCCATGGGCCCGCTAGTTAACCTACATAGTCCAAGTGCCCGGTAGTTAACTTACATAGTTCAAGTGTACCTAAGGAACATACATAGTTCAATTGCCCGCTAGGGAACATACAGAGTCTAAGTGCCCCCTAGGGAACCTAGGTAGTCCAAATGCCCGCTAGGGAATCTACATAGTCCAAGGGCCCGCTGAGGAACCTACATAGTCCAAGTGCCCGATAGGGAACCTACATATTCCAAGTGCCCGTTAGGGAACCTAGATAGTCCACGTGCCCGTAGGGAACCTATATAGTCCAAGTGCCCGCTAGGGAACCTACATAGTCAAAGTGCCCGCTAGGGAACGTGCATTGTATAAGTGCCCGCTAATTAACCTAGATAGTCCAAGTGCCCGCTAGTTAACCTAGATAGTCCAAGTGCCCGCTAGTTAACCTTGATCATCCAAGTGCCGCTAGTTAACCTACATAGTCCAAGTGCCTGATAGGGAACCTACATAGTCCAAGTGCCCGTTAGGAAACCTATACAGTCCCAGTGCCCGCTAGGGAACCTACATAGTCAAAGTGCCCGCTAGGGAACCTGCATTGTGCAAGTGCCCGCTAGTTAAGCTAGATAGTCGAAGTGCCGCTAGGTAACCTACATAGTGTAAGTGTCCCCTAGTTAACCTACATAGTCCAAGTGCCCGCTAGTTAACATAGATAGTCCAAGTGCCCGCTAGGGAACGTACATAGTCCAAGTGCCCGCTAGGTAAACTAGGTGGTACAAGTGCCCGGTAGTTAACCTACATAGTCCAAGTGCCTGCTAGGTAACCTAGATAGTCCAAGGGCCCGCAAGTTAACCTACATTGTCCAAGTGACTGCTAGGTAAACTACATAGTCCCTGTGCCCGCTAGTTAACCTAGACAGTCCAAGTACCCAATAGGGAACCTACATAGTCCAAGTGCTCGCTAGGGAACCTACATAGTCCAAGTGCTCGCTAGGCAACCTACATAGTCCAAATGCCCGTTACTTAACCTAGATAGTCAAAGTGCCTGCTAGGTAACCTAAATAGTCCAAGTGCCCGCTAGGGAACCTACATATTCCAAGTGCCCGCTAGGTAACCTAGATAGTCCAATTGCCCTTTAGCTAACCTAGATAGTCGGAGTGTCCGCTAGTTAACCTACATAGTCCAAGTGCCCGTTCGTTAACCTAGACAGTCCAAGTGCCCGCTAAGTAACCTAGATAATCCAAGTGCCCGCTAGTTAACCTATATCGTCCAAGTACCCGCTAGTTAACCAAGATCGTCCAAGTGCCCACTAGTTAATCTACATAGTCAATGGGCCCGCTAGTTAACCTACATAGTGCAAGTGTCCGCTAGTTAACCTATTGTCCAAGGGACCGCTAATTAACCTAGATAGTCCAAGTACCCGCTAGTTAACCTAGATCGTCCAATTGTCCGCTAGTTAACCTACATAGTCCAAGTGCCCGCTAGGTAACCTAGATAGTCCAAGTGCCCTTTAGGGAACCTAGATAGTCCAAGTGCCCGCACTGGAACATACATAGTCCAAGTCCCCATTAGTTAACCTAGATAATCCAAGTGCCTGCTAGTTAACCTAGATAGTCCAAGTGCCCTCTAGGTAACCTACATAGTCCAAGTGCCCGCTGACGTACCTACATAGTCAAAGTGCCCGATAGGGAAACTACATATTCCAAGTGCCCATTAGGGAACCTACATAGTCCAAGTGCCCGCTGAGGAACCTACATAGTCCACGTGCCCGATAGGGAAACTACATATTCCAAGTGCCCGTTAGGGAACCTATATAGTCCAAGTGCCCGCTAGGGAACCTACATAGTCAAAGTGCCCGCTAGGGAACCTGCATTGTATAAGTGCCCGCTAATTAACCTAGATAGTCCAAGTGCCCGCTAGTTAACCTAGATAGTCCAAGTGCCCGCTAGGTAACCTAGATAGTCCAAGGGCCCGCATGTTAACCTACATTGTCCAAGTGCCTGCTAGGTAAACTATATAGTCCCTGTGCCCACTTGGTAACCTAGACAGTCCAATTGCCCGCTAGTTAACCTAGACAGTCCAAGTACCCGATAGGGAACCTACATAGTCCAAGTGCCCGGTAGTTAACTTACATAGTTCAAGTGTCCCTAAGGAACATACATAGTTCAATTGCCCGCTAGGGAACATACAGAGTCTAAGTGCCCCCTAGGGAACCTAGGTAGTCCAAATGCCCGCTAGGGAATCTACATAGTCCAAGGACCCGCTGAGGAACCTACATAGTCCAAGTGCCCGATAGGGAACCTACATATTCCAAGTGCCCGTTAGGGAACCTAGATAGTCCAAGTGCCCGTAGGGAACCTATATAGTCCAAGTGCCCGCTAGGGAACCTACATAGTCAAAGTGCCCGCTAGGGAACGTGCATTGTATAAGTGCCCGCTAATTAACCGAGATAGTCCAAGTGCCCGCTAGTTAACCTAGATAGCCCAAGTGCCCGCTAGTTAACCTTGATCATCCAAGTGCCCGCTAGTTAACCTACATAGTCCAAGTGCCTGATAGGGAACCTACATAGTCCAAGTGCCCGTTAGGAAACCTATACAGTCCAAGTGCCCGCTAGGGAACCTACATAGTCAAAGTGCCCGCTAGGGAACCTGTATTGTGCAAGTGCCCGCTAGTTAAGCTAGATAGTCGAAGTGCCGCTAGGTAACCTACATAGTGCAAGTGTCCCCTAGTTAACCTACATAGTCCAAGTGCCCGCTAGTTAACAAAGATAGTCCAAGTGCCCGCTAGGGAACGTACATAGTCCAAGTGCCCGCTAGGTAAACTAGGTGGTACAAGTGTCCGGTAGTTAACCTACATAGTCCAAGTGCCTGCTAGGTAACCTAGATAGTCCAAGGGCCCGCAAGTTAACCTACATTGTCCAAGTGCCTGCTAGGTAAACTACATAGTCCCTGTGCCCGCTAGTTAACCTAGACAGTCCAAGTACCCGATAGGGAACCTACATAGTCCAAGTGCTCGCTAGGGAACCTACATAGTCCAAGTGCTCGCTAGGCAACCTACATAGTCCAAATGCCCGTTACTTAACCTAGATAGTCAAAGTGCCTGCTAGGTAACCTAAATAGTCCAAGTGCCCGCTAGGGAACCTACATATTCCAAGTGCCCGCTAGGTAACCTAGATAGTCCAATTGCCCGTTAGCTAACCTAGATAGTCGGAGTGTCCGCTAGTTAACCTACATAGTCCAAGTGCCCGTTCGTTAACCTAGACAGTCCAAGTGCCCGCTAGGTAACCTAGATAATCCAAGTGCCCGCTAGTTAACCTATATCGTCCAAATACCCGCTAGATAACCTAGATCGTCCAAGTGCCCACTAGTTAATCTACATAGTCAATGGGCCCGCTAGTTAACCTACATAGTGCAAGTGTCCGCTAGTTAACCTATTGTCCAAGGGACCGCTAATTAACCTAGATAGTCCAAGTACCCGCTAGTTAACCTAGATCGTCCAATTGTCCGCTAGTTAACCTACATAGTCCAAGTGCCCGCTAGGTAACCTAGATAGTCCAAGTGCCCTTTAGGGAACCTAGATAGTCCAAGTGCCCGCACTGGAACATACATAGTCCAAGTCCCCATTAGTTAACCTAGATAATCCAAGTGCCTGCTAGTTAACCTAGATAGTCCAAGTGCCCTCTAGGTAACCTACATAGTCCAAGTGCCCGCTGACGTACCTACATAGTCAAAGTGCCCGATAGGGAAACTACATATTCCAAGTGCCCATTAGGGAACCTACATAGTCCAAGTGCCCGCTGAGGAACCTACATAGTCCACGTGCCCGATAGGGAAACAACATATTCCAAGTGCCCGTTAGGGAACCTATATAGTCCAAGTGCCCGCTAGGGAACCTACATAGTCAAAGTGCCCGCTAGGGAACCTGCATTGTATAAGTGCCCGCTAATTAACCTAGATAGTCCAAGTGCCCGCTAGGTAACCTAGATAGTCCAAAGGCCCGCATGTTAACCTACATTGTCCAAGTGCCTGCTAGGTAAACTATATAGTCCCTGTGCCCACTTGGTAACCTAGACAGTCCAATTGCCCGCTAGTTAACCAAGACAGTCCAAGTACCAGATAGGGAACCTACATAGTCCAAGTGCTCGCTAGGGAACCTACATAGTCCAAGTGCTCGCTAGGCAACCTACATAGTCCAAATGCCCGTTAGTTAACCTAGATAGTCAAAGTGCCTGCTAGGTAACCTAAATAGTCCAAGTGCCCGCTAGGGAACCTACATATTCCAAGTGCCCGCTAGGTAACCTAGATAGTCCAATTGCCCGTTAGCTAACCTAGATAGTCGGAGTGTCCGCTAGTTAACCTACATAGTCCAAGTGCCCGTTCGTTAACCTAGACAGTCCAAGTGCCCGCTAGGTAACCTAGATAATCCAAGTGCCCGCTAGTTAACCTATATCGTCCAAGTGCTCGCTAGTTAACCTAGATCGTCCAAGTGCCCACTAGTTAATCTACATAGTCAATGGGCCCGATAGTTAACCTACATAGTGCAAGTGTCCGCTAGTTAACCTATTGTCCAAGGGACCGCTAATTAACCTAGATAGTCCAAGTACCCGCTAGTTAACCTAGATCGTCCAATTGTCCGCTAGTTAACCTAGATAGTCCAAGTGCCCACTAGGTAACCTACATAGTCCAAGTGCCCGCTGACGAACCTACATAGTCAAAGTGCCCGATAGGGAAACTACATATTCCAAGTGCCCATTACGGAACCTACATAGGCCAAGTGCCCGCTGAGAACCTACATAGTCCAAGTGCCCGATAGGGAAACTACATATTCCAAGTGCCCGTTAGGGAACCTAGATAGTCCAAGTGCCCGTAGGGAACCTATATAGTCCAAGTGCCCGCTAGGGAACCTACATTGTCAAAGTGCCCGCTAGGGAACCTGCATTGTATAAGTGCCCTCTAATTAACCTAGATAGTCCAAGTGCCCGCTAGTTAACCTAGATAGTCCAAGTGCCCGCTAGTTAACCTAGATAGTCCAAGTGCCCGCTAGTTAACCTTGATCATCCAAGTGCCCGCTACTTAACCTACATAGTCCAAGTGCCTGATAGGGAACCTACATAGTCCAAGTGCCCGCGGAGGAACCTCATAGTCCAAGTGCCCGTTAGGGAACCTATACAGTCCAAGTGCCCGCTAGGGAACCTACATAATCAAAGTACCCGCTGAGGAACCTACATAGTCCAAGTGCCCGATAGGGAACCTACATATTCCAAGTGCCCGTTAGGGAACCTAGATAGTCCAAGTGCCCGTAGGGAACCTATATAGTCCAAGTGCCCGCTAGGGAACCTACATAGTCAAAGTGCCCGCTAGGGAACCTGCATTGTTCAAGTGCCCGCTAGTTAAGCTAGATAGTCGAAGTGCCGCTAGGTAACCTACATAGTGCAAGTGTCCCCTAGTTAACCTACATAGTCCAAGTGCCCGCTAGTTAACATAGATAGTCCAAGTGCCCGTTAGGGAACGTACATAGTCCAAGTGCCCGTTAGGTAACCTAGATGGTGCAAGTGCCCGGTAGTTAACCTACATTGTCCAAGTGCCCGCTAGGTAACCTAGATAGTCCAAGGGCCCGCTAGTTAACCTATATATTCCAAGTGCCCGGTAGTTAACTTACATAGTTCAAGTGTCCCTAAGGAACATACATAGTTCAATTGTCCGCTAGGGAACATACAGAGTCTAAGTGCCCCCTAGGGAACCTAGGTAGTCCAAATACCCGCTAGGGAAATTACATAGTCCAAGGGCCCGCTGTAACCTACATAGTTCAAGTGCCCGATAGGGAACCTACATATTCCAAGTGCCCGTTAGGGAACCTAGATAGTCCAAGTGCCCGTAGGGAACCTATATAGTCCAAGTGCCCGCTAGGGAACCTACATAGTCAAAGTGCCCGCTAGGGAACCTGCATTGTATAAGTGCCCGCGAATTAACCTAGATAGTCCAAGTGCCCGCTAGTTAACCTAGATAGTCCAAGTGCCCGCTAGTTAACCTTGATCATCTAAGTGCCCGCTAGTCAACCTACATAGTCCAAGTGCCTGATAGGGAACTTACATAGTCCAAGTGCCCGTTAGGGAACCTATGCAGTCCAAGTGCCTGCTAGGGAACCTACATAGTCAAAGTGCCCGCTAGGGAACCTGCATTGTGCAAGTGCCCGCTAGTTAAGCTAGATAGTTGAAGTGCCGCTAGGTAACCTACATAGTGCAAGTGTCCCCTAGTTAACCTACATAGTCCAAGTGCCCGCTAGTTAACATAGATAGTCCAAGGGCCCGCTAGGGAACGTACATAGTCCAAGTGCCCGCTAGGTAAACTAGATGGTGCAAGTGCCCGGTAGTTAACCTACATAGTCCAAGTGCCTGCTAGGTAACCTAGATAGTACAAGGGCCCGCTAGTTAACCTACATTGTCCAAGTGCCTGCTAGGTAAACTACATAGTCCCTGTGCCCACTTGGTAACCTAGACAGTCCAATTGCCCGCTAGTTAACCTAGACAGTCCAAGTACCCGATAGGGAACCGACATAGTCCAAGTGCTCGCTAGGCAACCTACATAGTCCAAATGCCCGTTACTTAACCTAGATAGTCAAAGTGCCTGCTAGGTAACCTAGATAGTCCAATTGCCCGTTAGCTAACCTAGATAGTCGGAGTGTCCGCTAGTTAACCTACATAGTCCAAGTGCCCGTTCGTTAACCTAGACAGTCCAAGTGCCCGCTAGGTAACCTAGATAATCCAAGTGCCCGCTAGTTAACCTATATCGTCCAAGTACCCGCTAGTTAACCTCTATCGTCCAAGTGCCCACTAGTTAACCTACATAGTCAATGGGCCCACTAGTTAACCTACATAGTGCAAGTGTCCGCTAGTTAACCTATTGTCCAAGGGACCGCTAGTTAACCTAGATAGTCCAAGTACCCGCTAGTTAACCTAGATCGTCCAATTGTCCGCTAGTTAACCTACATAGTCCAAGTGACCGCTAGGTAACCTAGATAGTCCAATTGCCCTTTAGGGAACCTAGGTAGTCCAAGTGCCCGCACTGGAACATACGTAGTCCAAGTCCCCATTAGTTAACCTAGATAATCCAAGTGCCTGCTAGTTAACCTAGATAGTCCAAGTGCCCGCTCGGTAACCTACATAGTCCAAGTGCCCGCTGACGAACCTACATAGTCAAAGTGCGTGATAGGGAACCTACATATTCCAAGTGCCCGTTAGGGAACCTACATAGTCCAAGTGCCCGCTGAGGAACCTACATAGTCCAAGTGCCCGATAGGGAAACTACATATTCCAAGTGCCCGTTAGGGAACCTAGATAGTCCAAGTGCCCATAGGGAACCTACATAGTCCAAGTGCCCGCTAGGTAACCTAGATAGTCCAAGGGCCCGCTAGTTAACCTACATAGTCCAAGTGCCCGGTAGTTAACTTACATAGTTCAAGTGTCCGTAAGGAACATACATAGTTCAATTGCCCGCTAGGGAAGATTCAGAGTCTAAGTGCCCCCTAGGAAACCTAGGTAGTCCAAATGCCCGCTAGGGAATCTACATAGTACAAGGACCCGCTGAGGAACCTACATAGTCCAAGTGCCCGATAGGGAACCTACATATTCCAAGTGCCCGTTAGGGAACCTAGATAGTCCAAGTGCCCATAGGGAACCTATATAGTGCAAGTGCCCGCTAGGGAACCTACATAGTCAAAGTGCCCGCTAGGGAACCTGCATTGTATAAGTGCCCCCTAATTAAACTAGATAGTCCAAGTGCCCGCTAGTTAACCTAGATAGTCCAAGTGCCCGCTAGTTAACCTAGATCATCCAAGTGCCCGCTATTTAACCTACATAGTCCAAGTGCCTGATAGGGAACCTACAGAGTCCAAGTGCCCGCGGAGGAACCTACATAGTCCAAGTGCCCATTAGGGAACCTATACAGTGCAAGTGCCCGCTAGGGAACCTACATAGTCAAAGTTCCCGCTAGGGAACCTGCATTGTGCAAGTGCCCGCTAGTTAAGCTAGATAGTCGAAGTGCCGCTAGGTAACCTAAATAGTGCAAGTGTCCCCTAGTTAGCCTACATAGTCCAAGTGCCCGCTAGTTAACATAGATAGTCCAAGTGCCCGCTAGGGAACGTACATAGTCCAAGTGCCCGCTAGGTAACCTAGATGGTGCAAGTGCCCGGTAGTTAACCTACATAGTCCAAGTGCCCGCTAGGTAACCTAGATAGTCCAAGGGCCCGCTAGTTAACCTACATAGTCCAAGTGCCTGCTAGGTAAACTACATAGTCCCTGTGCCCACTTGGTAACCTAGACAGTCCAATTGCCTGCTAGTTAACCTAGGCAGTCCAAGTACCCGATAGGGAACCTACATAGTCCAAGTGCTCGCTAGGGAACCTACATAGTCCAAGTGCTCGCTAGGCAACCTACATAGTCCAAATGCCCGTTAGTTAACCTAGATAGTCAAAGTGCCTGCTAGGTAACCTAAATAGTCCATGTGCCCGCTAGGGAACCTACATATTCCAAGTGCCCACTAGGTAACCTAGATAGTCCAATTGCCCGTTAGCTAACCTAGATAGTCGGAGTGTCCGCTAGTTAACCTACATAGTCCAAGTGCCCGTTCGTTAACCTAGACAGTCCAAGTGCCCGCTAGGTTACCTACATAGTACAAGTGCACGTTCGTTAACCTAGATAGTCCAAGTGCCCGCTGGTAACCTACATAGTCCAAGTGCCCACTAAGTAACCTAAATAATCCAAATGCCCGCTAGGGAAACTACATAGTCCAATTGCCTGCTACTTAACCTAGATAATGCAAGTGCCCGCTAGTAAACCTAGATAGTCCAAGGGCCCGCTAGTTCATCTTGATAGTCCAAGTGCCCGCTAGTTAACCTAGATAGTCCAAGTGCCCGCTAGTTAACCTAGATCGTCGAAGTGCCCGATAGTTAACCTACATAGTCCAAGGTCAGCTAGTTAACCTAGATAGTCCAAGTGCCCGCTAGTTAACTTACATAGTCCAAGGTCAGCTAGTTAACCTAGATAGTCCAAGTGCCTGCTAGTTAACCTACATAATCCAAGGTCAGCTAGTTAACCAAGATAGTCCAAGTGCCCGCTAGTTAACCTACATAGTCCAAGAACCCGCTAGTTAACCTAGATAGTCGACGTGCCCGCTAGTTAACCTAGATCATCTAAGTGCCCTCTAGTTAACCTAGATAGTCCAAGTTACCACTAGGGGATGTACATAGTCCGAGTGCCTGCTAGGTAACCTAGATAGTCCAAGTGCCCGCTAGGTAACCTAGATTGTCAAAGTGTCCGCTAGTTAACCTACATAGTCCAATGCCCGATAGGGAACCTGCATTGTGCAAGTGCCCGCTAGTTAAGCTAGATAGTCGAACTGCCGCTAGGTAACCTAAATAGTGCAAGTGTCCCCTAGTTAACCTACATAGTCCAAGTGCCTGCTAGTTAACATTGATAGTCCAAGTGCCCGCTAGGGAACGTACATAGTCCAAGTGCCCGCTAGGTAACCTAGATGGTGCAAGTGCCCGGTAGTTAACCTACATAGTCCAAGTGCCCGCTAGGTAACCTAGATAGTCCAAGTTCCCGGTAGTTAACTTACATAGTTCAAGTGTCCGTAAGGAACATACATAGTTCAAGTGTCCGCTAGGGAACATACAGAGTCTAAGTGCCCCCTAGGGAACCTAGGTGGTCCAAGTGCCCGCTAGGGAATCTACATAGTCCAAGGGCCCGCTAGTTAATGTAGACAGTCCAAGTGCCGCTTGTTAATCTACATAATTCAAGGGCCCCCTAGTTAACCTACATAGTCCAAGTACCCGCTAGTTAACCTAGATCGTCCAAGCGTCCCTAGTTAACCTACATAGTACAATTGCCCGCTAGGGAACCTACGTAGTCCAAGTGCCTGCTAGGGAACCTACATAGTCCAAGTGACCACTCTGGTACATGCATAGTAGAAGTGCCCGCTAAGGAATCTACATAGTCCAAGGGCCCGCTAGTTAACGTAGATAGTCCAAGTGCCGCTAGTTAATCTACATAGTCCAAGGGCCCGCTAGTTAACCTACATAGTCCAAGTACCCGCTAGTTAACCTAGATCGTCCAAGTGCCCGCTAGTTAACCTACATAGTCCAAGGGCCCGCTAGTTAACATAGATAGTCCAAGTGCCCGCTAGGGAACGTACATAGTCCAAGTGCCGGCTAGGTAACCTTGATGGTGCAAGTGCCCGGTTGTTAACCTACATAGTCCAAGTGCCCGGTAGTTAACTTACATAGTTCAAGTGTCCGTAAGGAACATACATAGTTCAAGTGCCCGCTAGGAAACATACAGAGTCTAAGTGCCCCCTAGGGAACCTAGGTAGTCCAAGTGCCCGGTAGGGAATCTACATAGTCCAAGGGCCCGCTAGTTAATGTAGATAGTCCAAGTGCCGCTAGTTAATCTACATAGTTCAAGGACCCGCTAGTTAACCTACATAGTCCAAGTACCCGCTAGTTAACCTAGATCGTCCAAGTGTCCGCTAGTTAACCTACATAGTACAAGTGCCCGCTAGGGAACCTACGTAGTCCAAGTGCCTGCTAGGGAACCTACATAGTCCAAGTGACCGCTCTGGAACATGCATAGTAGAAGTGCCCGCTAGGGAATCTACATAGTCCAAGGGCCCGCTAGTTAATGTAGATAGTCCAAGTGCCGCGAGTTAATCTAAATAGTTCAAGGGCCCGCTAGTTGACCTACATAGTCCAAGTACCTGCTAGTTAACCTAGATCGTCCAAGTGCCCGCTAGTTAACCTACATAGTCCAAAGGCCCGCTAGTTAACCTACATAGTCCAAGGGCCCGATAGGGAATCTACATATTCCAAGTGCCCGTTAGGGAACCTAGATAGTCCAAGTGCCCATTGGGAACCTATATAGTCCAAGTGCCCGCTAGGGAACCTGCATTGTGCAAGTGAACGCTAGTTAACCTAGATAGTCCAAGTGCCCGCTAGTTAACCTAGATCGTCGAAGTGCCCGATAGTTAACCTACATAGTCCATGGTCAGCTAGTTAACCTAGATAGTCCAAGTGCCCGCTAGTTAACCTACATAGTCCAAGTGCCCATTCGTTAACCTAGATAGTCCAAGTGCCCGTTAGGTATCCAAGATAGTCCAAGTGCCCGCTAGGTAACTTACATAGTCCAAGTGCCTGATAGGGAACCTACATAGTCCAAGTGCCCACAAAGGAACCTACATAGTCCAAATGCCCGATAGGGAACCTACATATTCCAAGTGCCCGTAGGGAACCTATATAGTCCAAGTGCCCGCTAGGGAACTTACATAGTCCAAGTGCCCGCTAGGGAACCTGCATTGTGCAAGTGCCCGCTAGTTAACCTAGATAGTCCAAGTGCCTGCTAGTTAACTTACATAGTCCAAGGTCAGCTAGTTAACCTAGATAGTCCAAGTGCCTGCTAGTTAACCTACATAATCCAAGGTCAGCTAGTTAACCAAGATAGTCCAAGTGCCCGCTAGTTAACCTTCATAGTCCAAGAACCCGCTAGTTAAACTAGATAGTCCAAGTGCCCGCTAGGTAACCTAGATATTCCAAGTTCCTGTTAGCTAACCTAGATAATCCAAATACCCGCTAGGTAACCTACATAGTTCAAGTGCCCTTTCGTTAACCTAGATAGTCCAAGTGCCCGCTAGGTAACCTACATAGTCAAAGGGTCCGCTAGGTAATCTATATAGTTCAAGTGCCCGTTCCCTAACCTAGATAGTCCAACTGCCCGCTGTGCAACATTCATAGTCCAATTGCACGCTAGTTAACCTACATAGTCCAAGTGCCCTCTAGGTAACCTAGACAGTCCAAGTGCCCGCTAGGTAACTTACATAGTCCAATTGCCCGCTAGGCAAACTAGATAGTCCAAGTGCCCGTTCGTTAACCTAGATAGCCAAGTGCCCTCTAGGTAACCTAGACAGTCCAAGTGTCTGCTAGGTAACCTACATAGTCCAAATGCCCGTTCGTTAACCTACATAGTCCAAGGGCCCACTAGTTAACCTAGATCATCCAAGTGTCCTCTAGTTAACCTACATAGTCCAAGTGCACGCTAGTTAACCTACATAGTCCAAGTGCCGCTAGGTAATCTATAGTGCAAGTGTCCCCTAGTTAACCTACATAGTCCAAGTGCCCGGTAGTTAACATAGATAGTCCAAGTGCCCACTGGTTAGCATAGATTGTCCAAGTGCCCGCTAGGGAACGTACATAGTCCAAGTGCCCGCTAGGTAACCTAGATAGTGCATGTGCCCGGTAGTTAACCTACATACTCCAAGTACCCGCTAGGTAACCTAGATAGTCCAAGGGCCCGCTAGTTAACCTACATAATCCAAGTGCCAGGTAGTTAACCTACATAGTCCAAGTGCCTGCTAGGGAACCTACATAGTTCAAGTGTCCGTAGGGAACATACAGAGTCCAAGTGCCCGCTAGGGAATCTACATTGTCCAAGGGCCCGCTAGTTAACATAGACAGTCCAAGTGCTGCTAGATAATCTACATAGTCCAAGGGCCCGCTCGTTAATCTACATAGTCCAAGTACCCGCTAGTTAACCTAGATCGTCCAAGTGCACGCTAGGGAACCTACATATCAAAGTGCCCACTAGGGAACCTACATTGTCCAAGTGTCCGCTAGTTAACCTAGATAGTCCAAGTGCCCGCTAGGGAACCTACATAGTCAAAGTGCCCACTAGGGAACCTACATAGTCCAAGTGCCCACTACTTAACCTAGATAGTCCAAGTGCCCGCTAGTTAAACAGGATCATCAAAGTGCCCTCTACTTAAGTTACATAGTCCAAAGGCTTGCTAGTTAACCTACATAGAGCAAGGGCCCGCTAGTTAACCTTGATAGTCCAAGTGCCCGCTAGTTAACCTACATAGTCCAAGTTCCAGCTAGGTAACCTAGACAGTCCAATTGCCCCCTAGTTAACCTAGACAGTCCAAGTACCTGACAGGGAACCTACATAGTCCAAGTGCTCGCTAGGGAACCTACATAGTCCATGTGCTCACTAGGCAACCTACATAGTCCAAGTGCCCGTTAGTTATCCTAGATAGTCAAAGTGCCTGCTAGGTAACCTAAATAGTCCAAGTGCCCGCAAGGGAACCTACATAGTCCAAGTGCCCGCAAGGGAACCTACATAGTCCAAGTGCCCGCTAGGTAACCTAGATAGTCCAATTGCCCATTAGCTAACCTAGATAGTCGAAGTGTCCCCTAGTTAACCTACATAGTCCAAGTGCCCGTTCGTTAACGTAGATAGGCCAAGTGCCCGCTAGGTAACCTAGACAGTCCAAGTGCCCGGTAGGTTACCTACATAGTCCAAGTGCACGTTCGTTAACCTAGATAGTCCAAGTGCCCGCTGGTAACCTACATAGTCCAATGGCCCGCTAGGTAACCTTGATAGTCCAAGTGCCTTCTAGTTAACCTACATAGTCCAAGTGCCGGCTAGGTAACCTACATAATCCAAGTGCACAATAGGTAACCTAAATAATCCAAATGCCCGCTAGGGAAATTACATAGTCCAAGTGCCCGCTGGTTAACCTAGATTGTCCAAGTGCCCGCTAGTAAACCTAGATAGTCCAAGGGCCCGCTAGTTAATCTAGATAGTCCAAGTGCCCGCTAGTTAACCTAGATAGTCCAAGGGCCCGCTAGTTAACCTACATAGTCCAAGTGTCCGATAGGGAACCTACATAATCCATGTGCCCGCTAGGGAACCTACATAGTCCAAGTGCCCGCTAGGGAACTTGCATAGTCCAAGGGCCCGCTAGGGAATCTACATAGTCCAAGTGCCCGTTAGTTAACCTAGATAGTCCAACAGCCCGCTAGGTAACCTACATACTCCAAGAACCCGCTAGGTAACGTAGATAGTTCAAGTGCCAGCTAGGTAAAATAAATAGTCCAAGTGCCCGCTAGGTATCCTACAAAATCTAAGTGCCCGCTAGGTTTTCTATGTAATCCAAATGCCCGCTAGGGAATCTACATAGTCCAAGGGCCCGCTAGTTAACGTAGATAGTCCAAGTGCCGCTAGTTAATCTACATAGTCCAAGGGCCCGCTAGTTAACCTACATAGTCCAAGTACCCGCTAGTTAACCTAGATCGTCCAATGCCCGCTAGGTAACCTACATAGCCCAAGGGCCCGCTAGTTAACCTACATAGTCCAAGGGCCCGCTAGCTAACCTACAAAGTCTAAGTGCCCGCTAGGTTATCTATATAGTCCAAATGCCCGCTAGGGAACCTACATAGTCCAAGGGCCCGCTAGTTAACCTAGATCGTCCAAGTGCCCACTAGTTAACCTACATAGTGCAAGAGCCCGCTAGTTAAGCTAGATCGGGCAAGTGTCTGCTAGTTAACCTACATAGTCCAAGTGCCAGTTAGCTAACCTAGATTGTCCAAGGGCTCCTAGTTGACCTACATAGTCCAAGTGCCCGCTATTTAACCTAGATAGTCCTAGTGCCCGTTAGTTAACCTAGGGTGTCCAAGTACCCACTAGGGGACGTACTTAGTCAAAGTGCCCGTTAGCTAACCTAGATAGTCCAAGCGCCCGCTATTTAACATTGATCATCCAAGTGCCCGCTAGTTAACCTAGATAGTCCAAGTGCACGCTAGTTAACCTAGATAGTCCAAGTGCACGCTAGTTAACCTAGATAGTCCAAGTACCCTCGAGTAAACCTATATCGTCCAAGGGCCCGCTAGTTAACGTACGTAGACAAAGGTCCGCTAGTTAACCTAGATACTCCAAGTGCTCGCTAGTTAACCTACATAGTCCAAGTGCCCGCTGGTTAACCTAGATAGTCCAAGTGCCCGTTCGTTAACCTAGATAGTCCAAGTGCCAGCTAGGTAACCTAGACTGTCCAAGTGCCCGCTAGGTTAGCTACATATTCCAAGTTCCCATTCGTTAACCTAGATAGTCCAAGTGCCCGCTGGTAACCTACATAGTCCAATGGCCCGCTAGGTAACCTTGATAGTCCAAGTGCATTCTAGTTAACCTACATAGTCCAAGTGCCCGCTAGGTAACCTACATAATCCAAGTGCACAATAGGTAACCTAAATAATCCAAATGCCCGCTAGGGAAACCACATAGTCCAAGTGCCCGCTAGTTAACCTAGATAGTCCAAGTGCCCGCTAGTAAACCTAGATAGTCAAAGGGCCCGCTAGTTAATCTAGATAGTCCAAGTGCCCGCTAGTTAACCTAGATAGTCCAAGGGCCCGCTAGTTAACCTACATAGTCCAAGTGCCCGATAGGGAACCTACATAATCCAAGTGCCCGCTAGGGAACCTACATAGTCCAAGTGCCCGCTAGGGAACTTACATAGTCCAAGGGCCCGCTAAGGAAACTACATAGTCCAAGTGCCCGCTAGGGAACTTACATAGTCCAAGGGCCCGCTAGGGAACCTACGTAGTCCAAGTGCCCGTTAGTTAACCTAGATAGTCCAAGTGCCCGCTTGGTAACCTAGATAGTGCAACAGCCCGCCTGGTAACCTACATACTCCAAGAACCCGCTGGGTAACGTAGATCGTTCAAGTGCCAGCTAGGTAACCTAGATAGTCCAAGTGCGCGCTAGGTAACCTAAAAAATCTAAGTGCCCGCTAGGTTATCTATGCAGTCCAAATGCCCGCTAGGGAATCTATATATTCCAAGGGCCCGCTAGTTAACGTAGATAGTCCAAGTGCCGCTAGTTAATCTACATAGTCCAAGTACCCGCTAGTTAACCTAGATCGTCCAAGTGCCCGCTAGGTAACCTACATAGCCCAAGGGCCCGCTAGCTAACCTACAGAATCTAAGTGCACGCTAGGTTATCTATATAGTCCAAATGCCTGCTAGGGAACCTACATACTCCAAGTGCCCGCTAGTTAACCTACATCGTCCAAGTGCCCGCTAGTTAACCAACATAGTCAATGGGCCCACTAGTTAACCTACATAGTGCAAGAGCCCGCTAGTTAACCTGGATCGTGCAAGTGTCTGCTAGTTAGCCTACACAGTCCAAGTGCCAGTTAGCTAACCTAGATAGTCCAAGGGCCCGCTAGTTGACCTACATAGTCCAAGTGCCCGCTATTTAACCTAGATAGTCCTAGTGCCCGTTAGTTAACCTAGGGTGTCCAAGTGCCCACTAGGGGACGTACTTAGTCCAAGTGCCCGTTAGCTAACCAAGATAGTCCAAGTGCCCGCTAGTTAACATTGATCATCCAAGTGCCCGCTATTTAACCTACATAGTCCAAGTGCCCTCTAGTTAACCTATATCGTCCAAGTGCCCGCTAGTTAACCTACATAGTCCAAGGTTCGCTAGTTAACCTAGATAGTCCAAGTTCACGCTAGTTAACCTAGATAGTCAAAGTGCCCGCTAGTTAACCTAAGTAGTACAAATGTCTGATAGGGATCTTACATAGTCCAAGTGACCGCTAGTTAACCTACATAGTCCAAGTCCCCGCTAGGTAACCTAGACAGTCCAAGTGACCATTATGTTACCTACATAGTCCAAGTACCCGTTCGTTAACCTACATAGTCCAATTGCCCGCTAGGTAACGTAGATAGCCCAAGTGCCAGGTAGGGAACGTACATAGTCCAAGTGCCCTCTAGGTAACCTAGATAGTCCAAGTGCCCGCTAGTTAACCCATATAGTCCAAGTGCGTGCTAGGTAAACTACATAGTCCAAGTGCCCACTAGGAAACCCACAGTCCAATTGCCCGCCAGTTAACCTAGACAGTCCAAGTACCCGATAGGAGACCTACATAGTCCAAGTGCCCGCTGGGAACCTACATAGTCCATGTGCTCGCTAGGCAACCCACATAGTCCAAGTGCCCGTTAGTTAACCTAGATAGTCAAAGTGCCTGCTAGGTAACCTAAATAGTCCAAGTGCCCGCTAGGTAACCTAGATAGTCCAATTGCCCGTTGGCTAACCTAGATAGTCAAAGTGTCCGCTAGTTAGGCAACATAGTCCAAGTGTCCATTCGTTAACCAGATAGGCCAAGTGCCCGCTAGGTAACCAAGATAGTCCAAGTGTCCGCTAGGGTATGTACATAGTTCAAGTGCCCGCTAGGTAACCTAGATTGTCCAAGTGTCCGCTAGTTAACCTACATAGTGCAAGAGCCCGCTAGGTAACCTAGATAATCCAAGGGCCTGCTAGTTAACCTACATAGTCCAATGCCCGATAGGGAACCTACATAGTCCAAGTGCCCGCTGAGGAACCTACATAGTCCAAGTTCCCGATAGGGAACCTGTATATTCCAAGTGCCCGTTAGGGAACCTAGATAGTCCAAAGGCCCATAGGGAACCTATACAATCCAAGTGCCCGCTAGGGAACATACATAGTCAAAGTGCTCGCTAGGGAACCTACATTGTGCAAGTGCCCGCTAGGCAACCTAGATAGTCCAAGTGCCCGCTAGTTAACCTACATAGTCCAAGGTCAGCTAGTTAACCTAGATAGTCCATGTGACCGCTTGTTAACCTACATAGTCCAAGGTCAGCTAGTTAACCTAGATAGTCCATGTGCCCGCTAGTTAACCTACATAGTCCAAGAACCCGCTAGTTAACCTAGATATTCCAAGTGCCCGCTAGTTAACCTAGATCTTCCAAGTGTCCGCTAGTTAACCTACATAGTCCAAGTTCCCGCTAGGTAACCTAAACAGTCCAATTGCCCCCTAGTTAACCTAGACAGACCAAGTACCTGATAGGGAACCTACATAGTCCAAGTGCTCGCTAGGGAACCTACATAATCCAAGTGCTCACTAGGCAACCTACATAGTCCAAGTGCCCGTTAGTTAACCTAGATAGTCAAAGTGCCTGCTAGGTAACCTAAATAGTCCAAGTGCCCGCAAGGGAACCTACATAGTCCAAGTGCCCGCTAGGTAACCTAGATAGTCCAATTGCCCATTAGCTAACCTAGATAGTCGAAGTGTCCCCTAGTTAACCTACATAGTCCAAGTGCCCGTTCGTTAACGTAGATAGGCCAAGTGCCCGCTAGGTAACCTAGACAGTCCATGTGCCCGCTAGGTTACCTACATAGTCCAAGTGCACGTTCGTTAACCTAGATAGTCCAAGTGCCCGCTGGTAACCTACATAGTCCAATGGCCCGCTAGGTAACCTTGATAGTCCAAGTGCCTTCTAGTTAACGTACATAGTCCAAGTGCTCGCTAGGTAACCTACATAATCCAAGTGCACAATAGGTAACCTAAATAATCCAAATGCCCGCTAGAGAAACTATATAGTCCAAGTGCACGCTAGTTAACCTAGATAATCCAAGTGCCCGCTAGTAAACCTAGATAGTCCAAGGGCCCGCTAGTTAATCTAGATAGTCCAAGTGCCCGCTAGTTAACCTAGATAGTCCAAGGGCCCGCTAGTTAACATACATAGTCCAAGTGCCCGATAGGGAACCTACATAATCCAAGTGCCCGCTAGGGAACCTACATAGTCCAAGTGCCCGCTAGGGAACTTACATAGTCCAAGGGCCCGCTAGGGAAACTACATAGTCCAAGTGCCCGCTAGGGAACTTACATAGTCCAAGGGCCCGCTAGGGAAACTACATAGTCCAAGTGCCCGCTAGTTAACCTTGATAGTCCAAGGGCCCGCTAGTTAACCTACATAGTCCAAGTGCCCGATAGGGAACCTACATAATCCAAGTGCCCGCTAGGGAACCTACATAGTCCAAGTGCCCGCTAGGGAACTTACATAGTCCAAGGGCCCGCTAGGGAAACTACATAGTCCAAGTGCCCGCTAGGGAACTTACATAGTCCAAGGGCCCGCTAGGGAACCTACATAGTCCAAGTGCCCGTTAGTTAACCTAGATAGTCAAAGTGCCCGCTTGGCAACCTAGATAGTCCAACAGCCCGCTAGGTAACCTACATACTCCAAGAACCCGCTAGGTAACGTTGATAGTTCAAGTGCCAGCTAGGTAACCTAGATAGTCCAAGTGCCCGCTAGGTAACCTACCAAATCTAATTGCCCGCTAGGTTATCTATGTAGTCCAAATGCCCGCTAGGGAATCTACATAGTCCAAGGGCCCGCTAGTTAACGTAGATAGTCCAAGTGCCGCTAGTTAATCTACATAGTCCAAGGGCCCGCTAGTTAACCTACATAATCCAAGTACCCGCTAGTTAACCTAGATCGTCCAAGTGCCCCATAGGTAACCTACATAGCCCAAGGGCCCGCTAGTTAACCTACATAGTCCAAGGGCCCGCTACTTTACCTACATCGTCCAAGTGCCCGCTAGTTAACCAACATAGTCAATGGGCCCACTAGTTAACCTACATAGTGCAAGAGCCCGCTAGTTAACCTAGATCGAGCAAGTGTCTGCTAATTAACCTACATAGTCCAAGTGCCAGTTAGCTAACCTAGATAGTCCAAGGGCCCACTAGTTGACCTACATAGTCCAAGTGCCCGCTAGTTAACCTAGATAGTCATAGTGCCCGTTAGTTAACCTAGGGTGTCCAAGTGCCCACTAGGGGACGTACTTAGTCCAAGTGCCCGTTAGCTAACCTAGATAGTCCAAGTGCCCGCTAGTTAACATTGATCATCCAAGTGCCCGCTAGTTAACCTAGATAGTCCAAGTGCCCGCTAGTTAACCTAGATAGTCCAAGTGCCCTCTAGTTAACCTATATCGTCCAAGTGCCCGCTAGTTAACCTACATAGTCCAAGGACCCGCTAGTTAACGTACGTAGACCAAGGTCCGCTAGTTAACCTAGATACTCCAAGTGCTCGCTAGTTAACCTACATAGTACAAGGGCCCGCTAGTTGACCTAGATAGTCCAAGTGCCCGCTAGTTAACCTAGATAGTCCAAGTTCCCGTTCGTTATCCTAGATAGTCCAAGTGGCAGCTAGGTAACCTAGATTGTCCAAGTGCCCGCTAGGTTACCTACATATTCCAAGTGCCCGTTCGTTAACCTAGATAGTCAAAGTGCCCGCTAGGAAACCTACATAGTCCAAGGGCCCGCTATGTAACCTAGATAGTCCAAGTGCCCGCTAGGTAACCTAGATTCCAAGTGCTCGCTAGTTAACCTACATAGTCCAAGTGCCCGCTAGGTAACCTAGATAGTCCAAGTGCCAGCTAGGTAACTTATATTGTCCAAGTTCCCGCTAGGTAACCTAGATATTCAAAGTGCCCGTTACCTAACCTAGATTGTTCAAATGCCCGCTAAGCATCCTACATAGTCCAAGTGCCCGTTCGTTAACCTAGAAGTCCAAGTGCCCGCTAGGTAACCTAGATTGTCCAAGTGTCCGCTAGTTAACCTACATAGTACAAGTGCCCGCTAGGTAACCTAGAGAGTCCAAGGGCCTGCTAGTTAACCTACATAGTCCAATGCCCGATAGGGAACCTACATAGTCCAAGTGCCCGCTGAGGAACCTACATAGTCCAAGTTCCCGATAGGGAACCTGTATATTCCAAGTGCCCGTTAGGGAACCTGTATATTCCAAGTGCCCGTTAGGGAACCTAGATAGTCCAAGTGCCCGCTAGGGAACGTACATAGTCAAAGTGCTCGCTAGGGAACCTGCATTGTGCAAGTGCCCGCTAGTTAACCTAGATATTCCAAGTGCCCGCTAGTTAACCTACATAGTCCAAGGTCAGCTAGTTAACCTAGATAGTCCAAGTGCCTGCTAGTTAACCTACATAGTCCAAGAACCCGCTAGTTAACCTAGATAGTCCAAGTGCCCGCTAGTTAACCTAGATATTCCAAGTGCCCGCTAGTTAACATAGATCGTCCAAGTGTCCGCTAGTTAACCTACATAGTCCAAGTTCCCGCTAGGTAACCTACACATTCCAATTGCCCCCTAGTTAACCTAGACAGTCCAAGTACCTGATAGGGAACCTACATAGTCCAAGTGCTCGCTAGGGAACCTACATAGTCCAAGTGCTCACTAGGCAACCTACATAGTCCAAGTGCCCATTAGTTAACCTAGATAGTCAAAGTGCCTGCTAGGTAAGCCATATAATCCAAGTGCCCACAAGGGAACCTACATAGTCCAAGTGCCCGCTAGGTAACCTAGATAGTCCAATTGCCCATTAGCTAACCTAGATAGTCGAAGTGTCCCCTAGTTAACCTACATAGTCCAAGTGCCGGTTCGTTAACGTAGATAGGCCAAGTGCCCGCTAGGTAACCTAGACAGTCCAAGTGCCCGCTAGGTTACCTACATAGTCCAAGTGCACGTTCGTTAACCTAGATAGTCCAAGTTCCCGCTGGTAACCTACATAGTCCAATGGCCCGCTAGGTAACCTTGATAGTCCAAGTGCCTTCTAGTTAACCTACATAGTCCAAGTGCCCGCTAGGTAACCTACATAATCCAATTGCACAATAGGTAACATAAATAATCAAAATGCCCGCTAGGGAAACTACATAATCCAAGTGCCCGCTACTTAACTTAGATAGTCCAAGTGCCCGCTAGTAAACCTAGATAGTCCAAGGGCCTGCTAGTTAATCTAGATAGTCCAAGTGCCCGCTAGTTAACCTAGATAGTCCAAATGCCCACTAGTTAACCTACATAGTCCAAGTGCCCGAAAGGGAACCTACATAATCCAAGTGCCCGCTGGAGAACCTACATAGTCCAAGTGCCCGCTAGGGAACTTACATAGTCCAAGGGCCCGCTAGGGAAACTACATAGTCTAAGTGCCCGCTAGGGAACTTACATAGTCCAAGGGCCCGCTAGGGAACCTACATAGTCCAAGTGCCCGTTAGTTAACCTAGATAGTCCAAGTGCCCGCTTGGTAACCTAGATAGTCCAACAGCCCGCTAGGTAACCTACATACTCCAAGAACCCGCTAGGTAACGTAGATAGTTCAAGTGCCAGCTAGGTAACCTAGATAGTCCAAGTGCCCGCTAGGTTATCTATGTATTCCAAATGCCCGCTAGGGAATCTACATAGTCCAAGGGCCCGCTAGTTAACGTAGATAGTCCAAGTGCCGCTAGTTAATCTACATAGTCCAAGGGCCCGCTAGTTAACCTACATAGTCCAAGTATCCGCTAGTTAACCTAGATCGTCCAAGTGCCCGCTAGGTAACCTACATAGCCCAAGGGCCCGCTAGTTAACCTACATAGTCCAAGGGCCCGCTAGCTAACCTACAAAGTCTAAGTGCCCGCTAGGTTATCTATATAGTCCAAATGCCCGCTAGGGAACCTACATAGTCCAAGTGCCCGCTAGTTAACCTAGATCGTCGAAGTGCCCGCTAGTTAACCAACATAGTCAATGGGCCCACTAGATAACCTACATAGTGCAAGAGCCCGCTAGTTAACCTAGATCGTGCAAGTGTCTGCTAGTTAACCTACATAGTCCAAGTGCCAGTTAGCTAACCTAGATAGTCCAAGGGCCCGCTAGTTGACCTAGATAGTCCAAGTGCCCGCTAGTTAACCTAGATAGTCCTAGTGCCCGTTAGTTAACCTAGGGTGTCCAAGTGCCCACTAGGGGACGTACTTAGTCCAAGTGCACGTTAGCTAACCTAGATAGTCCAAGTGCCCGCTAGTTAACATAGATCATCCAAGTGCCCGCTAGTTAACCTAGATAGTCCAAGTGCACGCTAGTTAACCTAGATAGTCCAAGGGCCCTCTAGTTAACCTATATCGTCCAAGTGCCCGCTAGTTAACCTACATAGTCCAAGGGCCCGCTAGTTAACGTACGTAGACCAAGGTCCGCTAGTTAATCTAGATACTCCAAGTGCTCGCTAGTTAACCTACATAGTACAACGGCCCGCTAGTTGACCTATATAGTCCAAGTGCCCGCTAGTTAACCTAGATAGTCCAAGTGCCCGTTCGTTAACCTAGATAGTCCAAGTGCCAGCTAGGTAACCTAGACTGTCCAAGTGCCCGCTAGGTTACCTACATATTCCAAGTGCCCGTTCGTTAACCTAGATAGTCAAAGTGCCCGCTCGGAAACCTACATAGTCCAAGGGCCCGCTAGGTAACCTAGATAGTCCAAGTGCCCGCTAGGTAACCTAGAGTCCAAGTGCTCGCTAGTTAGCCTCCATACTCCAAGTGCCCGCTATGTAACCTAGACAGTCCAAGTGCCCGCTAGGTTACCTGCATATTCCAAGTTCCCCTTTCGTTAACTTAGATAGTCCAAGTGCCCGCTAGGTAACCTAGATAGTCCAAGGGCCCGCTAGTTAACCTACATAGTCCAAGCGCTCACTTGTTAACTTTGATAGTCCAAGTGCCCGCTAGTTAACCTAGATCGTCCAAGTGCCCGCTAGTTAACTTAGATTGTCCACGTGCCCGCTAGGGATCCTTCATAATCCAAGTGCCTGCTAGGCAACCTAGGTAGTCCAGTGCCCGCTAGTTAACCTAGATAGTCCTAGTGCCCGTTAGTTAACCTAGATAGTCCAAATGCCCACTAGGGGACGTACATAGTCCAAGTGCCCGCTAGTTAACCTACATAGTCCAAGGTCCGCTAGTTAACCTAGATAGTCCATGTGCCCGCTAATTAACCTACATAGTACAAGGGCCCGCTAGTTGACCTAGATAGTCCAAGTGCCCGCTAGTTTACCTAGATAGTCAAAGTGCCCGCGGTTAACCTAAGTAGTACAAATGTCCCATAGGGATCCTACATAGGCCAAGTGACCGCTAGTTAACCTACATAGTCCAAGTCCCCGCTAGGTAACCTAGACAGTCCAAGTGACCATTATGTTACCTACATAGTCCATGTGCCCATTCGTTAACCTACATAGTCCAATTGCCCGCTAGGTAACGTAGATAGCCCAAGTGCCCTCTAGGGAACGTACATAGTGCAAGTGCCCTCTAGGTAACCTAGATAGTCCAAGTGCCCGCTAGTTAACCTACATAGTCCAAGTGCGTGCTAGGTAAACTACATAGTCCAAGTGCCCACTAGGTAACCCAGACAGTCCAATTGCCCGCTAGTTAACCTAGACAGTCCAAGTACCCGATAGGGAACCTACATAGTCCAAGTGCCCGCTGGGAACCTACAAAGTCCAAGTGCTCGCTAGGCAACCTACATAGTCCAAGTGCCCGTTAGTTAACCTAGATAGTCAAAGTGCCTGCTAGGTAACCTAAATAGTCCAAGTGCCCACTAGGTAACCTAGATAGTCCATTTGCCCGTTGGCTAACCTAGATAGTCGAAGTGTCCGCTAGTTAACCTACATAGTCCAAGTGTCCGTTCGTTAACCTAGATAGGCCAAGTGCCCGCTAGGTAACCAAGATACTCCAAGTGCCCCCTAGGGTATGTACATAGTTCAAGTGCCAGCTAGGTAACCTAGATTGTCCAAGGGCCTGCTAGTTAACCTACATAGTCCAATGCCCTATAGGGAACCTACATAGTCCAAGTGCCCGCTGAGGACCCTACATAGTCCAAGTTCCCGATAGGGAACCTGTATATTCCAAGTGCCCGTTAGGGAACCTGTATATTCCAAGTGCCCGTTAGGGAACCTAGATAGTCCAAGTGCCCGCTAGGGAACCTACATAGTCAAAGTGCTCGCTAGGGAACCTGCATTGTGCAAGTGCCCGCTAGTTAACATAGATAGTCCAAGTGCCCGCTAGTTAACCTACATAGTCCAAGGTCAGCTAGTTAACCTAGATAGTCCAAGTGCCCGCTAGTTAACCTACATAGTCCAAGAACCCGCTAGTTAACCTAGATAGTCCAAGTGCCCGCTAGTTAACCTACATAGTCCAAGGGCCCGCTAGTTAACCTAGATATTCCAAGTGCCCGCTAGTTAACCTAGATCGTCCAAGTGTCCGCTAGTTAACCTACATAGTCCAAGTTCCCGCTAGGTAACCTACACAGTCCAATTGCCCCCTAGTTAACCTAGACAGTCCAAGTACCTGATAGGGAACCTACATAGTCCAAGTGCTCGCTAGCAAACCTACAAAGCCTAAGTGCCCGCTAGGTTATCTATATAGTCCAAATGCCCGCTAGGGAACCTACATAGTCCAAGTGCCCGCTAGTTAACCTAGATCGTCGAAGTGCCCGCTAGTTAACCAACATAGTCAATGGGCCCACTAGATAACCTACATAGTGCAAGAGCCCGCTAGTTAACCTAGATCGTGCAAGTGTCTGCTAGTTAACCTACATAGTCCAAGTGCCAGTTGGCTAACCTAGATAGTCCAAGGGCCCGCTAGTTGACCTAGATAGTCCAAGTGCCCGCTAGTTAACCTAGATAGTCCTAGTGCCCGTTAGTTAACCTAGGGTGTCCAAGTGCCCACTAGGGGACGTACTTAGTGCAAGTGCCCGTTCGTTAACCTAGATAGTCCAAGTGCCCGCTAGTTAATATTGATCATCCAAGTGCCCGCTAGTTAACCTAGATAGTCCAAGTGCACGCTAGTTAACCTAGATAGTCCAAGTGCCCTCTAGTTAACCTATATCGTCCAAGTGCCCGCTAGTTAACCTACATAGTCCAAGGGCCCGCTAGTTAACGTACGTAGACCAAGGTCCGATAGTTAATCTAGATACTCCAAGTGCTCGCTAGTTAACCTACATAGTACAAGGGCCCGCTAGTTGACCTATATAGTCCAAGTGCCCGCTAGTTAACCTAGATAGTCCAAGTGCCCGTTCGTTAACCTAGATAGTCCAAGTGCCAGCTAGGTAACCTAGACTGTCCAAGTGCCCGCTAGGTTACCTACATATTCCAAGTGCCCGTTCGTTAACCTAGATAGTCAAAGTGCCCGCTAGGAAACCTACATAGTCCAAGGGCCCGCTAGGTAACCTAGATAGTCCAAGTGCCCGCTAGGTAACCTAGAGTCCAAGTGCACGCTAGTTAGCCTACATACTCCAAGTGCCCGCTATGTAACCTAGACAGTCCAAGTGCCCGCTAGGTTACCTGCATATTCCAAGTTCCCCTTTCGTTAACTTAGATAGTCCAAGTGCCCGCTAGGCAACCTAGATAGTCCAAGGGCCCGCTAGTTAACCTACATAGTCCAAGCGCTCACTTGTTAACTTTGATAGTCCAAGTGCCCGCTAGTTAACCTAGATCGTCCAAGTGCCCGCTAGTTAACTTAGATTGTCCACGTGCCCGCTAGGGATCCTTCATAATCCAAGTGCCTGCTAGTAACCTAGGTAGTCCAGTGCCCGCTAGTTAACCTAGATAGTCCTAGTGCCCGTTAGTTAACCTAGATAGTCCAAATGCCCACTAGGGGACGTACATAGTCCAAGTGCCCGCTAGTTAACCTACATAGTCCAAGGTCCGCTAGTTAACCTAGATAGTCCATGTGCCCGCTAATTAACCTACATAGTACAAGGGCCCGCTAGTTGACCTAGATAGTCCAAGTGCCCGCTAGTTAACCTAGATAGTCTAAGTGCCCGCTAGTTAACCTAAGTAGTACAAATGTCCCATAGGGATCCTACATAGGCCAAGTGACCGCTAGTTAACCTACATAGTCCAAGTCCCCGCTAGGTAACCTAGACAGTCCAAGTGACCATTATGTTACCATCATAGTCCATGTGCCCATTCGTTAACCTACATAGTCCAATTGCCCGCTAGGTAACGTAGATAGCCCAAGTGCCCTCTAGGGAACGTACATAGTCCAAGTGCCCTCTAGGTAACCTAGATAGTCCAAGTGCCCGCTAGTTAACCTACATAGTCCAAGTGCGTGCTAGGTAAACTACATAGTCCAAGTACCCACTAGGTAACCCAGACAGTCCAATTGCCCGCTAGTTAACCCAGACAGTCCAAGTACCCGATAGGGAACCTACATAGTCCAAGTGCCCGCTGGGAACCTACAAAGTCCAAGTGCTCGCTAGGCAACCTACATAGTCCAAGTGCCCGTTAGTTAACCTAGATAGTCAAAGCGCCTGCTAGGTAACCTAAATAGTCCAAGTGCCCACTAGGTAACCTAGATAGTCCAATTGCCCGTTGGCTAACCTAGATAGTCGAAGTGTCCGCTAGTTAACCTACATAGTCCAAGTGTCCGTTCGTTAACCTAGATAGGCCAAGTGCCCGCTAGGTAACCAAGATAGTCCAAGTGCCCCCTAGGGTATGTACATAGTTCAAGTGCCAGCTAGGTAACCTAGATTGTCCAAGTGTCCGCTAGTTAACCTACATAGTACAAGTGCCCGCTAGGTAACCTTGATAGTCCAAGGGCCTGCTAGTTAACCTACATAGTCCAATGCCCTATAGGGAACTTACATAATCCAAGTGCCCGCTGAGGAACCTACATAGTCCAAGTTCCCGATAGGGAACCTGTATAGTCCAAGTGCCCGTTAGGGAACCTGTATATTCCAAGTGCCCATTAGGGAACCTAGATAGTCCAAGTGCCCGCTAGGGAACCTACATAGTCAAAGTGCTTGCTAGGGAACCTGCATTGTGCAAGTGCCCGCTAGTTAACCTAGATAGTCCAAGTGCCCGCTAGTTAACCTACATAGTCCAAGGTCAGCTAGTTAACCTAGATAGTCCAAGTGCCCGCTAGTTAACCTACATAGTCCAAGGGCCCGCTAGTTAACCTAGATATTACAAGTGCCCGCTAGTTAACCAAGATCGTCCAAGTGTCCGCTAGTTAACCTACATAGTCCAAGTTCCCGCTAGGTAACCTACACATTCCAATTGCCCCCTAGTTAACCTAGACAGTCCAAGTACCTGATAGGGAACCTACATAGTCCAAGTGCTCGCTAGGGAACCTACATAGTCCAAGTGCTCACTAGGCAACCTACATAGTCCAAGTGCCCATTAGTTAACCTAGATAGTCAATGTGCCTGCTAAGTAACCTAAATAATCCAAGTGCCCGCAAGGGAACCTACATAGTCCAAGTGCCCGCTAGGTAACCTAGATAGTCCAAATGCCCATTAGCTAACCTAGATAGTCGAAGTGTCCCCTAGTTAACCTACATAGTCCAAGTGCCCGTTCGTTAACGTAGATAGGCCAAGTGCCCGCTAGGTAACCTAGACAGTCCAAGTGCCCGCTAGGTTACCTACATAGTCCAAGTGCACGTTCGTTAACCTAGATAGTCCAAGTGCCCGCTGGTAACCTACATAGTCCAATGGCCCGCTAGGTAACCTGGATAGTCCAAGTGCCTTCTAGTTAACCTACATAGTCCAAGTGCCCGCTAGGTAACCTACATAATCCAATTGCACAATAGGTAACCAAAATAATCCAAATGCCCGCTAGGGAAACTACATAATCCAAGTGCCCGCTAGTTAACTTAGATAGTCCAAGTGCCCGCTAGTAAACCTAGATAGTCCAAGGGCCTGCTAGTTAATCTAGATAGTCCAAGTGCCCGCTAGTTAACCTAGATAGTCCAAGGGCCCTCTAGTTAACCTACATAGTCCAAGTGCCCAATAGGGAACCTACATAATCCAAGTGCCCGCTAGAGAACCTACATAGTCCAAGTGCCCGCTAGGGAACTTACATAGTCCAAGGGCCCGCTAGGGAAACTACATAGTCCAAGTGCCCGCTAGGGAACTTACATAGTCCAAGGGCCCGCTAGGGAACCTACATAGTCCAAGTGCCCGTTAGTTAACGTAGATAGTCCAAGTGCCCGCTTGGTAACATAGATAGTCCAACAGCCCGCTAGGTAACCTACATACTCCAAGAACCCGCTAGGTAACGTAGATAGTTCAAGTGCCAGCTAAGTAACCTAGATAGTCCAAGTGCCCGCTAGGTTATCTATGTAGTCCAAATGCCCGCTAGGGAATCTACATAGTCCAAGGGCCCGCTAGTTAACGTAGATAGTCCAAGTGCCGCTAGTTAATCTACATAGTCCAAGCGCTCACTTGTTAACTTTGATAGTCCAAGTGCCCGCTAGTTAACCTAGATCGTCCAAGTGCCCGCTAGTTAACTTAGATTGTCCACGTGCCCGCTAGGGATCCTTCATAATCCAAGTGCCTGCTAGTAACCTAGGTAGTCCAGTGCCCGCTAGTTAACCTAGATAGTCCTAGTGCCCGTTAGTTAACCTAGATAGTCCAAATGCCCACTAGGGGACGTACATAGTCCAAGTGCCCGCTAGTTAACCTACATAGTCCAAGGTCCGCTAGTTAACCTAGATAGTCCATGTGCCCGCTAATTAACCTACATAGTACAAGGGCCCGCTAGTTGACCTAGATAGTCCAAGTGCCCGCTAGTTAACCTAGATAGTCTAAGTGCCCGCTAGTTAACCTAAGTAGTACAAATGTCCCATAGGGATCCTACATAGGCCAAGTGACCGCTAGTTAACCTACATAGTCCAAGTCCCCGCTAGGTAACCTAGACAGTCCAAGTGACCATTATGTTACCATCATAGTCCATGTGCCCATTCGTTAACCTACATAGTCCAATTGCCCGCTAGGTAACGTAGATAGCCCAAGTGCCCTCTAGGGAACGTACATAGTCCAAGTGCCCTCTAGGTAACCTAGATAGTCCAAGTGCCCGCTAGTTAACCTACATAGTCCAAGTGCGTGCTAGGTAAACTACATAGTCCAAGTACCCACTAGGTAACCCAGACAGTCCAATTGCCCGCTAGTTAACCCAGACAGTCCAAGTACCCGATAGGGAACCTACATAGTCCAAGTGCCCGCTGGGAACCTACAAAGTCCAAGTGCTCGCTAGGCAACCTACATAGTCCAAGTGCCCGTTAGTTAACCTAGATAGTCAAAGCGCCTGCTAGGTAACCTAAATAGTCCAAGTGCCCACTAGGTAACCTAGATAGTCCAATTGCCCGTTGGCTAACCTAGATAGTCGAAGTGTCCGCTAGTTAACCTACATAGTCCAAGTGTCCGTTCGTTAACCTAGATAGGCCAAGTGCCCGCTAGGTAACCAAGATAGTCCAAGTGCCCCCTAGGGTATGTACATAGTTCAAGTGCCAGCTAGGTAACCTAGATTGTCCAAGTGTCCGCTAGTTAACCTACATAGTACAAGTGCCCGCTAGGTAACCTTGATAGTCCAAGGGCCTGCTAGTTAACCTACATAGTCCAATGCCCTATAGGGAACTTACATAATCCAAGTGCCCGCTGAGGAACCTACATAGTCCAAGTTCCCGATAGGGAACCTGTATAGTCCAAGTGCCCGTTAGGGAACCTGTATATTCCAAGTGCCCATTAGGGAACCTAGATAGTCCAAGTGCCCGCTAGGGAACCTACATAGTCAAAGTGCTTGCTAGGGAACCTGCATTGTGCAAGTGCCCGCTAGTTAACCTAGATAGTCCAAGTGCCCGCTAGTTAACCTACATAGTCCAAGGTCAGCTAGTTAACCTAGATAGTCCAAGTGCCCGCTAGTTAACCTACATAGTCCAAGGGCCCGCTAGTTAACCTAGATATTACAAGTGCCCGCTAGTTAACCAAGATCGTCCAAGTGTCCGCTAGTTAACCTACATAGTCCAAGTTCCCGCTAGGTAACCTACACATTCCAATTGCCCCCTAGTTAACCTAGACAGTCCAAGTACCTGATAGGGAACCTACATAGTCCAAGTGCTCGCTAGGGAACCTACATAGTCCAAGTGCTCACTAGGCAACCTACATAGTCCAAGTGCCCATTAGTTAACCTAGATAGTCAATGTGCCTGCTAAGTAACCTAAATAATCCAAGTGCCCGCAAGGGAACCTACATAGTCCAAGTGCCCGCTAGGTAACCTAGATAGTCCAAATGCCCATTAGCTAACCTAGATAGTCGAAGTGTCCCCTAGTTAACCTACATAGTCCAAGTGCCCGTTCGTTAACGTAGATAGGCCAAGTGCCCGCTAGGTAACCTAGACAGTCCAAGTGCCCGCTAGGTTACCTACATAGTCCAAGTGCACGTTCGTTAACCTAGATAGTCCAAGTGCCCGCTGGTAACCTACATAGTCCAATGGCCCGCTAGGTAACCTGGATAGTCCAAGTGCCTTCTAGTTAACCTACATAGTCCAAGTGCCCGCTAGGTAACCTACATAATCCAATTGCACAATAGGTAACCAAAATAATCCAAATGCCCGCTAGGGAAACTACATAATCCAAGTGCCCGCTAGTTAACTTAGATAGTCCAAGTGCCCGCTAGTAAACCTAGATAGTCCAAGGGCCTGCTAGTTAATCTAGATAGTCCAAGTGCCCGCTAGTTAACCTAGATAGTCCAAGGGCCCTCTAGTTAACCTACATAGTCCAAGTGCCCAATAGGGAACCTACATAATCCAAGTGCCCGCTAGAGAACCTACATAGTCCAAGTGCCCGCTAGGGAACTTACATAGTCCAAGGGCCCGCTAGGGAAACTACATAGTCCAAGTGCCCGCTAGGGAACTTACATAGTCCAAGGGCCCGCTAGGGAACCTACATAGTCCAAGTGCCCGTTAGTTAACGTAGATAGTCCAAGTGCCCGCTTGGTAACATAGATAGTCCAACAGCCCGCTAGGTAACCTACATACTCCAAGAACCCGCTAGGTAACGTAGATAGTTCAAGTGCCAGCTAAGTAACCTAGATAGTCCAAGTGCCCGCTAGGTTATCTATGTAGTCCAAATGCCCGCTAGGGAATCTACATAGTCCAAGGGCCCGCTAGTTAACGTAGATAGTCCAAGTGCCGCTAGTTAATCTACATAGTCCAAGCGCTCACTTGTTAACTTTGATAGTCCAAGTGCCCGCTAGTTAACCTAGATCGTCCAAGTGCCCGCTAGTTAACTTAGATTGTCCATGTGCCCGCTAGGGATCCTTCATAATCCAAGTGCCTGCTAGGTAACCTAGGTAGTCCAGTGCCCGCTAGTTAACCTAGATAGTCCTAGTGCCCGTTAGTTAACCTAGATAGTCCAAATGCCCACTAGGGGACGTACATAGTCCAAGTGCCCCCTAGTTAACCTACATAGTCCAAGGTCCGCTAGTTAACCTAGATAGTCCATGTGCCCGCTAATTAACCTACATAGTACAAGGGCCCGCTAGATGACCTAGATAGTCCAAGTGCCCGCTAGTTAACCTAGATAGTCAAAGTGCCCGCTAGTTAACCTAAGTAGTACAAATGTCCCATAGGGATCCTACATAGGCCAAGTGACCGCTAGTTAACCTACATAGTCCAAGTCCCCGCTAGGTAACCTAGACAGTCCAAGTGACCATTATGTTACCATCATAGTCCATGTGCCCATTCGTTAACCTACATAGTCCAATTGCCCGCTAGGTAACGTAGATAGCCCAAGTGCCCTCTAGGGAACGTACATAGTCCATGTGCCCTCTAGGTAACCTAGATAGTCCAAGTGCCCGCTAGTTAACCTACATAGTCCAAGTGCGTGCTAGGTAAACTACATAGTCCAAGTACCCACTAGGTAACCCAGACAGTCCAATTGCCCGCTAGTTAACCCAGACAGTCCAAGTACCCGATAGGGAACCTACATAGTCCAAGTGCCCGCTGGGAACCTACAAAGTCCAAGTGCTCGCTAGGCAACCTACATAGTCCAAGTGCCCGTTAGTTAACCTAGATAGTCAAAGCGCCTGCTAGGTAACCTAAATAGTCCAAGTGCCCACTAGGTAACCTAGATAGTCCAATTGCCCGTTGGCTAACCTAGATAGTCGAAGTGTCCGCTAGTTAACCTACATAGTCCAAGTGTCCGTTCGTTAACCTAGATAGGCCAAGTGCCCGCTAGGTAACCAAGATAGTCCAAGTGCCCCCTAGGGTATGTACATAGTTCAAGTGCCAGCTAGGTAACCTAGATTGTCCAAGTGTCCGCTAGTTAACCTACATAGTACAAGTGCCCGCTAGGTAACCTTGATAGTCCAAGGGCCTGCTAGTTAACCTACATAGTCCAATGCCCTATAGGGAACCTACATAATCCATGTGCCCGCTGAGGAACCTACATAGTCCAAGTTCCCGATAGGGAACCTGTATAGTCCAAGTGCCCGTTAGGGAACCTGTATATTCCAAGTGCCCATTAGGGAACCTAGATAGTCCAAGTGCCCGCTAGGGAACCTACATAGTCAAAGTGCTTGCTAGGGAACCTGCATTGTGCAAGTGCCCGCTAGTTAACCTAGATAGTCCAAGTGCCCGCTAGTTAACCTACATAGTCCAAGGTCAGCTAGTTAACCTAGATAGTCCAAGTGCCCGCTAGTTAACCTACATAGTCCAAGGGCCCGCTAGTTAACCTAGATATTACAAGTGCCCGCTAGTTAACCAAGATCGTCCAAGTGTCCGCTAGTTAACCTACATAGTCCAAGTTCCCGCTAGGTAACCTACACATTCCAATTGCCCCCTAGTTAACCTAGACAGTCCAAGTACCTGATAGGGAACCTACATAGTCCAAGTGCTCGCTAGGGAACCTACATAGTCCAAGTGCTCACTAGGCAACCTACATAGTCCAAGTGCCCGTTAGTTAACCTAGATAGTCAATGTGCCTGCTAAGTAACCTAAATAATCCAAGTGCCCGCAAGGGAACCTACATAGTCCAAGTGCCCGCTAGGTAACCTAGATAGTCCAAATGCCCATTAGCTAACCTAGATAGTCGAAGTGTCCCCTAGTTAACCTACATAGTCCAAGTGCCCGTTCGTTAACGTAGATAGGCCAAGTGCCCGCTAGGTAACCTAGACAGTCCAAGTGCCCGCTAGGTTACCTACATAGTCCAAGTGCACGTTCGTTAACCTAGATAGTCCAAGTGCCCGCTGGTAACCTACATAGTCCAATGGCCCGCTAGGTAACCTGGATAGTCCAAGTGCCTTCTAGTTAACCTACATAGTCCAAGTGCCCGCTAGGGAAACTACATAATCCAAGTGCCCGCTAGTTAACTTAGATAGTCCAAGTGCCCGCTAGTAAACCTAGATAGTCCAAGGGCCTGCTAGTTAATCTAGATAGTCCAAGTGCCCGCTAGTTAACCTAGATAGTCCAAGGGCCCTCTAGTTAACCTACATAGTCCAAGTGCCCAATAGGGAACCTACATAATCCAAGTGCCCGCTAGAGAACCTACATAGTCCAAGGGCCCGCTAGGGAACTTACATAGTCCAAGGGCCCGCTAGGGAAACTACATAGTCCAAGTGCCCGCTAGGGAACTTACATAGTCCAAGGGCCCGCTAGGGAACCTACATAGTCCAAGTGCCCGTTAGTTAACGTAGATAGTCCAAGTGCCAGCTTGGTAACATAGATAGTCCAACAGCCCGCTAGGTAACCTACATACTCCAAGAACCCGCTAGGTAACGTAGATAGTTCAAGTGCCAGCTAAGTAACCTAGATAGTCCAAGTGCCCGCTAGGTTATCTATGTAGTCCAAATGCCCGCTAGGGAATCTAAATAGTCCAAGGGCCCGCTAGTTAACGTAGATAGTCCAAGTGCCGCTAGTTAATCTACATAGTCCAAGCGCTCACTTGTTAACTTTGATAGTCCAAGTGCCCGCTAGTTAACCTAGATCGTCCAAGTGCCCGCTAGTTAACTTAGATTGTCCATGTGCCCGCTAGGGATCCTTCATAATCCAAGTGCCTGCTAGGTAACCTAGGGAGTCCAGTGCCCGCTAGTTAACCTAGATAGTCCTAGTGCCCGTTAGTTAACCTAGATAGTCCAAATGCCCACTAGGGGACGTACATAGTCCAAGTGCCCCCTAGTTAACCTACATAGTCCAAGGTCCGCTAGTTAACCTAGATAGTCCATGTGCCCGCTAATTAACCTACATAGTACAAGGGCCCGCTAGATGACCTAGATAGTCCAAGTGCCCGCTAGTTAACCTAGATAGTCAAAGTGCCCGCTAGTTAACCTAAGTAGTACAAATGTCCCATAGGGATCCTACATAGGCCAAGTGACCGCTAGTTAACCTACATAGTCCAAGTCCCCGCTAGGTAACGTAGACAGTCCAAGTGACCATTATGTTACCATCATAGTCCATGTGCCCATTCGTTAACCTACATAGTCCAATTGCCCGCTAGGTAACGTAGATAGCCCAAGTGCCCTCTAGGGAACGTACATAGTCCATGTGCCCTCTAGGTAACCTAGATAGTCCAAGTGCCCGCTAGTTAACCTACATAGTCCAAGTGCGTGCTAGGTAAACTACATAGTCCAAGTACCCACTATGTAACCCAGACAGTCCAATTGCCCGCTAGTTAACCCAGACAGTCCAAGTACCCGATAGGGAACCTACATAGTCCAAGTGCCCGCTGGGAACCTACAAAGTCCAAGTGCTCGCTAGGCAACCTACATAGTCCAAGTGCCCGGTAGTTAACCTAGATAGTCAAAGCGCCTGCTAGGTAACCTAAATAGTCCAAGTGCCCGCTAGGTAACCTAGATAGTCCAATTGCCCGTTGGCTAACCTAGATAGTCGAAGTGTCCGCTAATTAACCTACATAGTCCAAGTGTCCGTTCGTTAACTTAGATAGGCCAAGTGCCCGCTAGGTAACCAAGATAGTCCAAGTACCCCCTAGGGTATGTACATAGTTCAAGTGCCAGCTAGGTAACCTAGATTGTCCAAGTGTCCGCTAGTTAACCTACATAGTACAAGTGCCCGCTAGGTAACCTTGATAGTCCAAGGGCCTGCTAGTTAACCTACATAGTCCAATGCCCTATAGGGAACCTACATAGTCCAAGTGCCCGCTGAGGAACCTACATAGTCCAAGTTCCCGATAGGGAACCTGTATATTCCAAGTGCCCGTTAGGGAACCTGTATATTCCAAGTGCCCATTAGGGAACCTAGATAGTCCAAGTGCCCGCTAGGGAACCTACATAGTCAAAGTGCTCGCTAGGGAACCTGCATTGTGCAAGTGCCCGCTAGTTAACCTAGATAGTCCAAGTGCCCGTTCGTTAACCTACATAGTCCAAGGTCAGCTAGTTAACCTAGATAGTCCAAGTGCCCGCTAGTTAACCTACATAGTCCAAGGGCCCGCTAGTTAACCTAGATATTCCAAGTGCCCGCTAGTTAACCTAGATCGTCCAAGTGTCCGCTAGTTAACCTACATAGTCCAAGTTCCTGCTAGGTAACCTACACATTCCAATTGCCCCCTAGTTAACCTAGACAGTCCAAGTACCTGATAGGGAACCTACATAGTCCAAGTGCTCGCTAGGGAACCTACATAGTCCAAGTGCTCACTAGGCAACCTACATAGTCCAAGTGCCCGTTAGTTAACCTAGATAGTCAATGTGCCTGCTAAGTAACCTAAATAATCCAAGTGCCCGCAAGGGAACCTACATAGTCCAAGTGCCCGCTAGGTAACCTAGATAGTCCAATTGCCCATTAGCTAACCTAGATAGTCGAAGTGTCCCCTAGTTAACCTACATAGTCCAAGTGCCCGTTCGTTAACGTAGATAGGCCAAGTGCCCGCTAGGTAACCTAGACAGTCCAAGTGCCCGCTAGGTTACCTACATAGTCCAAGTGCACGTTCGTTAACCTAGATAGTCCAAGTGCCCGCTAGTAACCTACATAGTCCAATGGCCCGCTAGGTAACCTGGATAGTCCAAGTGCCTTCTAGTTAACCTACATAGTCCAAGTGCCCGCTAGGTAACCTACATAATCCAATTGCACAATAGGTAACCTAAATAATCCAAATGCCCGCTAGGGAAACTAAATAATCCAAGTTCCCGCTAGTTAACTTAGATAGTCCAAGTGCCCGCTAGTAAACCTAGATAGTCCAAGGGCCTGCTAGTTAATCTAGATAGTCCAAGTGCCCGCTAGTTAACCTAGATAGTCCAAGGGCCCTCTAGTTAACCTACATAGTCCAAGTGCCCAATAGGGAACCTACATAATCCAAGTGCCCGCTAGAGAACCTACATAGTCCAAGTGCCCGCTAGAGAACCTACATAGTCCAAGGGCCCGCTAGGGAACTTACATAGTCCAAGGGCCCGCTAGGGAAACTACATAGTCCAAGTGCCCGCTAGGGAACTTACATAGTCCAAGGGCCCGCTAGGGAACCTACATAGTCCAAGTGCCCGTTAGTTAACCTAGATAGTCCAAGTGACCGCTTGGTAACTTAGATAGTCCAACAGTCCGCTAGGTAACCTACATACTCCAAGAACCCGCTAGGTAACGTTGATAGTTCAAGTGCCAGCTAGGTAACCTAGATAGTCCAAGTGCCCGCTAGGTTATCTATGTAGTCCAAATGCCCGCTAGGGAATCTACATAGTCCAAGGGCCCGCTAGTTAACGTAGATAGTCCAAGTGCTGCTAGTTAATCTACATAGTCCAAGGGCCCGCTAGTTAACCTACATAGTCCAAGTACCCGCTAGTTAACCTAGATCGTCCAAGTGCCCACTAGGTAACCTACATAGCCCAAGGGCCCGCTAGTTAACCTACATAGTCCAAGGGCCCGCTAGCTAACCTACAAAGCCTAAGTGCCCGGTAGGTTATCTATATAGTCCAAATGCCCGCTAGGGAACCTACATAGTCCAAATGCCCGCTAGTTAACCTAGATCGTCCAAGTGCCCGCTAGTTAACCAACATAGTCAATGGGCCCACTAGATAACCTACAAAGTGCAAGAGCCCGCTAGTTAACCTAGATCATGCAAGTGTCTGCTAGTTAACCTACATAGTCCAAGTGCCAGTTAGCTAACCTAGATAGTCCAAGGGCCCGCTAGTTGACCTAGATAGTCCAAGTGCCCGCTAGTTAACCTAGATAGTCCTAGTGCCCGTTAGTTAACCTAGGGTGTCCAAGTGCCCACTAGGGGACGTACTTAGTGCAAGTGCCCGTTCGTTAACCTAGATAGTCCAAGTGCCCGCTAGTTAACATTGATCATCCAAGTGCCCGCTAGTTAACCTAGATAGTCCAAGTGCACGCTAGTTAACCTAGATAGTCCAAGTGCCCTCTAGTTAACCTATATCGTCCAAGTGCCCGCTAGTTAACCTACATAGTCCAAGGGCCCGCTAGTTAACGTACGTAGACCAAGGTCCGCTAGTTCATCTAGATACTCCATTTGCTCGCTAGTTAACCTACATAGTACAAGGGCCCGCTTGTTGACCTATATAGTCCAAGTGCCCGCTAGTTAACCTAGATAGTCCAAGTGCCCGTTCGTTAACCTAGATAGTCCAAGTGCCAGCTAGGTAACCTAGACTGTCCAAGTGCCCGCTAGGTTACCTACATATTCCAAGTGCCCGTTCGTTAACCTAGATAGTCAAAGTGCCCGCTAGGAAACCTACATAGTCCAAGGGCCCGCTAGTTAGCCTACATACTCCAAGTGCCCGCTATGTAACCTAGACAGTCCAAGTGCCCGCTAGGTTACCTGCATATTCCAAGTTCCCCTTTCGTTAACTTAGATAGTCCAAGTGCCCGCTAGGTAACCTACATAGTCCAAGCGCTCACTTGTTAACTTTGATAGTCCAAGTGCCCGCTAGTTAACCTAGATCGTCCAAGTGCCCGCTAGTTAACTTAGATTGTCCACGTGCCCGTTAGGGATCCTTCATAATCCAAGTGCCTGCTAGGTAACCTAGGTAGTCCAGTGCCCGCTAGTTAACCTAGATAGTCCTAGTGCCCGTTAGTTAACCTAGATAGACCAAATGCCCACTAGGGGACGTACATAGTCCAAGTGCCCGCTAGTTAACCTACATAGTCCAAGGTCCGCTAGTTAACCTAGATAGTCCATGTGCCCGCTAATTAACCTACATAGTACAAGGGCCCGCTAGTTGACCTAGATAGTCCAAGTGCCCGCTAGTTAACCTAAGTAGTACAAATGTCCGATAGGGATCCTACATATGCCAAGTGACCGCTAGTTAACCTACATAGTCCAAGTCCCCGCTAGGTAACCTAGACAGTCCAAGTGACCATTATGTTACCTACATAGTCCAAGTGCCCGTTCGTTAACCTACATAGTCCAATTGCCCGCTAGGTAACGTAGATAGCCCAAGTGCCCGCTAGGGAATGTACATAGTCCTAGTGCCCTCTAGGTAACCTAGATAGTCCAAGTGCCCGCTAGGTAACCAAGATAGTCCAAGTGCCCCCTAGGGTATGTACATAGTTCAAGTGCCAGCTAGGTAACCTAGATTGTCCAAGTGTCAGCTAGTTAACCTACACACTACAAGTGCCCGCTAGGTAACTTAAATAGTCCAAGGGCCTGCTACTTAACCTACATAGTCCAATGCCCGATAGGGAACCTACATAGTCCAAGTGCCCCCTGAGGAACCTACATAGTCCATGTTCCCGATAGGGAATATTTATATTCCAAGTGCCCGTTAGGGAACCTAGATAGTCCACGTGCCCATAGGGAACCTATAGTGTCCAAGTGCCCGCTAGGGAACCTACATAGTCAAAGTGCTCGCTAGGGAACCTGCATTGTGCAAGTGCCCGCTAGTTAACCTAGATAGTCCAAGTGCCCGCTAGTTAACCTACATAGTCCAAGGTCAGCTAGTTAACCTAGATAGTCCAAGTGACCGCTTGTTAACCTACATAGTCCAAGGTCAGATAGTTAACCTAGATAGTCCAAGTGCCCGCTAGTTAACCTACATAGTCCAAGTTCCCGCTACGTAACCTACACAGTCCAATTGCCCCCTAGTTAACCTAGACAGTCCAAGTACCTGATAGGGAACCTACATAGTCCAAGTGCTCGCTAGGGAACCTACATAATCCAAGTGCTCACTAGGCAACCTACATAGTCCAAGTGCCCGTTAGTTAACCTAGATAGTCAAAGTGCCTGCTAGGTAACCTAAATAGTCCAAGTGCCCGCAAGGGAACCTACATAGTCCAAGTGCCCGCTAGGTAACCTAGATAGTCCAATTTCCCATTGGCTAACCTAGATAGTCGAAGTGTCCCCTAGTTAACCTACATAGTCCAAGTGCCCGTTCGTTAACGTAGATAGGCCAAGTGCCCGCTAGGTAAACTAGACAGTCCAAGTGCCTGCTAGGTTACCTACATAGTCCAAGTGCACGTTCGTTAACCTAGATAGTCCAAGTGCCCGCTGGTAACCTACATAGTCCAATGGCCCGCTAAGTAACTTTGATAGTACAAGTGCCTTCTAGTTAACCTACATAGTCCAAGTGCCCGCTAGGTAACCTACATAATCCAAGTGCACAATAGGTAACCTAAATAATCCAAATGCCCGCTAGGGAAACTACATAGACCAAGTGCCCGCTAGTAAACCTAGATAGTCCAAGTGCCCGCTAGTAAACCTAGATAGTCCAAGGCCCGCTAGTTAATCTAGATAGTCCAAGGGCCCGCTAGTTAACCTACATAGTCCAAGTGCCCGATAGGGAACCTGCATAATCCAAGTGCCCGCTAGGGAACCTACATAGTCCAAGTGCTCGCTAGGGAACTTACATAGTCCAAGGGCCCGCTAGGGAAACCACATAGTCCAAATGCCCGCTAGGGAATTTACATAGTCCAAGGGCCCGCTAGGGAACCTACATAGTCCAAGTGCCCGTTAGTTAACGTAGATAATCCAACAGCCCGCTAGGTAACCTACATACTCCAAGAACCCGCTAGGTAACGTAGATAGTTCAAGTGCCAGCTAGGTAACCTAGATAGTCCAAGTGCCCGCTAGGTAACCTACAAAATCTAAGTGCCCGCTAGGTTATCTATGTAGTCCAAATGCCCGCTAGGGAATCTACATAGTCCAAGGGCCCGCTAGTTAACGTAGATAATCCAAGTTCCGCTAGTTAATCTACATAGTCCAAGGGCCCGCTAGTTAACTTACATAGTCCAAGTACCCGCTAGTTAACCTAGATCGTCCAAGTGCCCGCTAGGTAACCTACATAGCCCAAGGGCCCGCTAGTTAACCTACATAGTCCAAGGGCCCGCTAGCTAACCTACAAAGTCTAAGTGCCCGCTAGGTTATCTATATAGTCCAAATACCCGCTAGGGAATCTACATAGTCCAAGTGCCCTCTAGTTAACCTAGATCGTCCAAGTGCCCGCTAGTTAACCTAGATCGTCCAAGTGCCCGCTAGTTAACCAACATAGTCAATGGGCCCACTAGTTAACCTACATAGTGCAAGAGCCCGCTAGTTAACCTAAATCGTGCAGGTGTCTGCTAGTTAACCTACATAGTCCAAGTGCCAGTTAGCTAACCTAGATTGTCCAAGGGCCCGCTAGTTGCCCTACATAGTCCAAGTGCCCGCTAGTTAACCTAGATAGTCCTAGTGCCCGTTAGTTAACCTAGGATGTCCAAGTGCCCACTAGGGGACGTACTTAGTCCAAGTGCCCGTTAGCTAACCTAGATAGTCCAAGTGCCCGCTAGTTAACATTGATCATCCAAGTGCCCGCTAGTTAACCTAGATAGTCCAAGTGCCCTGTAGTTAACCTATATCGTCCAAGTGCCCGCTAGTTAACCTACATAGTCCAAGGGCCCGCTAGTTAACGTACGTAGACCAAGGTCGCTAGTTAACCTAGATACTCCAAGTGCCCGCTAGTTAACCTACATAGTACAAGGGCCCGGTAGTTGACCTAGATAGTCCAAGTGCCCGCTAGTTAACCTAGATAGTCCAAGTGCCGTTCGTTAACCTAGATAGTCCAAGTGCCAGTTAGGTAACCTAGACTGTCCAAGTGACCGCTAGGTAACCTACATATTCCAAGTGTCCGTTCGATAACCTAGATAGTCAAAGTGCCCGCTAGGAAACCTACATAGTCCAAGGGCCCGCTAGGTAACCTAGATAGTCCAAGTGCCCGCTAGGTAACTTATATTGTCCAAGTTCCCGCTAGGTAACCTAGATACTCAAAGTGCCCGTTACCTAACCTAGATTGTCCAAGTGCCCGCTAAGCATCCTACATAGTCCAAGTGCCCGTTCATTAACCTAGAAGTCAAAGTGCCCGCTAGGTAACCTAGATAGTCCAAGTGCCCGCTAGGTAACCTAGATAGTCCAAGGGCCCGCTAGTTAACCTACATAGTCCAAGGGCTCACTTGTTAACTTTGATAGTCCAAGTGCCCGCTAGTTAACCTAGATAGTCCAAGTGCACACTAGTTAACCTAGATAGTCCAAGTGCCCTCTAGTTAACCTATATCGTCCAAGTGCCCGCTAGTTAACCTACATAGTCCAAGGGCCCGCTAGTTAACGTACGTAGACCAAGGTCCGCTAGTTAATCTAGATACTCCAAGTGCTCGCTAGTTAACCTACATAGTACAAGGGCCCGCTAGTTGACCTATATAGTCCAAGTGCCCGCTAGTTAACCTAGATAGTCCAAGTGCCCGTTCGTTAACCTAGATAGTCCAAGTGCCAGCTAGGTAACCTAGACTGTCCAAGTGCCCGCTAGGTTACCTACATATTCCAAGTGCCCGTTCGTTAACCTAGATAGTCAAAGTGCCCGCTAGGAAACCTACATAGTCCAAGTGCCCGCTAGGTAACCTAGAGTCCAAGTGCTCGCTAGTTAACCTACATAGTCCAAGTGCCCGCTATGTAACCTAGATAGTCCAAGTGCCCGCTAGGTAACTTATATTGTCCAAGTTCCAGCTAGGTAACCTAGATACTCAAAGTGCCCGTTACCTAACCTAGATTGTCCAAGTGCCCTCTAAGCATCCTACAATGTCCAAGTGCCCGTTTGTTAACCTAGAAGTCCAAGTGCCCGCTAGGTAACCTAGACAGTCCAAGTGCCCGCTAGGTTACCTGCATATTCCAAGTGCCCGTTCATTAACTTAGATAGTCCAAGTGCCGGTAGGTAACCCAGATAGTCCAAGGGCCCGCTACTTAACCTTCATAGTCCAAGGGCTCACTTGTTAACTTTGATAGTCCAAGTGCCCGCTAGTTAACCTAGATAGTCCAAGTGCCCGCTAGTTAACTTAGATTGTCCAAGTGCCCGCTTGGGATCCTTCATAATCCAAGTGCCTGCTAGGTAACCTAGGTAGTCCAGTGCCCGCTAGTTAACCTAGATAGTCCTAGTGCCCGTTAGTTAACCTAGATAGTCCAAGTGCCCACTAGGGGACGTACATAGTCCAAGTGCCCGCTAGTTAACCTACATAGTACAAGGTCCGCTAGTTAACCTAGATAGTCCAAGTGCCCGCTAGTTAACCTACATCGTACAAGGGCCCGCTAGTTGACCTAGATAGTCCAAGTTCCCGCTAGTTAACCCAGATAGTCAAAGTGCCCGCTAGTTAACCTAAGTAGTACAAATGTCCGATAGGGATCTTACATAGTCCAAGTGACCGCTAGTTAACCTACATAGTCCAAGTCCCCGCTAGGTAACCTAGACAGTCCAAGTGACCATTATGTTACCTACATAGTCCAAGTGCCCGTTCGTTAACCTACATAGTCCAATTGGCCGCTAGGTAACGTAGATAGCCCAAGTTCCCGCTAGGGAACGTACATAGTCCAAGTGCCCTCTAGGTAGCCTAGATAGTCCAAATACCCGCTAGTTAACCTACATAGTCCAAGTGCGTGCTAGGTAAACTACGTAGTCCAAGTGCCCACTAGGTAACCCAGACAGTCCAATTGCCCGCTAGTTAACCTAGACAGTCCAAGTACCCGATAGGGAACCTACATAGTCCAATTACCCGCTGGGAACCTACATAGTCCAAGTGCTCGCTAGGCAACCTACATAGTCCAAGTGCCCGTTAGTTAACCTAGATAGTCAAAGTGCCTGCTAGGTAACCTAAATAGTCCAAGTGCCCGCTAGGTAACCTAGATAGTCCAATTGCCCGTTGGCTAACCTAGATAGTCGAAGTGTCCGCTAGTTAACCTACATAGCCCAAGTGTCCGTTCGTTAACCTAGATAGGCCAAGTGCCCGCTAGGTAACCAAAATAGTCCAAGTGCCCGCTAGGGTATGTACATAGTTCAAGTGCCCGCTAGGTAACCTAGATTGTCCAAGTGTCCGCTAGTTAACCTACATAGTACAAGTGCCCGCTAGTTAACCTAGATAGTCCAAGGGCCTGCTAGTTAACCTACATAGTCCACTGCCCGATAGGGAACCTACATAGTCCAGGTGCCCGCTGAGGAACCTACATAGTCCAAATTCCCGATAGGGAACCTGTATATTCCATGTGCCCGTTAGGGAACCTAGATAGTCCAAGTGCCCATAGGGAACCTATATAGTCCAAGTGCCCGCTAGGGAACCTACATAGTCAAAGTGCTCGCTAGGGAACCTGCATTGTGCAAGTGCCCGCTAGTTAACCTAGATAGTCCAAGTCCCCGCTAGTTAACCTACATAGTCCAAGGTCAGCTAGTTAACCTAGATAGTCCAAGTGACCGCTTGTTAACCTACATAGTCCAAGGTCAGCTAGTTAACCTAGATAGTCCAAGTGCCCGCTAGTTAACCTACATAGTCCAAGAACCCGCTAGTTAACCTAGATAGTCCAAGTTCCCGCTAGTTAACCTACATAGTCCAAGGGCCCGCTAGTTAACCTAGATATTCCAAGTGTCCGCTAGTTAACCTAGATCGTCCAAGTGTCCGCTAGTTAACCTACATAGTCCAAGTTCCCGCTAGGTAACCTATACAGTCCAATTGCCCCCTAGTTAACCTAGACAGTCCAAGTACCTGATAGGGAACCTACATAGTCCAAGTGCTCGCTAGGGAACCTACATAGTCCAAGTGCTCACTAGGCAACCTACATAGTGCAAGTGCCCGTTAGTTAACCTAGATAGTCAAAGTGCCTGCTAGGTAACCTAAATAGTCCAAGTGCCCGCAAGGGAACCTACATAGTCCAAGTGCCCGCTAGGTAACCTAGATCGTTCAAGTGCCCGCTAGTTAACATAGATAAACCAAGTGCCGGCTAGTTATCCTACATAGTCCAAGGGTCCTCTAGTTAACCTAGATAGTCCAAGTGCCCGCTAGGGGACGTATATAGTCCAAGTGCCTGCTAGGTAACCTAGATAGTCCTAGTGCCCGCTAGGGTATGTACATAGTTCAAGTGCCCTTCTAGGTAACCTAGATTGTCCAAGTGTCCGCTAGTTAACCTACATAGTCCAAGTTCCCACTAGGTAACCTAGAAAGTCCAAGGGCCTGCTAGTTAACCTACGTAGTCCAATGCCCGATAGGGAACCTACATTGTCCAAGTGCCCGCTGAGGAACCTACATAGTCCAAGTGCCCGATAGGGAACCTATATATTCCAAGTGCCTATTAGGGAACCTAGATAGTCCAAGAGCCCATAGGGATCCTATATAGTCCAAGTGCCCGCTAGGGAACCTACATAGTCAAAATGCCCGCTAGGGAACCTGCATTGTGCAAGTGCCCGCTAGTTAACCTAGATAGTCCAAGTGCCCGCTAGTTAACCTACATAGTCCAAGGTCAGCTAGTTAACTTGGATAGTCCAAGTGCCCGCTAGTTAACCTACATAGTCCAAAGTCAGCTAGTTAACCTAGATAGTCCAAGTGCCCGCTAGTTAACCTACATAGTCCAAGGTCAGCTAGTTAACTTGGATAGTCCAAGTGCCCGCTAGTTAACCTACATAGTCCAAAGTCAGCTAGTTAACCTAGATAGTCCAAGTGCCCGCTAGTAAACCTACATAGTCCAAGGTCAGCTAGTTAACTTGGATAGTCCAAGTGCCCGCTAGTTAACCTACATAGTCCAAAGTCAGCTAGTTAACCTAGATAGTCCACATGCCCGCTAGGGACACTACATAGTCAAAGTGCCCGCTAGTTAGCCTAGATAGTTCAAGTGCCTGCTAGTAAACCTACATAATCTATGGGCCCGCTAGTTAATCTACATAGTACAAGGGCCCGCTAGTTAACCTAGATCGTGTAAGTGTCCTCTAGTTAACCTAGATAGTCCAAGTGCGCGCTACGTAACCTAGATAGTCCAAGGGCACGCTAGTTAACCTACATAGTACAAGTGCCCGCTAGGCAACCTAGATAGTCCAAGTGCCCGCTAAGGAACTTGCATAGTCCAAGTGCACGCTAGTTAACCTAGATAGTCCAAGTGCCCGCTAGTTAACCTAGATAGTCCAAGTGCCTGCTACATAACCAACATAGTGCTAGTGTCCGCTAGTTAACCTACATATTCCAAGTGCCCGCTAGTTAACATAGATAGTCCAAGTGCCCGCTAGGGAATGTACATAGTCCAAGTGCCCGCTAGGGAACGTACATAGTCCAAATGCCCGCTAGGGAACGTAAATAGTCCAAGTGCCTGCTCGGTAACTTAGATAGTGCAAGTGCCTGCTAGTTAACCTAGATAGTTCTAGTACCCGCTAGGTAACCTCGATCGTTCAAGGGCCCCCTAGTTAACCTACATAATCCAAGTGCCCGCTAGATAACCTAGATAGTCCAAGTGCCCGTTCGGTAACCTAGATAGTCCAAGGGCCCTTTAGGGAACCTAGATAGTCCAAAGGCCCGCTAGTAAACCTACATAGTCCATGGGCCCGCTAGTTAAACTACATAGTGCAAGTGTCCGCTAGTTAAACTACATATTCCAAGTGCCCGCTAGTTAACCTACATAATCTAAGTGCCCGTTAGCTAACGTAGATAGTCCAAGGGCCTGCTAGTTGACCTACATAGTCCAAGTGCCAGCTAGGTAACCTAGATAGTACAAGTGCCCCCTAGGGAACCTAGATAGTCCAAGTGCCTGTTATTTAACCTAGATAGTCCAAGTGGCGGCTAAGTAACCTACATAGTCCAAGTGTCCGTTCGTTAACCTAGATAATCCAAGTGCCCGCTAGGTAACCTAGACAGTCCAAGTGCCCACTAGTTAACCTACATAGTCCAAGTGCCCAATAGGGAACCTACATAATCCAAGTGCCAGCTAGGGAACCTACATAGTCCAAGTGCCCGGTAGGCAACCTACATAGTCCAAGTGCCCGTTATTTAACCTAGATAGTCAAAGTGCCTGCTAGGTAACCTAGATAGTCCAAGTGCCCGCTAGGTAACTTACATAGTCCAAGTTCCCGCTTGGTAACCTTAATAGTCCAAATGCCCTCTAGGGAAACTACATAGTCCAAGGGCCCGCTAGTTAACCTAGATAGTCCAAGTGCCTGCTAGTAAACCTACATAATCAATGGGCCCGCTAGTTAACCTACATAGTGCAAAGGCCCGCTAGTTAACCTAGATCGTGCAAGTGTCCGCTAGTTAACCTACATAGTCCAAGTGCCCGCTAGTTAACCTGGATAGTCCAAGTGCCCGCTAGAGATCCTTCATAATCCAAGTGCCTGCTAGGTAACCTAGATAGTCCAAGTGCGCGCTAGGGTATGTCCATAGTCCAAGTGCCTGCTAGGAAACCTAGATAGTCCAAGAGCCCGCTAGTTAACCTACATATTCCAAGGGCCCGCTAGTTAACCTACATAGTCCAAGGTCTGCTAGTTAACCTAGATAGTCAAAGTGCCCGCTAGGTAACCTAGACAGTCCAAGTGCCGTTAGGTTACCTACATAGTCCAAGTGCCCATTCGTTAACCTAGATAGTCCAATTGCCCGCTAGGTAACCTACATAGTCCAAGGGCCCGCAAGGTAACCTATATAGTCCAAGTGCCCGCTAGGTAACCTCGATAGTCCAAGTCCGCGCTAGTTAACCTAGATAGTCCAAGTGCCTGCTAGGTAACCTACATTGTCCAAGTTCCCGCTAGGTAACCTAGATAGTCCAAGTGCCCGTTACCTAACCTAGATTGTCCAAGTGCCCGCTAGGCAACATACATATTCCAAGTGCCCATTCGTTAACCTAGAAGTCCAAGTGCCCGCTATGTAACCTAGACTGTCCAAGTGCCCGCTAGGTTACCTGCATAGTCCAAGTGCCTGTTCGTTAACCTACATAGTCCAAGTGCCCGCTAGTTAACCTAGATAGTCCAAGTGCCCGCTAGGGATCCTTCATAATCCAAGTGCCTTCTAGGTAACCTAGATAGTCCAAGTGCCCGCTAGTTAACCTAGATAGTCCTAGTGTCCGTTAGTTAACCTAGATAGTCCAAGTGCCCACTAGGTGACGTACATAGTCCAAGTGCCTGCTAGGCAACCTAGATAGTCCAAGTGGGCGCTCGGCTATGTACATAGTCCAAGTGCCTGCTAGGAAAACTAGATAGTCCAAGAGCCCGCTAGTTAACCTACATATTCCAAGGGCCCGCTAGTTAACCTACATAGTCCAAGGTCTGCAAGTTAACCTAGATAATCAAGGTGCCCGCTAGGTAACCTAGACAGTCCAAGTGCCCGTTAGGTTACCTACATAGTCCAAGTGCCCGTTCGTTAACCTAGATAGTCCAAGTGCCTGCTTGGTAACCTACATTGTCCAAGTTCCCGCTAGGTAAACTAGATAGTCCAATGCCCGTTACCTAACCTAGATAGTCCAATTGCCCGCTATGCAACATACATAGTCCAAGTGCCCGTTCGTTAACCTAGAAGTCCAAGTGCCCGCTAGGTAAACTAGACTGTCCAAGTTCACGCTAGGTTACCTACATAGTCTAAATGCCCGTTCGGCAACCTAGATAGTCCAAGTGCCCGCTAGTTAATCTACATAGTCCAAGTGCCCGCTAGGTAACCTAGATAGTCCAAGTGCCCGTTCGTTAACCTAGATAGTCCAATTGCCCGCTAGGTAACCTAGACTGTCCAAGTGTCCACTAGGTTACCTACATAGTCCAAGTGCCCGTTTGTTAACCTAGATAGTCCAAGTGCCCGCTACGTAACCTAGAGTCCAAGTGCTCGCTAGTTAACCTACATAGTCCAAGTGCCCGCTATGTAACCTAGATAGTCAAAGTGCCCGTTAGGTTACCTAGATAGTCCAAGTGCCCGCTAGGTAACTTACATTATCCAAGTTCAAGCTAGGTAACCTAGATAGCCCAAGTGCCCGTTACCTAACCTATATAGTCCAAGTACCCGCTAAGCAACCTACATAGTCCAAGTGCCTATTCGTTAACCTAGAAGTCCAAGTGCCCGCTAGGTAACATAGACAGTCCAAGTGCCCACTAGGTTACCTGCATATTCCAAGTGCCCGTTCGTTAACTTAGATAGTCCAAGTGCCCACTAGGTAACCTACATTGTCCAAGTGCCCGTTAGGTAACCTATATAAGTCCAAGTGCCCGCTAGGTAACCTAGATAATCCAAGGGCCCGCTAGTTAACCTACATAGTCCAAGGGCTCACTTGTTAACTTTGATAGTCCAAGTGCCCGCTAGTTAACCTAGATCGTCCAAGTGCCTGCTAGTTAAACTAGATTGTCCAAGTGCCCGCTAGGGATCCTTCATAATCCAAGTGCCTGCTAGGTAACCTAGATAGGCCAAGTGGCCGCTAGTTAACCTAGATAATCCTAGTGCCCGTTAGTTAACCTAGATAGTCCAATTGCCCACTAGGGGACGTACATAGTACAAGTGTCCTCTAGTTAACCTACAGAGTCCAAGTGCCTGCTAGGTAACCTAGACAGTCCAAGTGCACGCTAGTTAACCTACATAGTCCAAGTGCCCGATAGGGAACCTACATAATCCAAGTGCCCGCTAGGCAACCTACATTGTCCAAGTGCCCGTTTGTTAACCTAGATAGTCAAAGGGCCTGCTAGTTAACCTAGATAGTCCAAGTGCCCGCTAGGTAACCTAGATAGTCCAAGTGCCGCTGGGTAACCTAGATAGTCCAATTGCCCGCTAGGGAAAATACATAGTCCAAGTGCCCGCTAGTGAGCCTAGATAGTCCAAGTGCCTGCTAGTAAACCTACATAATCCATGGGCCCACTAGTTAACCTAGATTGTGCAAGTGTCCGCTAGTTAACCTACATAGACCAAGTGCCCGCTAGTTAACCTATATACCAAGTGCCCGCTACGTAACCTAGATAGTCCAAGGGCACGCTAGTTAACCTACATAGTACAAGTGCCCGCTAGGCAACCTAGATAGTCCAATTGCCCTCTAAGGAACCTACATAGTCCAAGTGCACGCTAGTTAACCTAGATAGTCCAAGTGCCTGCAAGGTAACCTACATAGTGCAAGTGTCCGCTAGATAACCTACATATCCCAAGTGCCCGTAGTTAACATAGATAGTCCAAGTGCCCGCTAGGGAACGTACATAGTCCTCGTGCCCGCTAGGTAACTTAGATAGTTCTAGTACCCGCTAGGTAACCTAGATCGTCCAAGGGCCCCCTAGTTAGCCTACATAGTCCAAGTGCCCGCTAGGTAACCTAGATAGTCCAAGTGCCCGTTCTGTAACCTAGATAGTCCAAGTGCCCTTTAGGGAACTTAGATAGTCCAAGGGCCCGCTAGTAAACCTACATAGTCTATGGGCACGCTAGACAACCTACATAGTGCAAGTGTCCGCTAGTTAACCTACATATTCCAAGTGCCCCCTAGTTAACCTACATAATCTAAGTTCCCGTTAGCTAACCTAGGTAGTCCAAGGGCCCGCTAGTTGACCTACATAGTCCAAGTGCCAGCTAGGTAACCTAGATAGTACAAGTGCCCGCTAGGGAATCTAGATAGTCCAAGTGCCTGTTAGCTAACCTAGATAGTCCAAGTGGCGGCTAGGTAACCTACATAGTCCAAGTGCCCGTTCGTTAACCTAGATAATCCAAGTGCCCGCTAGGTAACCTAGACAGTCCAAGTGTCCGCTAGTTAACCTACATAGTCCATGTGCCCAATAGGGAACCTACATAATCCAAGTGCCCGCTAGGGAACCTACATAGTCCAAGTGCCCGCTAGGCAACCTACATAGTCCAAGTGCCCGTTAGTTAACCTAGATAATCAAAGTGCCTGCTAGGTAACGTAGATAGTCCAAGTGCCCACTAGGTAACCTACATAGTCCAAGTTCCCACTTGGTAACTTTAATACTCCAAATGCCCGCTAGGGAAACTACATAGTCTAATTGCCCGCTAGGTAACCTAGATAGTCCAAGTGCCTGCTAGTAAACCTACATAATGCATGGGCCCGCTAGTTAACCAACATAGTGCAAGGGCCCGCTAGTTAACCTAGATCGTGCAAGTGTCCGCTAGTTAACCTACATAGTCCAAGTGCCCGCTAGTTAACCTAGATAGTCCAAGTGCCCGCTAGGGATCCTTCATAATCCAAGTGCCTGCTAGGTTACCTAGATAGTCCAAGTGCCCGCTAGTTAACCTAGATAGTCCTAGTGCCCGCTGGTTAACCTAGATAGTCCAAGTGCCCACTAGGGGACGTACATAGTCAAAGTGCCCGCTAGTTAACCTAGATAGTCCTAGTGCCCGTTAGTTAACCTAGATAGTCAAGTGTCCTCTAGGGGACGTACATAGTCCAAGTGCCCGCTAGGCAACCTAGATAGTCCAAGTGGGCGCTAGGCTATGTACATAGTCCAAGTGCCTGCTAGGAAACCTAGATAATCCAAGTGCCGCTAGTTAAACTACATAGTCCAAGGGCCCGCTAGTTAACCTACATAGTCCCAGGTCTGCTAGTTAACCTAGATAGTCAAAGTGCCCGCTAGGTAACCTAGACAGTCCAAGTGCGCGCTAGGGTATGTACATAGTCCAAGTGCCTGTTCGTTAACCTAGGTAGTCCAATTGCCCGATAGGTAACCTATATAGGACAAGTGCCCTCTAGTTAACCTAGATAGTCCAAGTGCCCGCTAGGTAACCTACATAGTCAAAGTGCCCATTAGGTAACCAACATTCTCCAAGTTCCCGCTAGGTAACCGAGAAAGTCCAAGTGCCCTTTACCTAACCTAGATAGTCCAAGTGCCCGCTAGGCCACATACATAGTCCAAGTGCCCGTTCGTTAACCTAGAAGTCCACGTGGCCGCTATGTAACCTAGACAGTCCAAGTGCCCGCTAGGTTACCTGCATAGTCCAAGTGCCCGTTCGTTAACCTACATAGTCCAAGTGCCCGCTAGAGAACCTATATAGTCCAAGTGCTATCTAGGTAACCTAGATAGTCCAAGTGCCCGCTAGGTTACCTGCATAGTCCAAGTGCCCGTTCGTTAACCTACATAGTCCAAGTGCCCGCTAGAGAACCTATATACTCCAAGTGCTATCTAGGTAACCTAGATAGTCCAAGGGCCCGCTAGTTAACTTACATAGTTCAAGGGCTCGCTTGTTAACTTTGATAGTCCAAGTGCCCATTAGTTAACCAAGATCATCCTAGTGCCCGCTAGTTAACCTAGATTGTCCAAGTGTCCTCTAGTTAACCTACATAGTCCAAGTGCCCACTAAGTTAACCTAGACAGTCTAAGTGCATGCTAGTTAACCTTGATAGTCAAAGTGCCTGCTAGGTAACCTAGATAGTCCAAGAGCCCGCTAGGTAACCTAGATAGTCCAAATGCCCGTTAGGGACACTACATAGTCCAAGTGCCCGCTAGTTAACCTAGATAGTCCATGTGCCCGCTAGGTAACCAATAAAGTCTAAGTGCCCACTAGGTTATCTATATAGTCCAAATGCCCGCTAGGGAACCTACATAGTCCAAGTGCCCGCTAGGTAACCTAGATAGTCCAAGTGCTCTCTAGTTAACCTAGATCGACCAAGTGCCCGCTAGTTATCCTACATAGTCCCAGAGCCCTTTAGTTAACCTACATAGTCCAAGGTCCGCTAGTTAACCTAGATAGTCCTAGTGCTCGCTAGTTAACCTACATAGTACAAGGGCCCGCTAGTTTACCTAGATAGTCCAAGTGCCCACAAGTTAACCTAGATAGGTCAAGTGCCTGGTAGGTAACCAAAGTAGTCCAAATGTCCGATAGGGATCCTACATAGTCCAAGTGCCCGCTAGTTAACCTAGATAGTCCCAGTGCCCGCTAGGGATCCTTCATAATCCAAGTGCCTGCTAGGTAACCTAGATAGTCCAAGTGCCCGCTAGTTAACCTAGATAGTCCTAGTACCCGTTAGTTACCTAGATAGTCCAGTGCCCACTAGAGGACGTACATAATCCATGTGCCTGCTAGGTAACCTAGATAGTCCAAGTGCGCGCTAGGCTATGTACATAGTCCAAGTGCCTGCTAGGAAACCTAGATAGTCCAAGAGACCGCTAGTTAACCTACATATTCCAAGGGCCCGCTAGTTAACCTACATAGTCCAAGGTCTGCTAGTTAACCTAGATAGTCAAAGTGCTCGCTAGGTAACCTAGACAATCCAAGTGTCCGTTAGGTTACCTACATAGTCCAAGTGCCCGTTCGTTAACCTAGATAGTCCAAGTGCCCGCTAGGTAACCTACATAGTCCAAGGGCCCGCTAGGTAACCGAGATAGTCCAAGTGCCCGCTACGTAACCTCGATAGTCCAAGTCCGCGCTAGTTAACCTAGATAGTCCAAGTGCCTGCTAGGTAACCTACATTGTCCAAGTTCCCGCTAGGTAACCTAGATAGTCCAAGTGCCCATTACCTAACCTAGATTGTCCAAGTGCCCGCTAGGCAACATACATATTCCAAGTGCCCGTTCGTTAACCTAGAAGTCCAAGTGCCCGCTATGTAACCTAGACAGTCCAAGTGCCCGCTAGGTTACCTGCATAGTCCAAGTGCCTGTTCGTTAACCTACATATTCCAAGTGCCCGCTAGTTAACCTAGATAGTCCAAGTGCCCGCTAGGGATCCCTCATAATCCAAGTGCCTGCTAGGTAACCTAGATAGTCCAAGTGCCCGCTAGTTAACCTAGATAGTCCTAGTGCCCACTAGGGGACGTACATAGTCCAAGTCCCTGCCAGGTAACCTAGATAGTCCAAGTGGGCGCTAGGCTATGTATATAGTCCAAGTGCCTGCTAGGAAACCTAGATAGTCCAAGAGCCCGCTAGGTAACCTACATAGTCCAAGGGCCCGCTAGTTAACCTACATAGTCCAAGGTCTGCAAGTTAACCTAGATAATCAAGGTGCCCACTAGGTAACCTAGACATTCCAAGTGCCCGTTAGGTTACCTACATAGTCCAAGTGCCCATTCGTTAACCTAGATAGTCCTAGTGCCCGCTATGTTAACCTAGACAGTCCAAGTGCACGCTAGTTAACCTACATAGTCCAAGTGCCCGATAGGGAACTACATAATCTAAGTGCCCGCTAGGCAACCTACATAGTCCAAGTGCCCATTAGTTAACCTTGATAGTCAAAGTACTTGCTAGGTAACCTAGATAGTCCAAGTGCCCACTAGGTAACCTAGATAGTCCAAATGCCCGCTAGGGACACTACATAGTCCAAGTGCCCGCTAGTTAGCCTAGATAGTCCAAGTGCCTGCTGGTAAACCTACATAATCTATGGGACCGCTAGTTAACCTACATAGTACAAGTGCCCGCTAGGCAACCTAGATAGTCCAAGTGCCCGCTAAGGAACCTACATAGTCCAAGTGCACGCTAGTTAACCTAGATAGTCCAAGTGCCCGCTAGGTAACCTAGATAGTCCAAGTGCCTGCTAGGTAACCGACATAGTGCAAGTGTCCGCTAGTTAACCTACATATTCCAAGTGCCCGCTAGTTAACATAGATAGTCCAAGTGCCCGCTAGGGAACGTACATAGTCCAAGTGCCCGCTAGGGTACGTACATACTCCAAGTGCCCGCTAGGGAACGTACATAGTCCAAGTGCCTGCTAGGTATCTTAGATAGTGCAAGTGCCTGAAAGTTAACCTAGATAGTTCTAGTACCCGCTAGGTAACCTCGATCGTTCAAGGGCCCCCTAGTTAACCTACATAATCCAAGTGCCCGCTAGATAACCTAGATAGTCCAAGTGCCCGTTCGGTAACCTACATAGTCCAAGTGCCCTTTAGGAAACTTAGATAGTCCAAAGGCCCGCTAGTAAACCTACATAGTCCATGGGCCCGCTAGTTAACCTACATAGTGCAAGTTTCCGCTAGTTAACCTACATATTCCAAGTGCCCGCTAGTTAACCTACATAATCTAAGTGCCCGTTAGCTAACCTAGATAGTCCAAGGGCCCACTAGTTGGCCTATATAGTCCAAGTGCCAGCTAGGTAACCTAGATAGTACAAGTGCCCGCTAGGGAACCTAGATAGTCCAAGTGCCTGTTAGCTAACCTAGATAGTCCAAGTGGCGGCTAGGTACCCTACATAGTCCAAGTGTCCGTTCGTTAACCTAGATAATCCAAGTGCCCGCTAGGTAACCTAGACAGTCCAAGTGCCCGCTAGTTAACCTACATAGTCCAAGTGCCCGATAGGGAACCTACATAATCCAAGTGCCAGCTAGGGAACCTACATAGTCCAACTGCCCGCTAGGCAACCTACATAGTCCAAGTGCCCGTTATTTAACCTAGATAGTCAAAGTGCCTGCTAGGTAACCTAGATAGTCCAAGTGCCCGCTACGTAACCTACATAGTCCAAGTTCCCGCTTGGTAACCTTAATAGTCCAAATGCCCTCTTGGAAAACTACATAGTCCAACGGCCCGCTAGATAACCTAGATAGTCCAAGTGCCTGCTAGTAAACCTACATAATGCATGGGCCCGCTAGTTAACCAACATAGTGCAAGGGCCCGCTAGTTAACCTAGATCGTGCAAGTGTCCGCTAGTTAACCTACATAGTCCAAGTGCCCGCTAGTTAACCTAGATAGTCCAAGTGCCCGCTAGGTAACCTAGATAGTCCAAGTGCCCTCTAGTTAACCTAGATCATCCAAGTGCCCGCTAGTTATCCTACATAGTCCAAGAGCCCTTTAGTTAACCTACATAGTCCAAGGTCCGCTAGTTAACCTAGATAGTCCAAGTGCTCGCTAGTTAACCTACATAGTACAAGGGCCCGCTAGTTGACCTACATAGTCCATGTGCCCACAAGTTAACCTAGATAGGTCAAGTGCCTGGTAGGTAACCAAAGTAGTCCAAATGTCTGATAGGGATCCTACATAGTCCAAGTGCCCGCTAGTTAACCTAGATAGTCCAAGTGCCCGCTAGGGATCCTTCATAATCCAAGTGCCCGCTAGTTAACCTAGATAGTCCTAGTGCCCGTTAGTTACCTAGATAGTCCAGTGCCCCCTAGGGGACGTACATAATCCATGTGCCTGCTAGGTAACCTAGATAGTCCAAGTGCGCGCTAGGCTATGTACATAGTCAAAGTGCCTGCTAGGAAACCTAGATAGTCCAAGAGCCCGCTAGTTAACCTACATATTCCAAGGGCCCGCTAGTTAACCTACATAGTCCAAGGTCTGCTAGTTAACCGAGATAGTCAAAGTGCCCGCTAGGTAACCTAGACAATCCAAGTGCCCGTTAGGTTACCTACATAGTCCAAGTGCCCGTTCGTTAACCTAGATAGTCCAAGTGCCCGCTAGGTAACCTACATAGTCCAAGGGCCCGCTAGGTAACCGAGATAGTCCAAGTGCCCGCTAGGTAACCTCGATAGTCCAAGTCCGCGCAAGTTAACCTAGATAGTCCAAGTGCCTACTAGGTAACCTACATTGTCCAAGTTCCCGCTAGGTAACCTAGATAGTCCAAGTGCCCGTTACCTAACCTAGATTGTCCAAGTGCCCGCTAGGCAACATACATATTCCAAGTGCCCATTCGTTAACCTAGAAGTCCTAGTGCCCGCTATGTAACCTAGACAGTCCAAGTGCCCGCTAGGTTACCTGCATAGTCCAAGTGCCTGTTCGTTAACCTAGATAGTCCAAGTGCCCGCTAGTTAACCTAGATAGTCCAAGTGCCCGCTAGGGATCCTTCATAATCCAAGTGCCTGCTAGGTAACCTAGATAGTCCAAGTGCCCGCTAGTTAACCTAGATAGTCCTAGTGCCCACTAGGGGACGTACATAGTCCAAGTCCCTGCTAGGTAACCTAGATAGTCCAAGTGGGCGCTAGACTATGTACATAGTCCAAGTGCCTGCTAGGAAACCTAGATAGTCCAAGAGCCCGCTAGGTAACCTACATAGTCCAAGGGCCCGCTAGTTAACCTACATAGTCCAAGGTCTGCAAGTTAACCTAGATAATCAAGGTGCCTGCTAGGTAACCTAGACATTCCAAGTGCCCGTTAGGTTACCTACATAGTCCAAGTGCCCATTCGTTAACCTAGATAGTCCAAGTGCCCGCTACGTAACCTACATAGTCCAAGGGCCCGCTAGGTAAGCTAGATAGTCCAAGTGCCCGCTAGGTAACCTCGATAGTCCAAGTGCGCGCTAGTTAACCTAGATAGTCCAAGTGCCTGCTAGGTAACCTACATTGTCCAAGTTCCCGCTAGGTAACCTAGATAGTCCAAGTGCCCGTTACCTAACCTAGATTGTCCAAGTGCCCGCTAGGCAACATACATATTCCAAGTGCCCGTTCGTTAACCTAGAAGTCCAAGTGCCCGCTATGTATCCTAGACAGTCAAAGTGCTCGCTAGGTTACCTGCATAGTCCAAGTGCCTGTACGTTAACCTACATAGTCCAAGTGCCCTCTAGGGAACCTGTATATTCCAAGTGCTATCTAGGTAACCTAGATAGTCCAAGGGCCCGCTAGTTAACCTAGATAGTCCAAGGGCTCGCTTGTTAACTTTGATTGTCCAAGTGCCCGTTAGTTAACCTAGATCGTCCAAGTGTCCTCTAGTTAACCTACATAGTCCAAGTGCCCGCTAGGTAACCTACATAGTGCAAGTGTCTGCTAGGAAACCTACATAGTCCAAGTGCCCGCTAGTTAACCTAGATAGTCCAAGTGCCCGCTAGGTAACCTAGATAGTGCAATTGCCCGCTAGTTAACCACCATAGTCCAAGTGCCTGCTAGGTACCCTAGATAGTCCAAGTGCCTGCTAGGTAACCTACATAGTCCAAGTGCCCGCTAGGTAACCTACATAGTGCAAGTGTCCGCTAGTTAACCTAGATCGTCCAATTGTCCGCTAGTTAACCTACATAGTCCAAGTTCCCGCTAGATAACCTAGATAGTCCAAGTGCCCGTTCGGTAACCTAGATAGTCCAAGTGGCCTTTAGGGAATCTAGATAGTCCAAGTGCCCACTAGGGAACCTACATAGTCCAATTGCCCGCTCTGGAACATACATAGGCCAAGTGCCCGCTAGTTAACCTAGATAGTCCAAGTGCCCGCTAGGTAACCTATATAGTCCATATGCCCGCTAGGGAACCCACATAGTCCAAGTGCCTGCTAGGTAACCTAGATAGTCCAAGTGCCCGCTTGTTAACCTAGATAGTCCAAGTGCCCCTAGGTAACCTAGATAGTCCAACAGCCCGGTAGGTAACCTACATACTCCAAGTACCCGCTAGGTAACGTAGATAGTTCAAGTGCCAGCTAGGTAACCTAGATAGTCCAAGTGCCCGCTAGGTAACCTACAACTTCTAAGTGCCCGCTAAGGAATCTATATAGGCCAAATGCCCGCTAGGGAGCCTACATAATCCAAATGCCCGCTAGGTAACCTAGATAGTACAAGTGCCCGCTAGGTAACCTACATAGTCCAAATGCCCTCTAGTTAACCCACATAGTACAAGTACCCGCTAGGGAATTTACATAGTCCAAGGGCCCGCTAGGGAACCTACATAGTCCAAGTGCCCGTGTGTTAACCTAGATAGTCCATGTGCCCGCTAGGTAACCTAGATAGTCCAAGGGCCCGCTAGTTAACCTACATAGTTCAAGGTTTCGCTTGTTAACTTTGATAGTCCAAGTGCCCATTACTTAACCTAGATCGTCCTATTGCCCGCTAGTTAACCTAGACAGTCCAAGTGTCCTCTAGTTAACCTACATAGTCCAAGTGCCCGCTAAGTTAACCTAGACAGTCCAAGTGCACGCTAGTTAACCTACATAGTCCAAGTGCCCGATAGGGAACCTATATAATCTAAGTGCCCGCTAGGCAACCTACATAGTCCAAGTGCCCGTTAGTTAACCTTGATAGTCAAAATGCCTGCTAGGTAACCTAGATAGTCCAAGAGCCCGCTAGGTAACCTAGATAGTCCAAATGCCCGCTAGGGACACTACATAGTCCAAGTGCCCGCTAGTTAGCCTAGATAGTCCAAGTGCCTGCTGGTAAACCTACATAATCTATGGGACCGCTAGTTAACCTACATAGTACAAGTGCCCGCTAGGCAACCTAGATAGTCCAAGTGCCCGCTAAGGAACCTACATAGTCCAAGTGCACGCTAGTTAACCTAGATAGTCCAAGTGCCCGCTAGTTAACCTAGATAGTCCTAGTGCCCACTAGGCTATGTACATAGTCCATGTGCCTGCTAGGTAACCTAGATAGTCCAAGAGCCCGCTAGGTAACCTACATAGTCCAAAGGCCCGCTAGTTAACCTACATAGTCCAAGGTCTGCAAGTTAACCTAGATAATCAAAGTGCCCGCTAGGTAACCTAGACAGTCCAAGTGCCCGTTAGGTTACCTACATAGTCCAAGTGCCCATTCGTTAACCTAGATAGTCCAAGTGCCCGCTACGTAACCTACATAGTCCAAGGGCCCGCTAGGTAAGCTAGATAGTCCAAGTGCCCGCTAGGTAACCTCAATAGTCCAAGTGCGCGCTAGTTAACCTAGATAGTCCAAGTGCCTGCTAGGTAACCTAGATAGTCCAAGTGCCCGTTACCTAACCTAGATTGTCCAAGTGCCCGCTAGGCAACATACATTTTCCAAGTGCCCGTTCGTTAACCTAGAAGTCCAAGTGCCCGCTATGTAACCTAGACAGTCCAAGTGCCCGCTAGGTTACCTGCATAGTCCAAGTGCCTGTACGTTAACCTACATAGTCCAAGTGCCCGCTAGGGAACCTATATATTCCAAGTGCTATCTAGGTAACCTAGATAGTCCAAGGGCCCGCTAGTTAACCTAGATAGTCCAAGGGCTCGCTTGTTAACTTTGATTGTCCAAGTGCCCGTTAGTTAACCTAGATCGTCCAAGGGCCCGCTAGTTAACCTAGATCGTCCAAGTGTCCTCTAGTTAACCTACATAGTCCAAATGCCCGCTAGGGAACCTACATAGTGCAAGTGTCTGCTAGGTAACCTACATAGACCAAGTGCCCGCTAGTTAACCTAGATAGTCCAAGTGCCCGCTAGGTAACCTAGAGAGTGCAAGTGCCCGCTAGTTAACCTAGATAGTCCAAGGGCCTGCTAGGTAACCTACATAGTCCAAGTTCCCCCTAGGTAACCTACATAGTGCAAGTGTCCGCTAGTTAACCTAGATCGTCCAATTGTCCGCTAGTTAACCTACATAGTCCAAGTTCCCGCTAGGTAACCTAGATAGTCCAAGTGCCCGTTCGGTAACCTAGATAGTCCAAGTGGCCTTTAGGGAATCTAGATAGTCCAAGTGCCCACTAGGGAACCTATAGTCCTATTGCCCGCTCTGGAACATACATAGTCCAAGTGCCCCCTAGTTAACCTAGATAGTCCAAGTGCCCGCTAGGTAACCTATATATTCCAAATGCCCGCTAGGGAACCCACATAGTCCAAGTACCCGCTAGGTAACGTAGATAGTTCAAGTGCCAGCTAGGTAACCTAGATAGTCCAAGTGCCCGCTAGGTAACCTACAATCTCTAAGTGCCCGCTAGGTTATCTATATAGTCCAAATGCCCGCTAGGGAACCTACATAGTCCAAGTGCCCGCTAGGTAACCTAGATAGTCCAAGTGCCCTCTAGTTAACCTAGATCGTCCAAGTGCCCGCTAGTTATCCTACATAGTCCAAGAGCCCTTTAGTTAACCTACATAGTCCAAGGTCCGCTAGTTAACCTAGATAGTCCAAGTGCTCGCTAGTTAACCTACATAGTACAAGGGCCCGCTAGTTGACCTAGATAGCCCAAGTGCCCACAAGTTAACCTAGATAGGTCAAGTGCCTGGTAGGTAACCAAAGTAGTCCAAATGTCCAATACGGATCCTACATAGTCCAAGTGCCCGTTAGGTAACCTACATAGTCCAAGTGCCCGTTCGTCAACCTGGATAGTCCAAGTGCCCGCTAGGTAACCTAGACTGTCCAAGTGCCCACTAGGTTACCTACATAGTCCATGTGCCCGTTCGTTAACCTAGATAGTCCAAGTGCCCGCTAGGAAACCTACATACTCCAAGGGCCCACTTGGTAACATAGATAGTCCAAGTGCCCGCTAGATAACCTACATAGTCCAAGTGCCTACTAGGTAAACTACATAGTCCAAGTGCCCGTTCGTTAAACTACATAGTCCAAGTGCCCGCTAGTTAACGTAGATTGCCCAAGTGCCATCTAGGGAACTACATAGTCCAAGGGCCCACTAGTTAACCTAGACAGTCCAAGTACCCTATAGGGAACCTACATATTTCAAGTGCCCGCTAGGGAACCTACATAGTCCAAGTGCTCGCTAGGCAACCTACATAGTCCAAGTGTCCGTTAGTTAACATAGATAGTCAAATTGCCTGCTAGGTAACCTTAATAGTCCAAGTGCCTGCTAGGGAACCTAGATAGTCAAATTGCCTGCTAGGTAACCTAAATAGTCCAAGTGCCCGCTAGGGAACCTAGATAGTCCAATTGCCCTTTAGCTAACCTAGATAGTCGAAGTGTCCGCTAGTTAACCTACATAGTCCAAGTGCCCGTTCATTAACCTAGATAGTCCAAGTGCCCGCTAGGTAACCTAGACAGTCCAAGTGCCTTGTAGTTAACCTACGTAGTCCAAGTGCCCGCTAGGTAACCTACATAGTCCAAGTGCCCACTAGGTAACCTAAATAATCCAAATGCCCGCTAGGGAAACTACATAGTTCAAGTGCCCGCTAGTTAACCTAGATAGTCCAAGTGCCCGCTAGTAAACCTAGATAGTCAAAGGGCCCGCTAGTTTACCTAGATAGTCCAAGTGCCCGCTAGTTAACCTAAATCGTCCAAGTGTCCGCTAGGTAACCAACATAGTCCAAGTGCCGGCTAGGTAACCTAGATAGTCCAAGTGCCTGATGAATAACCTACATAGTCCAAGTGTCCGTTCGTTAACCTAGATAGTCCAACTGCCCATTGGGTAACCTGTATAGTCCAAGTGTCCGCTTGGTAACCTGGATAGTCCAAGTGCCCGCTAGTTAACCTACCTAGTCCAAGTGCCTTCTAGGGAACCTACATAGTCCACGTGACTGCTAGGGAACCTACATAGTCCAAGTGCCCGTTAGGGAACCTACATAGTCCAAGTGCCCGCTAGATAACCTACATAGTCCAAACACCAGCAAGGAAACCTACATAGTCTAAATGCCCGCTAGGCAACCTACATAATCCATGTGCCCGTTCTGGAACATACATAGTCCAAGTGCCCGTTAGCTAACCTAGATAGTCCAAGGGCCCGCTAGTTGACCTACATAGTCCAAGTGCCAGCTAGGTAACCTAGATAGTACATGTGCCCGCTAGGGAACCTAGATAGTCCAAGTGCCTGTTAGCTAACCTAGATATTTAAGTGGCGGCTAGGTAACCTACATAGTTTAAGTGTCCGTTCGTTAACCTAGATAATCCAAGTGCCCGCTAGGTAACCTAGACAGTCCAAGTGCCCGCTAGGTAACCTACATAGTCCAAGTGCCCGTTAGGTAACCTAGATAGTCCAAATGCCCGCTAGGGAACTCACATAGTCCAAGTGCCCGCTAGGGAACTTACATAGTCCAAGGGCCGCTAGGGAACCTACATAGTCCAAGTGCCCGTTAGTTAACCTAGATAGTCCAAGTGCCCGCTAGGTAACCTAGATAGTCCAACAGCCCGGTAGGTAACCTACATATTCCAAGTACCCGCTAGGTAACGTAGATAGTTCAAGTGCCAGTTAGGTAACCTAGATAGTCCAAGTGCCCGCTAGGTAACCTAAAACCTCTAAGTGCCCGCTAAGGAATCTATATAGTCCAAATGCCCGCTAGGGAGCCTACATAATCCAAATGCCCGCTAGGTAACCAAGATAGTCCTTGTGCCTGCTAGGTAACCTACATAGTCCAAATGCCCTCTAGTTAACCCACATAGTCCAAGTGCCCGCTAGGGAACTTACATAGTCCAAGGGCCCGCTAGGGAACCTACATAGTCCAAGTGCCCATGTGTTAACCTAGATAGTCCATGTGCCCGCTAGGTAACCTAGATAGTCCAACAGCCCGCTAGGTAACCTATATACTCCAAGAACCTGCTAGGCTACGTAGATAGTTCAAGTGCCTGCTAGGTAACCTAGATAGTCCAAGTGCCCGCTAGGTAACCTACAAAGTCTAAGTGCCCACTAGGTTATCTATATAGTCCAAATGCCCGCTAGGGAACCTACATAGTCCTAGCGCCTGCTAGTTAACCTAGATAGTCCAAATGCCCACTAGTTAACCTAGATAGTCCATGTGCCCGCTAGTTAACCAGAATCATCAAAGTGCCCTCTAGTTAACTTACATAGTCCAAAAGCCTGCTAGTTAACCTACATAGACCAAGGGGCCGCTGGTTAACCTATATTGTCCAAGTGCCCGCTAGTTAACCTACAGTGTCCAAGTTCCCGCTAGGTAACCTAGACAGTCCAAGTGACCACTAGGTTAACTACATAGTCAAAGTGCCCGTTCGTTAACCTACATAGTGCAAGTGCCCATTCGTTAACCTACATAGTCCAAGTGCCCGCTAGGTAACATAGATACCCCAAGTGCCCGCTAGGGAACATACATAGTCCAAGTGCCCACTAGGTAACCTAGACAGACCAATTGCCCGCTAGTTAACCTAGACAGTCCAAGTACCCGATAGGGAACCTACATAGTCCAAGTCCCCGCTAGGGAACCTACATAGTCCAAGTGCTCGCTAGGCAACCTACATAGTCCAATTGCCCATTAGTTAACCTAGATTGTCCAAGTACCCGCTAGGTAACCTAGATAGTCCAACAGCACAGTAGGTAACCTACATACTCAAAGTACCCGCTAGGTAACGTAGATAGTTCAAGTGCCAGCTAGGTAACCTAGATAGTCCAAGTGCTCGCTAGGTAACCTACAAAGTCTAAGTGCCCGCTAAGGAATCTATATAGTCCAAATGCCCGCTAGGGAGCCTACATAATCCAAGTGCCCGCTAGGTAACCTACATAGTCCAAATGCCCTCTAGTTAACGCACATAGTCCAAGAGCCCGGTAGGGAACTTACATAGTCCAAGTGCCTGTTAGTTAACCTAGATAGTCCAGCAGCCCGCTAGGTAACCTACATATTCCAAGAACCCGCTAGGCTACGTAGATAGTTCAAGTGCCAGCTAGGTAACCTAGATAGTCCAAGTGCCCACTAGGTAACCTACAAAATCTAAGTGCCCGCTAGGTTATCTATATAGTCCAAATGCCGCTAGGCAACCTACATAGTCCAAGTGCCCGCTAGGTTACCTAGATAGACCAAGTGCCCACTAGTTAACCTAGATCGTCCAAGTGCCCACTAGTTAACCTACATAGCCCAAGGGCCCGTTAGTTAACCTACATAGTTCAAGGTCCGCTAGTTAACCTAGATAGTCCAAGTGCTCGCTAGTTAACCTACATAGTACAAGGGCCCGCTAGTTGACCTAGATAGGTCAAGTGCCCGCTAGGTAACCAAAGTAGTCCAAATGTCCGATAGGGATCCTACATATTCCAAGTGCCCGCTGGGTAACCTACATAGTCCAAGTGCCCGTTCGTTAACCTAGATACTCCAAGTACCCGCTAGGTAACCTAGACTGTCCAAGTGCTCGCTAGGTTACCTACATAGTCCAAGTGCCCGTTCGTTAACCTAGATAGTCCAAGTGCCCCCTAGGAAACCTACATAGTCCAAGGGCCCGCTAGGTAACATAGATAGTCAAAGTGCCCTTTAGGTAACCTAGATAATCCAACAGCCCGCTAGGTAACCTACATACTCCAAGAACCCGCTAGGCTACGTAGATATTTCAAGTACCAGCTAGGTAACCTAGATAGTCCAAGTGCCCGCTAGGTAACCTACAAAGTCTAAGTGCCCGCTAGGTTATCTATATAGTCCAAATGCCCGCCTGGGAACCTACATAGTCCAAGTGCCCGCTAGGTAACCTAGATAGTCCAAGGGCCCTCTAGTTAACCTAGATCGTCCAAGTGCCCGCTAGTTAACCTACATAGTCCAAGGGCCAGCTAGTTAACCCACATAGTCCAAGGTCCGCTAGTTAACCTAGATAGTCCAAGTGCCCGCTAGGAAACCTACATAGTCTAAGGGCCCACTAGGTAACCTAGACTGTCCAAGTGCCCGCTAGGTTACCTACATAGTCCTAGTGCCCCCTAGTTAACCTACATTCTCCAAGTGCCCGTTAGGTAACCTAGATAGTCCAAGTGCCCGCTAGCTAACTTACATTGTCCAAGTGCCCGCTAGGTTACCTACATAGTCCAAGTGCCCGTTCGTTAACCTAGATAGTCCAAGTGCCCGCTAGGAAACCTACATAGTCCAAGGGCCCACAAGGTAACCTAGATAGTCCAAGTGCCTGCTAGGTAACCTAGAGTCCAAGTGCTCACTATTTAACCTACATATTCCAAGTGGCCGTTCGTTAACCTAGATAGTCCAAGTGCCCGCTAGGAAACCTACATTGTCCAAGGGCCCACAAGGTAACCTAGATATTCCAAGTGCCCGCTAGGTAACCTAGAGTCCAAGTGCTCGCTATTTAACCTACACAGTCCAAGTGCCCGCTGTGTAATCTAGATAGTCAAAGGGCCCGTTAGGTAACGTAGATAGTCCAAGTGCCCGTTACCTAACATAGATAGTCCAAGTGCCCGCTAGGTAACCTAGATAGTGCAAGTGCCCGCTAGTTAACCTAGATAATTCAAGTACCCGCTAGGTAACCTAGATCGTCCAAGGGCCCCCTAGTGGGCCGACATAATCCAAGTGTCCGTTCGGTAACCTAGATACTCCAAGGGCCCGCTAGGCAACCTACATAGTCCAAGTGCCCGTTCGTTAACCTAGATAATCCAAGTGCTCGCTAGGTAACCTAGACAGTCCAAGTTCCCGCTAGTTAATCTACATAGTCCAAGTGCCCGATAGAGAACCTACATAATCCAAGTGCCCGCTAGGCAACCTACATAGTCCAAGTGCCCGTTAGTTAACCTAGATAGTCCAAGTGCCCGCTAGGTAACCTACAAAGTCTAAGTGCCTGCTAGGTTATCTACATAGTCCAAATGCCCGCTAGGGAACCTACATAGTCCAAGTGCCCGCTAGTTAACCTAGATCGTCCAAGTGCCTGCTAGTTAACATACATAGTCCAAGGGCCCGCTAGTTAACCTACATAGTCCAAGGTCCACTAGTTAACCTAGATTGTCCAAGTGCTCGCTAGTTAACCTACATAGTACCAGGGCCCGCTAGTTGACCTAGATAGTCCAAGTTCCCGCTAGTTAACCTAGATAGTCCAAGTGCCCGCTAGGTAACCTAAGTAGTCCAAATGTCCGATAGGGATCCTACATAGTCCAAGTGCCCGCTAGGTACCCTACATAGTCCAAGTGCCCGTTCGTTAACCTAGGTAGTCCAAGTGCCCGCTAGGTAACCTAGACTGTCCAAGTGCCCGCTAGGTGTTACCTACATAGTCCAATGACCGTTCGTTAACCTAGATAATCCAAGTGCTCGCTAGGTAACCTAGATCGTCCAAGGGCCCCCTAGTGGTCCGACATAATCCAAGTGTCCGTTCGGTAACCTAGATAGTCCAAGGGCCCGCTAGATAACCTACATAGTCCTAGTGCCCCCTAGTTAACCTACATTCTCCAAGTGCCCGATAAGGAACCTACATAGTCCAAGTGCCCGCTAGGTAAACTACATAGTCCAAATGCCCTCTAGTTAACGCACATAGTCCAAGTGCCCGTTAGGGAACTTACATAATCCAAGTGCCCGCTAGGAAACCTACATAGTCCAAGGGCCCGCTAGGTAACATAGATAGTCAAAGTGCCCTTTAGGTAACCTAGATAATCCAACAGCCCGCTAGGTAACCTACATACTCCAAGAACCCGCTAGGCTACGTACATATTTCAAGTGCCAGCTAGGTAACCTAGATAGTCCAAGTGCCCGCTAGGTAACCTACAAAGTCTAAGTGCCCGCTAGGTTATCTATATAGTCCAAATGCCCGCCTGGGAACCTACATAGTCCAAGTGCCCGCTAGGTAACCTAGATAGTCCAAGTGCCCTCTAGTTAACCTAGATCGTCCAAGTGCCCGCTAGTTAACCTACATAGTCCAAGGGCCAGCTAGTTAACCCACATAGTCCAAGGTCCGCTAGTTAACCTAGATAGTCCAAGTGCCCGCTAGGAAACCTACATAGTCCAAGGGCCCACTAGGTAACCTAGACTGTCCAAGTGCCCGCTAGGTTACCTACATAGTCCTAGTGCCCCCTAGTTAACCTACATTCTCCAAGTGCCCGTTAGGTAACCTAGATAGTCCAAGTGCCCGCTAGCTAACTTACATTGTCCAAGTGCCCGCTAGGTAACCTAGACTGTCCAAGTGCCCGCTAGGTTACCCACATAGTCCAAGTGCCCGTTCGTTAACCTAGATAGTCCAAGTGCCCACTAGGAAACCTACATAGTCCAAGGGCCCACTTGGTAACCTAGATATTCCAAGTGCCCGCTAGGTAACCTAGAGTCCAAGTGCTCGCTATTTAACCTACATAGTCCAAGTGCCCGTTCGTTAACCTAGATAGTCCAAGTGCCCGCTAGGAAACCTACATAGTCCAAGGGCCCACAAGGTAACCTAGATATTCCAAGTGCCCGCTAGGTAACCTAGAGTCCAAGTGCTCGCTATTTAACCTACACAGTCCAAGTGCCCGCTGTGTAATCTAGATAGTCAAAGGGCCCGTTAGGTAACGTAGATAGTCCAAGTGCCCGCTAGGTAACTAACATTGTCCAAGTTCCCGCTAGGTAACCTAGATAGTCCAAGTGCCCGTTACCTAACATAGATAGTCCAAGTGCCCGCTGGTAACCTAGATAGTGCAAGTGCCCGCTAGTTAACCTAGATAATTCAAGTACCCGCTAGGTAACCTAGATCGTCCAAGGGCCCCCTAGTGGGCCGACATAATCCAAGTGTCCGTTCGGTAACCTAGATAGTCCAAGGGCCCGCTAGGCAACCTACATAGTCCAAGTGCCCGTTTGTTAACCTAGATAATCCAAGTGCTCGCTAGGTAACCTAGACAGTCCAAGTTCCCGCTAGTTAATCTACATAGTCCAAGTGCCCGATAGAGAACCTACATAATCCAAGTGCCCGCTAGGCAACCTACATAGTCCAAGTGCCCGTTAGTTAACCTAGATAGTCCAACTGCCCGCTAGGTAACCTACAAAGTCTAAGTGCCTGCTAGGTTATCTACATAGTCCAAATGCCCGCTAGGGAACCTACATAGTCCAAGTGCCCGCTAGTTAACCTAGATCATCCAAGTGCCTGCTAGTTAACATACATAGTCCAAGGGCCCGCTAGTTAACCTACATAGTCCAAGGTCCACTAGTTAACCTAGATTGTCCAAGTGCTCGCTAGTTAACCTACATAGTACCAGGGCCCGCTAGTTGACCTAGATAGTCCAAGTTCCCGCTAGTTAACCTAGATAGTCCAAGTGCCCGCTAGGTAACCTAAGTAGTCCAAATGTCCGATAGGGATCCTACATAGTCCAAGTGCCCGCTAGGTACCCTACATAGTCCAAGTGCCCGTTCGTTATCCTAGGTAGTCCAGGTGCCCGCTAGGTAACCTAGACTGTCCAAGTGCCCGCTAGGTGTTACCTACATAATCCAATGACCGTTCGTTAACCTAGATAGTCCAAGTGCCCGCTAGGAAACCTACATAGTCCAAGGACCTGCTAGGTAACCTAGATAGTCCAAGTGCCCGCTAGGTAACCTAGAATCCAAGTGCTCGCTAGTTAACCTACATAGTCCAAGTGCCCGCTATGTAACCTAGTTAGTCAAAGTCCCCGCTAGGTAACCTAGACAGTCCAAGTGGCCGCTATGTTACCTGCATATTCCAAGTGCCCGTTCGTTAACCTAGATAGTCCAAGGGCCCGCTAGGTAACATAGATAGTCCAAGTGCCCGCTAGGTAACCTAGAGTCCAAGTGCTCGCTAGTTAACCTACATAGTCCAAGTGCCCCCTATGTAACCTAGATAGTCAAAGTGCCCGTTAGGTAACCTAGATAGTCCAAGTGCCCGCTAGGTAACTTACATTGTCCAAGTTCCCGCTAGGTAACCTAGATAGTCCAAGTGCCCGTTCGTTAACCTAGATAGTCCAAGTGCCTGCTAGGTAACCTAAACTGTCCAAGTACCCGCAAGTTTACCTACATAGTCCAAGGGCCCACAAGTTAACCTAGATAGTCCAAGTGCCCGCTAGGTAACCTACAAACTCTAAGTGCCCGCTAAGAAATCTATATAGTCCAAATGCCCGCTATGGAGCCTACATAATCCAAATGCCCGCTAGGTAACCTAGATACTTCAAGGCCCCGCTAGGTAACCTACATAGTCCTAGTGCCCCCTAGTTAACCTACATTCTCCAAGTGCCCGATAAGGAACCTACATAGTCCAAGTGCCCGCTAGGTAACCTACATAGTCCAAATGCTCTCTAGTTAACCCACATAGTCCAAGTGCCCGCTAGGGAACTTACATAGTCCAAGGGCCCGCTAGGGAACCTACATAGTCCATGTGCCCGTTAGTTAACCTAGATAGTCCAAGTGCCCGCTAGGTAACCTAGATAGTCCAACAGCCCTCTAGGTAACCTACATACTCCAAGAACCCGCTAGGCAACGTAGATAGTTCAAGTGCCAGCTAGGTAACCTAGATAGTCCAAGTGCCCGCTAGGTAACCTACAAAGTCTAAGTGCCCGCTAGGTTATCTATATAGTCCAAATGCCCGCCAGGGAACCTACATAGTCCAAGTGCCCACAAGGTAACCTAGATAGTCCAAGTGCCCTCTAGTTAACCTAGATCGTCCAAGTGCCCGCTAGTTAACCTACATAGTCCAAGGGCCCGCAAGTTAACCCACATAGTCCAAGGTCCGCTAGTTAACCTAGATAGTCCAAGTGCCCGCTAGGTAACCAAAGTAGTCCAAATGTCCGATGGGGATCCTACATAGTCCAAGTGCCCGCTAGGTAACCTATATAATCCAAGTGCCCGTTCGTTAACCTAGATAGTCCAAGTGCCTGCTAGGTAACCTAAACTGTCCAAGTGCCCGCAAGGTTACCTACATAGTCCAAGGGCCCACAAGTTAACCTAGATAGTCCAAGTGTCCTCTAGTTAACCTACATAGACCAAGTGCCCGCTAGTTATCCTATATACAAAGTGCCCGCTACATAACCTATATAGTCCAAGGGCACGCTAGTTAACCTACATAATACAAGTGCCCGCTAAGCAACCTAGATAGTCCAAGTGCCCGCTAAGGAACATACATATTCCAAGTGCACGCTAATTAACCTAGATAGTCCAATTGCCCGCTAGTTAACCTAGATAGTCCAAGTGCCTGCTAGGTAACCTACATAGTGCAAGTGTCCGCTAGTTAACCTACATATTCCAAGTGCCCTCTAGTTAACATAGATAATCCAAGTGCCCGCTAGGGAACGTACATAGTCCAAGTGCCCACTAGGTAACCGAGATAGTGCAAGTGCCCGCTAGTTAACCTAGATAGTTCAATTACCCGCTAGGTAACCTAGATCGTCCAAGGGCCCCCTAGTTAGCCTACATAGTCCAACTGCCCGCTTGGTAACCTAAATAGTCCAAGTGCCCGTTCGGTAACTAGATAGTCCAAGTGCACTTTAGGGAACCTAGATAGTCCAAGGGCCCGCTAGTAAACCTACATAGTGCAAGTGTCCGCTAGTTAACGTACATATTCCAAGTGCCCGCTAGTTAACCTACATAATCTAAGTGCCCGTTAGCTAACCTAGATAGTCCAAGGGCCCGCTTGTTGACCTACATAGTCCAAGTGCCAGCTATGTAACCCAGATAGTACAAGTGCCTGCTAGGGAACCTAGATAGTCCAAGTGCCTGTTAGCTAACCTAGATAGTCCAAGTGGTGGCTAGGTAACCTACATAGTCCAAGTGCCCGTTCGTTAACCTAGATAATCCAAGTGCCCGCTAGGTAACCTAGACAGTCCAAGTGCCCGCTAGTTAACCTACATAGTACAAGTGCCTGCTAGGTAACCTACATAGTGCAAATGTCCGCTAGTTAACCTACATATTCCAAGTGCCCGCTAGTTAACATAGATAGTCCAAGTGCCCGCTAGGGAACGTACATAGTCCATATGCCCGCTAGGTAATTTAGATAGTGCAAGTGCCCGCTAGTTAACCTAGATAGTTCTAGTACCCGCTAGGTAACCTAGATCGTCCAAGGGCCCCCTAGTTTGCCTACATAGTCCTAGTGCCCGCGAGGTAACCTAGATAGTCCAAGTGCCCTTTAGGGAACCTAGATAGTCCAAGGGCCCGCTAGTTTTCCTTCATAGTCCAGGGGCCCGCTAGTTAACCTACATAGAGCAAGTGTCCGCTAGTTATCCTATATATTCCAAGTGCCCCCTAGTTAACCTACATAATCTAAGTTCCCGTTAGCTAACCTAGGTAGTCCAAGGGCCCGTTACTTGACCTACATAGTCCAAGTGCCACCTAGGTAACCTAGATAGTACAAGTGCCCCCTAGCTAACCTAAATAGTCCAAGTGGCGGCTAGGTAACCTACATAGTCCAAGTGCCCATTCGTTAACCTAGATAATCCAAGTGCCCGCTAGGTAACGTAGACAGTTCAAGTGCCCTCTAGTTAACCTACATAATCCAAGTGCCCGATAGGGATCCTACATAATCCAAGTGCCCGCTAGGGAACCTATATAGTCCAAGTGCCCGCTAGGCAACCTACATAGTCCAAGTGCCCGTTAGTTAACCTAGATAGTCAAAGTGCCTGCTAGGTAACCTAGATAGTCCAAGAGCCCGCTAGGTAACCTACATAGTCCAAGTTCCCGCTTGGTACCCTAAATAGTCCAAATGCCCGCTAGGGAAACTACATAGTCCAAGTGCACGCTAGTTAACCTAGATAGTCCAAGTGCCTGCTAGTAAACCTACATAATCCATGGGCCCGCCTGTTAACCTACATAGTGCAAGGGCCCGCTAGTTAACCTAGATCGTGCAAGTGTCCGCTAGTTAACCTACATATTCCAAGTGCCCGCTAGTTAACCTAGATAGTCCAAGTGCATGCTAGGGATCCTTCATAATCCAACTGCCTGCTAGGTAACCTAGATAGTCAAAGTGCCCGCTAGTTAACCTAGATAGTCCTCCTGCCCGTTAGTTAACCTAGACAGTCCAAGTGCCCACTAGGGGACGTACATAGTCCAAGTTCCCGCTAGGTAACCTAGATAATCCAAGTGCGCGCTAGGGTATGTACATAGTCCAAGTGCCTGCTAGGAAACCTAGATAGTCCAAGAGCCCGCTAGTTAACCTACATAGTCCAAGGGCCCGCTAGTTAACCTACATAGTCCAAGGTCTGCTAGTTAACCTAGATAGTCAAAGTGCCCGCTAGGTAACCTGGACAGTCCATGTGCCCGTTAGGTAACCTAGATAGTCCAAGTGCCCGCTAGGTAACCTAAATAGTGAAAGTGCCCGTTAGGTAACCTAGATAGTCCAAGTGCCTGCTAGGTAACCTACATTGTCCAAGTTCCCGCTAGGTAACCTAGATAGTCCAAGTGCCCGTTACCTAACCTAGATAGTCCAAGTGCCCGCTAGGCAACATACATAGTCCAAGTGCCCGTTCGTTAACCTAGAAGTCCAAGTGCCCGCTATGTAACCTAGACAGTCCAAGTGCCCGTTCGTTAACCTAGATAGTCCAAGTGCCCGCTAGGGAACCTATATAGTCCAAGTGCTATCTAGGTAACCTAGATAGTCCAAGGGCCCGCTACTTAACCTACATAGTCCAAGGGCTCGCTTGTTAACTTTGATAGTCCAAGTGCCAGTTAGTTAACCTAGATCATCCAAGTACCCGCTAGTTAACCAAGATCGTCCATATGTCCTCTAGTTAACCTACATATTCCAAGTCCCCGCTAGGTAACCTATATAGTGCAAGTGTCTGCTAGGTAACCTACATAGTCCAAGTGCCCGCTAGTTAACCAGGATCATCAAAGTACCCTGTAGTTAACTTACATAGTCCAAAGGTCTGCTAGTTAACCTGCATAGACCAAGGGCCCGCTAGTTTACCTAGATAGTCCAAGTGCCTGCTAGGTAACCTACATTGTCCAAGTTCCCGCTAGGTAACCTAGATAGTCCAAGTGCCCGTTACCTAACCTAGATAGTCCAAGTGCCCGCTAGGCAACATACATAGTCCAAGTGCCCGTTCGTTAACCTAGAAGTCCAAGTGCCCGCTATGTAACCTAGACAGTCCAAGTGCCCGTTCGTTAACCTAGATAGACCAAGTGCCCGGAGGGAACCTATATAGTCCAAGTGCTATCTAGGTAACCTAGATAGTCCAAGGGCCCGCTAGTTAACCTACATAGTCCAAGGGCTCGCTTGTTAACTTTGATAGTCCAAGTGCCAGTTAGTTAACCTAGATCATCCAAGTGCCCGCTAGTTAACCTAGATCGTCCAAATGTCCTCTAGTTAACCTACATAGTCCAAGTCCCCGCTAGGTAACCTATATAGTGCAAGTGTCTGCTAGGTAACCTACATAGTCCAAATGCCCGCTAGTTAACCAGGATCATCAAAGTACCCTCTAGTTAACTTACATAATCCAAAGGTCTGCTAGTTAACCTACATAGTCCAATTTCCCGCTAGTTAACCTAGACAGTCCAAGTGCCCGCTATGTAAACAAAGTAGTCCAAATGTCCGATAGGGATCTTACATAATCCAAGTGCCCGCTAGGTAACCAAGATAGTCCAAGTGCCCGTTCGTTAACCTAGATAGTCCAAGTGCCTGCTAGGTAACCTAAACTGTCCAAGTGCCCGCAAGGTTACCTACATAGTCCAAGGGCCCACAAGTTAACCTAGATAGTCCAAGTGTCCTCTAGTTAACCTACATAGACCAAGTGCCCGCTAGTTATCCTATATACAAAGTGCCCGCTACATAACCTATATAGTCCAAGGGCACGCTAGTTAACCTACATAATACAAGTGCCCGCTAAGCAACCTAGATAGTCCAAGTGCCCGCTAAGGAACCTACATATTCCAAGTGCACGCTAATTAACCTAGATAGTCCAATTGCCCGCTAGTTAACCTAGATAGTCCAAGTGCCTGCTAGGTAACCTACATAGTGCAAGTGTCCGCTAGTTAACCTACATATTCCAAGTGCCCTCTAGTTAACATAGATAATCCAAGTGCCCGCTAGGGAACGTACATAGTCCAAGTGCCCACTAGGTAACCGAGATAGTGCAAGTGCCCGCTAGTTAACCTAGATAGTTCAATTACCCGCTAGGTAACCTAGATCGTCCAAGGGCCCCCTAGTTAGCCTACATAGTCCAACTGCCCGCTTGGTAACCTAAATAGTCCAAGTGCCCGTTCGGTAACTAGATAGTCCAAGTGCACTTTAGGGAACCTAGATAGTCCAAGGGCCCGCTAGTAAACCTACATAGTGCAAGTGTCCGCTAGTTAACGTACATATTCCAAGTGCCCGCTAGTTAACCTACATAATCTAAGTGCCCGTTAGCTAACCTAGATAGTCCAAGGGCCCGCTTGTTGACCTACATAGTCCAAGTGCCAGCTATGTAACCCAGATAGTACAAGTGCCTGCTAGGGAACCTAGATAGTCCAAGTGCCTGTTAGCTAACCTAGATAGTCCAAGTGGTGGCTAGGTAACCTACATAGTCCAAGTGCCCGTTCGTTAACCTAGATAATCCAAGTGCCCGCTAGGTAACCTAGACAGTCCAAGTGCCCGCTAGTTAACCTACATAGTACAAGTGCCTGCTAGGTAACCTACATAGTGCAAATGTCCGCTAGTTAACCTACATATTCCAAGTGCCCGCTAGTTAACATAGATAGTCCAAGTGCCCGCTAGGGAACGTACATAGTCCATATGCCCGCTAGGTAATTTAGATAGTGCAAGTGCCCGCTAGTTAACCTAGATAGTTCTAGTACCCGCTAGGTAACCTAGATCGTCCAAGGGCCCCCTAGTTTGCCTACATAGTCCTAGTGCCCGCGAGGTAACCTAGATAGTCCAAGTGCCCTTTAGGGAACCTAGATAGTCCAAGGGCCCGCTAGTTTTCCTTCATAGTCCAGGGGCCCGCTAGTTAACCTACATAGAGCAAGTGTCCGCTAGTTATCCTATATATTCCAAGTGCCCCCTAGTTAACCTACATAATCTAAGTTCCCGTTAGCTAACCTAGGTAGTCCAAGGGCCCGTTACTTGACCTACATAGTCCAAGTGCCACCTAGGTAACCTAGATAGTACAAGTGCCCCCTAGCTAACCTAAATAGTCCAAGTGGCGGCTAGGTAACCTACATAGTCCAAGTGCCCATTCGTTAACCTAGATAATCCAAGTGCCCGCTAGGTAACGTAGACAGTTCAAGTGCCCTCTAGTTAACCTACATAATCCAAGTGCCCGATAGGGATCCTACATAATCCAAGTGCCCGCTAGGGAACCTATATAGTCCAAGTGCCCGCTAGGCAACCTACATAGTCCAAGTGCCCGTTAGTTAACCTAGATAGTCAAAGTGCCTGCTAGGTAACCTAGATAGTCCAAGAGCCCGCTAGGTAACCTACATAGTCCAAGTTCCCGCTTGGTACCCTAAATAGTCCAAATGCCCGCTAGGGAAACTACATAGTCCAAGTGCACGCTAGTTAACCTAGATAGTCCAAGTGCCTGCTAGTAAACCTACATAATCCATGGGCCCGCCTGTTAACCTACATAGTGCAAGGGCCCGCTAGTTAACCTAGATCGTGCAAGTGTCCGCTAGTTAACCTACATATTCCAAGTGCCCGCTAGTTAACCTAGATAGTCCAAGTGCATGCTAGGGATCCTTCATAATCCAACTGCCTGCTAGGTAACCTAGATAGTCAAAGTGCCCGCTAGTTAACCTAGATAGTCCTCCTGCCCGTTAGTTAACCTAGACAGTCCAAGTGCCCACTAGGGGACGTACATAGTCCAAGTTCCCGCTAGGTAACCTAGATAATCCAAGTGCGCGCTAGGGTATGTACATAGTCCAAGTGCCTGCTAGGAAACCTAGATAGTCCAAGAGCCCGCTAGTTAACCTACATAGTCCAAGGGCCCGCTAGTTAACCTACATAGTCCAAGGTCTGCTAGTTAACCTAGATAGTCAAAGTGCCCGCTAGGTAACCTGGACAGTCCATGTGCCCGTTAGGTAACCTAGATAGTCCAAGTGCCCGCTAGGTAACCTAAATAGTGAAAGTGCCCGTTAGGTAACCTAGATAGTCCAAGTGCCTGCTAGGTAACCTACATTGTCCAAGTTCCCGCTAGGTAACCTAGATAGTCCAAGTGCCCGTTACCTAACCTAGATAGTCCAAGTGCCCGCTAGGCAACATACATAGTCCAAGTGCCCGTTCGTTAACCTAGAAGTCCAAGTGCCCGCTATGTAACCTAGACAGTCCAAGTGCCCGTTCGTTAACCTAGATAGTCCAAGTGCCCGCTAGGGAACCTATATAGTCCAAGTGCTATCTAGGTAACCTAGATAGTCCAAGGGCCCGCTACTTAACCTACATAGTCCAAGGGCTCGCTTGTTAACTTTGATAGTCCAAGTGCCAGTTAGTTAACCTAGATCATCCAAGTACCCGCTAGTTAACCAAGATCGTCCATATGTCCTCTAGTTAACCTACATATTCCAAGTCCCCGCTAGGTAACCTATATAGTGCAAGTGTCTGCTAGGTAACCTACATAGTCCAAGTGCCCGCTAGTTAACCAGGATCATCAAAGTACCCTGTAGTTAACTTACATAGTCCAAAGGTCTGCTAGTTAACCTGCATAGACCAAGGGCCCGCTAGTTTACCTAGATAGTCCAAGTGCCTGCTAGGTAACCTACATTGTCCAAGTTCCCGCTAGGTAACCTAGATAGTCCAAGTGCCCGTTACCTAACCTAGATAGTCCAAGTGCCCGCTAGGCAACATACATAGTCCAAGTGCCCGTTCGTTAACCTAGAAGTCCAAGTGCCCGCTATGTAACCTAGACAGTCCAAGTGCCCGTTCGTTAACCTAGATAGACCAAGTGCCCGGAGGGAACCTATATAGTCCAAGTGCTATCTAGGTAACCTAGATAGTCCAAGGGCCCGCTAGTTAACCTACATAGTCCAAGGGCTCGCTTGTTAACTTTGATAGTCCAAGTGCCAGTTAGTTAACCTAGATCATCCAAGTGCCCGCTAGTTAACCTAGATCGTCCAAATGTCCTCTAGTTAACCTACATAGTCCAAGTCCCCGCTAGGTAACCTATATAGTGCAAGTGTCTGCTAGGTAACCTACATAGTCCAAATGCCCGCTAGTTAACCAGGATCATCAAAGTACCCTCTAGTTAACTTACATAATCCAAAGGTCTGCTAGTTAACCTACATAGTCCAATTTCCCGCTAGTTAACCTAGACAGTCCAAGTGCCCGCTATGTAAACAAAGTAGTCCAAATGTCCGATAGGGATCTTACATAATCCAAGTGCCCGCTAGGTAACCAAGATAGTCCAAGTGCCCGTTCGTTAACCTACATAGTCCAAGTGCCCGCTAGGTAACGGAGATAGCCCAAGTGCCCGCTAGGTAACCTACATTGTACAAGTGTCCGTTAGTTAACCTACGTAGTCTAAGGGACCCCTAGTTAACCTAGATAGTCCAAGTACCCGTGAGTTAACCTAGATCATCCAATTGTCCGCTAGTTAACCTACATAGTCCAAGTGCCCTTTAGGGAAGCTAGATAGTCCAAGTGCCCGCTAGGGAACCTATATAGTCCAATTGTCCGCTCTGGAACATACATAGTCCAAGTGCCTGTTAGTTAACCTAGATAATCCAAGTGCCCGCTAGTTAACCTACATAGTCCAAGTACCCGCTAGGTAACCTACATAATCCAAGTGCCCACTAGGTAACTTATATAGTCCAAATGCCCGCTAGGGAACCTACATAGTCCAAGTGCCCGCTAGTTAACCTAGATAGTCCAAGTGGCCGCTAGTGAACGTACATAGTCCAAGTGCCCGCTAGGTAACCTAGATAGTCAAAGTGCCGGCTAGTTCACCTACATAGTCCATGGGCCCGCTAGTTAACCTAGATAATACAAGTGCCCGCTAGGTAACCTAGATAGTCCAGTGCCCGATAGGGAACCAACATAGTCCAAGTGCCCGCTAAGGGACGTTCATAGTACAAGTGCCTGCTAGGGAACCTACATAGTCCAAGTGACCGTTAGGGAACCTAGATAGTCCAAGTGCACGCTAGGGAACCTGCATCATCCAAGTGCCCGCTAGTTAACCTAGATAGTCCAAATGCCCACTAGTTAACCTAGATCATCCAAGTGCCCGTTACGTAACCTAGATAGTCCAAGTGCCCGCTAGGTTACCTACATAGTCCAAATTCCCGCTAGGTAACCTAGATAGTCCAACTGCCCGTTACCTAACCTAGATCGTCTAAGTGCCCGCTAGGAAACCTACATAGTCCAAGTGCCCGTTCGTTAACCTAGAAGTCCATGTGCCCGCTAAGTAACCTAGACAGTCCATGTGCCCGCTAGGTTACCTGCATAGTCCATGTGCCCGTTAGGTAACCTAGATAGTCCAAGTGTCCGCTAGGTAACCTACATAGTCTAAGTGCCCGCTAGGTAACCCAGATAGTCCATGTTCCTCTTAGCTTCCCTAGATAGTCCAAGTGCCCACTAGGTAACCTACATAGTCCAAGGGTCCGATTGTTAACCTAGTTCATCCAAGTGTCCGCTAGTCAACCTACATAGTCCAACTGCCCGCTAGGTAACCAAGATAGTCAAAGTGGCCGCTAGGTAACCTACATAGTCCAAGTTCCCACTAGGTAACCTAGATAGTCCAAGTGTCCGTTAACTAACCTAGATAGTCCAAGTGCACGCTAGGTAACCTACATAGTCCTAGTGCCCGCTAGTTAACCAACATTGTTCAAGTGCCGGATACGGAACCCTCATAGTCCAAGTGCCCATTAGGTAACCGACATAGTCCAAATGCCCGCTAGTAACCTACATAGTCCAAGTGCCTGATAGGGAACCTACATAATCCAAGTGCCCGCTAGGGAACTTACATAGTCCAAGTGCCCGTTAGTTAACCTAGATAGTCCAAGTGCCCGCTAGTTAAGCTAGATAGTCCAAGTACCCGCTAGGTAACGTAGATAGTTCAAGTGCCTGCTAGGTAACCTAGATAGTCCACGTGCCCGCTAGTTAACCTACAAAGTACAAGTGTCCTCTAGGTAATCTATATAGTACAAATGCCCGCTAGGGCACCTACATAATCCAAATACCCGCTAATTAACCTACATAGTTCAAGTGCCCGTTAGCTAACCTAGATCGTCTAAGGGCCCACTAGTTAACCTACATAGTTCAAGTGCCCGCTAGCTAACCTAGATAATCCAAGTGCCCGCTAGTTAAGCGATATCATCCAAGTGCCAGCTAGTTAACCGAGTACGTCCAAGTGCCCGCTACTTAACCTACATAGTCTAAGTGCCCGCTAGGTAACCTAGATAGTCCAAGTGCCCGCTAGGTAACCTACATAGTCGAAGGGCCCGCTAGGTAACCTAGATAGTTCAAGTTCCTGTTAGCTAACCTAGATAGTCCAAGTGCCCGCTAGGTAACCTACATAGTCCAAGGGCCCGCTCGTTAACCTAGTTCGTCCAAGTGTCCGCTAGTTAACCTAGATAGTCCAAGTGCCCGCTAGTTAACCTACATAGTCCAAGTGCCCGCTAGGTAACCTACAGAGTCCTAGCGCCCACTAATTAACCTACATATTCCAAGTGCCCGATAGGGAACCTACATATTCCAAGTGCGCACTAGGTAATCTACATAGTCCAAATGCCCGCCAGGGAACCTATGTAGTCCAAATGCCCGTTAGGTATCCTAGATAATCAAAATGCCCGCTAGGGTACCCACATAGTCCAAGTGCCCACTAGGGAACCTACATCGTCAAAGTGCCCACTAGGGAACCTGCATCGTCCAAGTGCCCGCTAGTTAACCTAGATAGTCCAAGTTCCTGTTAGCTAACCTACATAGTCCAAGTGCCCGTTCGTTAACCTAGATAGTCCAAGTGCCCGTTAGCTAATATAGATAGTCCATGTGCCCGCTAGGTAACCTACATAGTCCAAGTGCCCGCAAGGTAACCTACATAGTCCAAGTGCCCGCTAGGTAACCTAGATATTCCAAGTTCCTGTTAACTAACCTAGATAGTCCAAGTGCCCGCTAGGTAACCTACATAGTACAAGTGCCCGATAGTTAACCTAGATAGTCCCATGGCCCGTTAGGTAACCTAGATAGTCCAATTGCCTGTTAGGTAAACTAGATAGTCCAATTGCCCGCTAGGTAACCTAGACAGTCCAAGTTCCCGCTAGGTTACCTACATAGTCCAAGTGACCGCTAGTACCTGATAGTCCAAGTTCCTGCTAGTTAACCTACATAGTCCAAGGGCCAGCTAGGTAACCTAGATTGTCCAAGTGCCCGCTAGTAAACCTAGGTCTTCCAAGTGTCCGCTAGTTAATCTAAATAGTCCAAGTGCCCTCTAGGTAACGTAGATAGTCCAAGTACCCTTAGGTAACCTAGATAGTCCAAGGGCCGGCTAGTTAACCTACATAGTCCAAGTGCCCGCTAGGGAACATACATAGTCCATGTGCCCGCTAGTTAACATAGATAGTCCAAGTGCCCGCTAGGAAACATACATAGTCCAAGAGCCTGCTAGGTAACCTAGATTGTCCAAGTGCCTGCTAGTTAACCTACATAGTCCAAGTGCCCGCTAGGTAAACTACATAGTCCTAGCCCCCGCTGGTTAACCTACATTGTCCAAGTGCCCGCTAGGGTACCCACATAGTCCAAGTGCTCGTTAGGTAACCTAGATAGTCCAAATGCCCGCTAGGGTACCCACATAGTCCAAGTGCCCCCTAGGTAACCTACATAGTCCAATTGCCCGTTTGCTAACCTAGATCGTCAAAGGCCCCTAGTTAACCTAGATAGTCATTGGGCCCGCTAGTTAACCTAGATAGTCAAAGTGCCCGCTTGTTAACCTACATAGTCCAAGGGCCAGCTAGGTAACCTACATAGTCCTAGTGCCCGCTAGTTAACCTACATTGTCCAAGTTCCTGATAGGGAACCTACATAGTCCTAGCGCCCGCTAGTTAACCTACATTGTCCAAGTGCCCGCTAGGGTACCCACATAGTCCAAGTGCCCGTTAGGTAACCTAGATAGTCCAAATGCCCGCTAGGGAACCCACATAGTCGAGGTGCCCGCTAGGGAACTTACATAGTCAAAGGGCCTGCTAGGGAACATACATAGTCCAAGTGCCCGCTAGGGAACCTACATAGTCCTAGTGCCTGCTAGGGAACCTACATAGTCCAAGTGCCCTTTAGGGAACCTATATAGTCCAAGTGCTCGCTAGGGAACTTAGATAGTCCAAGTGCCCGATAGGTAACCTAGATAGTCCAAGTGCCCACTAGGTAACATACAAGTCCAAGTGCGCGCTAGGTAATCTATATAGTCCAAATGCCCACTAGGGCACCTACATAATCCAAGTGCACGCTAATTAACCTACATAGTCCAAGTGCCCGTTAGCTAACCTAGATAGTCCAAGGGCCAACTAGTTAACCTACATGGTTCAAGTGCCTGCTAGGTAACCTAGCTAATCCAAGTGCCCGCTAGTTAACCTATATAGTCCAAGTGCCCACTAGTTAACCTAGATGGTCCAAGTGCCCGCTAGTTAACCTACATAGTCCAAGTGCCCTCTAGTTAACCTACATAGTCCACGTGCCCTCTAGTTAACCTACATAGTCCAAGTGCCCGTAAGCTAACCTAGATAGTCCAAGGGCCCGCTAGTTGACCTACATAGTCCAAGTGCCCGCTAGGTAACCTAGATAGTCCAAGTGCCGCTAGGTAACCTAGATAGTACTATTGCCCGTTAGGTAACCTAGATAGTCCAAGTGCCCACTAGGGGACGTACATAGTCCAAGTGCCCTCTTGGTAACCTAGATAGTCCAAGTGCCCGCTAGGATGTGTACATAGTCCAAGTGTCCGCTAGGTAACCTAGATAGTCTAAGTGCCCGCTAGTAAACCTACATAGTCCAAGGGCCTGCTAGTTAACCTACATAGTCCAAGTGCCCGATAGGGAACCAACATACTCCAAGTGCCTGCTAAGGGATGTACATAGTCCAAGTGTCCGCTAGGGAACCTACATAGTCCAAGGGCCCGCTAGTTCACGTACGTAGTCCAAGAACCCGCTAGTTAACCTAGATTTTCTAAGTGCCCGATAGTTAACCTACATAGTCCAAGGGCCCCCTAGCTAACCTAGATAGTCCAAGTGCCCGCTAGTTAACCAATATTTTCCAAGTTCCCGTTAGGTAACCTAGATAGTCCAAGTGCCCGCTAGGTAACCTACATAATCCAAGTGCCCGCTAGGTATCCTAGATAATCCAATTGCCCGTTAGCTAACCTAGAGAGTCCAAGTGCCCGCTAGGCAACCTACATAATCCAAGTGCCCGTTCATTAACATAGAAGTCCAAGTGCCCGTTAGCTAACCTAGATAGACCAAGTGCCCGCTAGGTAGCCTAGATAGTCCAAGTTCCTGTTAGCTAACCTAGATAGTCCAAGTGCCCGCAAGGTAACCTAGATAGTCCAAGTGCCCGCAAGGTAACCTACATATTCCAAGTGCCCGCAAGGTAACCTACATAGTCCAAGTGCCGGCTAGGTAACCTAGATATTCCAATTTCCAGTTAACTAACCTAGATAGTCTAATTCCCCGCTAGGTAACCTACATAGTCCAAGTGCCCATTCGTTAACCTAGATAGTCCAAGTGCCCGCTAGGTAACCTACATAGTCCAAGGGCCCGCTAGGTAACCTAGATAGTCCAAGTGCCCGCTAGTTAACCTAGATAGTCCAAGTGCCCACTAGGTAACCTAGTTAGTCCAAGTTCCTGTTAGCTAACCTAGATAGTCCAAGTGCCCGCTTGGTAACCTACATAGTACTAGTGCCCGCTAGATAACCAACATAGTCCAAGTGCCCGATTCGGAACCTACATAGTCCAAGTGCCCATTAGGTAACCTACATAATCCAAGTGCCCGCTAAGGAACTTACATAGTCCAAGTGCCCATTAGTTAACCTAGATAGTCCAAGTGCCCGCTAGTTAACCTAGATAGTCCAAGTACCCTCTAGGTAACGTTGATAGTTCAAGTGCACGCTTGCTAACCTAGATAATCCAAGTGCCCGCTAGTTAACCTAGATCATCCAAGTGTGCGCTAGTTAACCTACATAGTCCAAGGGCCCGCTAGTTAATCTACATAGTGCAAGGGGCCGCTAGTTAACCTAGATCGTCCAAGTGTCCGCTAGTTAACCTACATAGTCCAAGTGCCCGCTAGTGAACTTACATAATCCAAGTGCCCGTTAGCTAACCTAGATAGACCAAGTGCCCGCTAGTTAACCTAGATTGTCCTAGTGCACGTTAGTTAACCTAGATAGTTCAAGTGCCCTCTAGGGGACTTACATAGTCCAAGTGCCCTCTTGGTAACCTAGATAGTCCAAGTGCCCGCTAGGATATGTACATAGTCCAAGTGTCCGCTAGGTAACCTAGATAGTCTAAGTGCCCTCTAGTTAATCTACATAGTCCAAGGGCCTGCTAGTTAACCTACATAGTCCAAGTGCCCGATAAGGAACCAACATAGTCCAAGTGCCCGCTAAGGGACGTACTTAATACAAGTGCCTGCTAGGGAACCTAGATAGTCCAAATGCCCGTTAGGGAACCTAGATAGTCCAAGTGCCCGCTAGGGAACATGCATCGTCCAAGTGCTCGCTAGTTAACCTAGATAGTCCAAGTGCCTGCTAGTTAAACTAGATAGTCCAAGTGCCCGCTAGTTAACCTATATTTTCCAAGTTCCCGTTAGGTAACCGAGATAGTCCAAGTGCCCGCTAGGTAACCTACATAGTCCAAGTGCCCGCTAGGTATCCTAGATAATCCAATTGCCCGTTAGCTAACCTAGATAGTCCAAGTGCCCGCTAGGCAACCTACATAGTCCAAGTGCCCGTTCGTTAACATAGAAGTCCAAGTGCCCGCTAGGTAACCTAGACTGTCCAAGTGCCCGCAAGGTTACCTGCATAGTCCAAGTGCACGTTAGCTAACCTAGTTAGTCCAAGTGCCCCTTAGGTAGCCTAGATAGTCCAAGTGACCTTTAGGAAACCTACATAGTCCTAGTGCCCGCTAGGTAACCTAGATAGTCCAAGTTCCTGTTAGCTAACCTAGATAGTCTAAGTGCCCGCTAGGTAACCTACATAGTCCAATGGCCCGCTCGTTAACCTAGTTCGTCCAAGTGTCCGCTAGTTAACCTAGATCGTCCAAAGCCCGCTAGGTAACCTAGTTAGTCCAAGTTCCTGTTAGCTAACCTAGATAGTCCTAGTGCCCGCTAGTTAACCAACATAGTCCAAGTGCCCGATTCGGAACCTACATAGTCCAAGTGTCCATTAGGTAACCTACATAGTCCAAATTCCCGCTAGTAACCTACATAGTCCAAGTACCTGATAGGGAACCTACATAATCCAAGTGCCCGCTAAGGAACTTACATAGTCCAAGTGCCCGTTAGTTAACCTAGATAGTCCAAGTGCCCGCTAGTTAACCTAGATAGTCCAAGTACCCTCTAGGTAACGTAGATAGTTCAAGTGTACGCTAGGTAACCTGCATAGTCCAAGTGCCCGATTCGGAACCTACATAGTCCAAGTGCCCGTTAGGTAACCTACATAGTCTAAATGCCCGCTAGTAACCTACATAGTCCAAGTGCCTGATAGGGAACCTACATAATCCAAGAGCCCGCATAAAGGAACTTACATAGTCGAATTGCCCGCTAGTTAACCTAGATAGTCCAAGTGCCTGCTAGTTAACCTAGATAGTCCAAGTACCCTCTAGGTAACATAGCTAGTTCAAGTGCACGCTAGGTAACCTGCATAGTCCAAGTGCCCGTTAGGTAACCTAGATAGTCCAAGTGCCCGCAAGGTAACCTACATAGTCCAACTGCCCGCTAGGTAACCTAGATACTCCAAGTGCCCGTTAGCTAAGCTAGATAGTCCAAGTGCCCGCTAGGTAACCTACATAGTCCAATGGCCCGCTCGTTAACCTAGTTCGTCAAAGTGTCCGCTTGTTAACCTACATAGTCCAAGTGCCCGCTAGGTAACCAAGACAGTCAAAGTGCCCGCTAGTAACCTTCATAGTCCAAGTGCAAGAAGGGAACCTAAGTAATCCAATTGCCCGCTGGGAACCTACATAGTCGAAATGCCCGTTAGGTTACCTAGATAGTCCAAATGCCCGCTAGGGTACCCACATAGTCCAATTGCCCGCTAGGGAACCTACATAGTCAAAGTGCCCGCTAGGGAACATGCATCGTCCAAGTGCCCGCTAGGTAACCTAGATAGTCCAAGTTCCTGTTAGCTAACCTACATAGTCCAAGTGCCCGTTCGTTAACCTAGATTGTCCAACTGCCCGCTAGGTAACCTACATAGTCCAAGTGCCCTTTTGCTAACCTAGATCGTCAAAGTGCCCTACATAGTCCAAGGGCCCGCTAGTTAACTTAGATAGTCCAAGTGCCCGCTGGGGAACCTTCATAGTCCGAGTGCCTGCTAGGGAACCTACATATTCCAAGTGCCCTTTAGGGAACCTATATAGTCCAAGTGCCCGCTAGGGAACCGAGATAGTCCAAGTGCCTGCTAGGTAACCTAGATAGTCCAAGTGCCCGCTAGTTAAACTACAAAGCCCAAGGGCGTGCTTGGTAATCTATATAGTCCAAATGCCCGCTAGGGCACCTGCATAGTCCTAGCGCCCGCTAGTTAACCTACATTTTCCAAGTGCCCGATAGGGAACCTACATAGTCCAAGTGCCCGCTAGGTAACCTACATAGTCCAAATGCCCGCTAGTAACCTACATAGTCCAAGTGCAAGAAGGGAACCTACATAATCCAAGTGCCTACTAGGGAACCTACATAATCCAAATGCCCGTTAGGTAACCTAGATAGTCCAAATGCCCGCTAGGGTACCCACATAGTCCAAGTGACCGCTAGGGAACCTGCATCGTCCAAGTGCCCGCTAGTTAACCTAGATAGTCCAAGTGCCCGCTAGTTAACCTAGATCGTCCAAGTGCTCGTTAGGTAACCTAGATAGTCCAAGTGCCCGCTAGGTTACCTACATAGTCCAATTTCCTGCTAGGTAACCTAGATAGTCCTAATGCCCGTTACCTAACCTAGATCGTCGAAGGGCCCAGTAGTCAACCTACATAGTCCAAGTGCCCGTTCGTTAACCTAGAAGTCCATGTGCCCGTTAGGTAACCTAGACAGTCCAAGTGCCCGCTATGTTAACTGCATAGTCCAAATGCCCGTTAGGTAACCTAGATAGTCCAACTGCCCGCTAGGTAACCTACATAGTCCAAGTGACCGCTAGGAAACCTACATAGTCCAAGTGCCTGCTAGGTAACCTAGATAGTCCAAGTTCCTGTTAGCTAACCTAGATAGTCCAAGTGCCCGTTAGGTAACCTAGATAGTCTAAGTGCCCACTAGGTAACCTAAATAGTCCAAGTTCCCGCAAGGTAACCTAGATAGTCCTAGTGCCCGTTAGTTAACCTAGATAGTCCAGGTGCCCACTAGGGGACGTACATAGTCCAAATGCCCGCTAGGTAACCTAGATAGTACAATTGCCCGCTAGGGTATGTACATAGACCAAGTGCCCGCTAGGGAACCTAGATAGTCCAAGTGCCCGCTTGTTAACCTACATAGTCAAAGTGCCCGATAGGGAGCCTAGATAGTCCAAGGGCCAACTAGTTAACCTACATGGTTCAAGTGCCCGCAGGGTAACCTAGCAAATCCAAGTGCCCACTAGTTAACCTATATAGTCCAAGTGCCGGCTAGTTAAGCTAGATGGTGCGAGTGCCCGCTAGTTAACCTACATAGTCCAAGTGCCCTCTAGTTAACCTACATAATCCAAGTGCCCGTAAGCTAACCTAGATAGTCCAAGGTCCCGCTAGTTGACCTACATAGTCCAAGGGCCCGCTAGGTAACCTAGATAGTCCAAGTGCCGCTAGGTAACCTAGATAGTCCTATTGCACGTTAGGTAACCTAGATAGTCCAAGTGCCCAATAGGGGACGTACATACTCCAAGTGCCGTCTAGGTAACCTAGATAGTCCAAGTGTCCGCTAGGGTGTGTACATAGTCCAAGTGCCTGCTAGGTAACCTAGATAGTCCAAGTGCCCGCTAGGTAACCTACATAGTCCAAGGGCCCGCTAGTTAACCTACATAGTCCAAGTGCCCGATAGGGAACCAACTTAGTCCAAGTGTCCGCTAAGGGACGTACATAGTACAAGTGCCCGCTAGGGAACCTACATAGTCCAAGTGCCCGTTAGGGAACCTAGATAGTTCAAGTGCCCGCTAGGGAACCTGCATCGTCCAAGTGCCCGCTAGGTAACCTACATAGTCCAAGTGCCCGCTAGGTAACTTAGATAATCCAATTGCCAGTTAGCTAACCTAGATAGTCCAAGTGCCCGCTAAGCAACCTACATAGTCCAAATGCCCATTCGTTAACATAGAAGTCCAAGTGCCCGCTAGGTAACCTAGACTGTACAACTGCCCGCAAGTTTACCTGCATAGTCCAAGTGCCCGTTAGGTAACCTACATAGTTCAAGTGCCCGCTAGGTAACCTACATAGTCCAAGTGCCCGCTAGGTAACTTAGATAATCCAATTGCCAGTTAGCTAACCTAGATAGTCCAAGTGCCCGCTAAGCAACCTACGTAGTCCAAATGCCCGTTCGTTGACATAGAAGTCCAAGTGCCCGCTAGGTAACCTAGACTGTACAACTGCCCGCAAGTTTACCTGCATAGTCCAAGTGCCCGTTAGGTAACCTACATAGTCCAAGTGCCCGCTAGGTATCCTACATAGTCCAACTGCCCGCTAGGTAACCTAGATACTCCAAGTGCCCGTTAGCTAACCTAGATAGTCCTAGTGCCCGCTAGGTAACCTACATAGTCCAAGTGCCCGCTAGGTAACCTACATAGTCCAACTGCCCGCTAGGTAACCTACATAGCCCAAGGGCCCACTCGTTAACCTAGTTCGTCCAAGTGTCCCCTAGTTAACCTACATAGTCCAAGTGCCCGCTAGGTAACCAACATAGTCAAAGTGCCCGCTCGTTAACCTTGTTCGTCCAAGTGTCCGCTAGTTAACCTACATAGTCCAAGTGCCCGCTAGGTAACCAAGATAGTCCAAGTGCCCGCTAGGTAACCTACATAATCCTAGTGCCCGAAGTTAACCAACATAATCCAAGTGCCCCATACGGAACTTACATTGTCCAAGTGCCCGTTAGATAACCTACATAGTTCAAATGCCCGCTAGTAACCAACATAGTCCAAGTGCCTGATAGGGATCCTACATAATCCAAGTGCCCGCTAGGGAACTTACATAGTCCAAGTGCCCGCTAGTTAACCTAGATAGTCCAAGTACCCGCTAGGTAACGTAGATAGTTCAAGTGCACGCTAGGTAACCTAGATAGTCCAAGTGCCCGCTAGGGCACCTACGTAGTCCAAGTACCCGCTAATTAACCTTCATAGTCCAAGTGCCCGTTAGCTAACATAGATAGCCTAAGGGCCCACTAGTTAACCTACATAGTTCAAGTGCCCGCTAGCTAACCTAGATAATCCAAGTGCCCGCTAGTTAACCTAGATCGTCCAAGTGTGCGCTAGTTAACCTACATAGTCCAAGGGCCCGCTAGTTAACTTACATAATCCAAGAGCCCGTTAGCTAACCTAGATAGTCCAAGGGCCCGCTATTTGACCTACATAGTCCAAGTGCCTGCCAAGTAACCTAGATAGACCAAGTGCCCGCTAGTTAACCTAGATAGTCCTAGTGCCCGTTAGTTAACCTAGATAGTCCAAGTGCCCACTAGGGGACGTACATAGTCCAAGTGCCCGCTAGGTAACCAAGATCGTCCAAGTGCCCGCTAGGGAATATACATAGACCAAGTGCCCGCTAGGTAACCTAGATAGTCCAAGTTCCCGCTAGGTAACCTACATAGTCAAAGTGCCCGATAGGGAGCCTAGATAGTCCAAGTGCCCGCTAGGGAACCTGCATCGTCCAAGTGCCTGCTAGGTAACCTAGATAGTCCAAGTGCCCACTAGTTAACCTAGATAGTCCAAGTGCCTGCTAGTTAATCTAGATCGTCCAAGTGCCCGCTAGTTAACTTACATAGTCCAAGGGCCCGCTAGTTAACCTACATAGTCCAAGAACCCGCTAGTTAACCTAGATTTTCTAAGTGCCCGCTAGTTAACCTACATAGTCCAAGAACCCGCTAGTTAACCTAGATTTTCTAAGTGCCCGCTAGTTAACCTACATAGGCCAACTGCCCGCTAGTTAACCTAGATCATCCAAGTGTCCGCTAGTTAACCTACGTAGTCCAAGTGCCCGTTAGGTAGCCTAGATACTCCAAGTGACCGCTAGGTAACCTACATAGTCCTAGTGTCCGCTAGGTAACCTAGATAGTCCATGTTCCTGTTAGCTAACCTAGATAGTCCAAGTGCCCGCTAGTTAACCTACATAGTCCAAGGGCCCCCTAGTTAACTTAGATATTCCATTTCCCCCCAATTAATCTAGATCATCCAAGTGTCCGCTAGTTAACCTACATAGTCCAAGTGCCCGTTAGGTAGCCTAGATAGTCCAAGTGACCTCTAGGAAACCTACATAGTCCTAGTGCCCGCTAGGCAACCTACATAGTCCAAGTGCCCGTTCCTTAACCTAGAAGTCCAAGTGCCCGCTAGGTAACCTAGTCAGTCAAAGTGCCCGCCAGGTTACCTGCATAGTCTAAGTGCCCTTTAGGTAACCTAGATAGTCCAAGTTCCTGTTAACTAACCTAGATAGTCCAAGGGCCCGCTAGGTAACCTACATAGTCCAAGTGCCCGCTAGGGAACCTACATAGTCCAAGTGCCCGCTAGGTAACCCACATAGTCTAATTGCCCGATAGGGAACCTACATAGTCCATGTGCCCGCTAGTTAACATAGATAGTCCAAGTGCCCGCTAGGAAACGTACATAGTCCATGTGCCCGCTAGGTAACCTACATAGTCCAAGTGCCCGCTAGTTAACCTACATAGTCCAAGTGCCCGCTAGGTAAGCTACATAGTCCAAATGCCGGCTAGTAACCTACATAATCCAAGTGCAAGAAGGGAACCTACATAAGCCAAGTGCCCGCTAGGGAACCTACATAGTCGATGCCTGTTAGGTAACCTAGATTGTCCAAATGCCCGCTAGTGTACCCAATAGTCCAATTGCCCACTAGGGAACCTAGATAGTCCAAGTGCCCGCTAGTTAACCTACATTGTCCAAGTCTCTGATAGAGAACCAACATAGTCCAAGTATCCGCTAGGTAACCTACATAGTGCAAATGCCCGCTAGTAACGTACATAGTCCAAGTGCCCGTTAGGTAACCTAGATAGTCCAAATGCCCGCTAGGGAACCCACATTGTCCAAGTGCCCGTTAGAGAACTTACATAGTCAAAGGGCCTGCTAGGGAACCTACATAGTCCAAGAGCCCGCTAGGGAACCTTCATAGTCCGAGTGCCTGCTAGGGAACCTACATAGTCCAAGTGCCCTTTAGGGAACCTATATAGTCCAAGTGCCCGTTAGGTAACCTAGATAGTCCAAGTGCCCGTTCGTTAACCTAGATAGTCCAAGTGCCCTCTAGGTAAACTCGACAGTCTAAGTGCCTGCTAGGTAACCTACATAGTCCAAGTGCCCGTTTGATAACCTAGATCGTCAAAGTGCCCGCTAGTTAACCTACATAGTCCAAGGGCCCGCTAGTTAACCTAGAGAGTCCAAATGCCCGCTTGTTAACCTACATTGTCCAAGTACCTGATAGGGAACCTACATAGTCCAAGTATCCGCTAGGTAACCTACATAGTCCAAATGCCCGCTAGTAACGTACATAGACCAAGTGCCCGTTAGGTAACCTAGATAGTCCAAATCCCCGCTAGGGAACCCACATAGTCCAAGTGCCCGTTAGAGAACTTACATAGTCAAAGGGCCTGCTAGGCAACCTACATAGTCCAAGTGCCCGCTGGGGAACCTTCATAGTCTGAGTGCCTGCTAGGGAACCTACATAGTCCAAGTGCCCTTTAGGGAACCTATATAGTCCAAGTGCCCGCAGGGAACCTAGATAGTCCAAGTGCCCGCTAGGTAACCTAGATACTCCAAGTGCCCGCTAGGAAAACTACAAAGCCCAAGTGCGTGCTTGGTAATTTATATAGTCCAAATGCCCGCTAGGGCACCTACATAGACCTAGCGCCCGCTAGTTAACCTACATTGTCCAAGTGCCCGATAGGGAACCTACATAGTCCAAGTGCAAGAAGGGAACCTACATATTCCAAGTGCCCACTAGGGAACCTACATAGTCCAAATGCCCGTTAGGTAACCTAGATAGTCAAAAATGCCCGCTAGGTTACCCACATATTCCAAGTGCCCGCTAGGGAACCTGCATCGTCCAAGTGCCCGCTAGTTAACCTAGATAGTCCAAGTGCCCGCTAGTTAACCTAGATCGTCCAAGTGCCCGTTAGGTAACCTAGATAGTCCAAGTGCTCGTTCGTTAACCTAGATAGTCCAAGTTCTCCCTAGGTATCCTAGATAGTCCTAGTGCCCGTTACCTAACCTAGATCATCCAAGGGTCCAGGAGGCAACCTACCTAGTCCAAGTGCCCGTTCGTTAACCTAGAAGTCCATGTGCCCGTTAGGTAACCTAGACAGTCCAAGGTCCCGCTAGTTGACCTACATAGTCCAAGGGCCTGCTAGGTAACCTAGATAGTCCAAGTGCCGCTAGGTAACCTAGATAGTCCTATTGCACGTTAGGTAACCTAGATAGTACAACAGCCCGCTTGGTAACTTAGATAATCCAATTGCCAGTTAGCTAACCTAGATAGTCCAAGTGCCCGCTAGGCAACCTACATAGTCCAAATGCCCGTTCGTTAACATAGAAGTCCAAGTGCCCGCTAGGTAACCTATACTGTCCAACTGCCCACAAGGTTACCTGCATAGTCCAAGTGCCCGTTAGGTAACCTACATAGTCCAAGTGCCCACTAGGTAACCTACATAGTCCAACTGCCCGCTAGGTAACCTAGATACTCCAAGTGCCCGTTAGCTAACCTAGATAGTCCTAGTGCCCGCTAGGTAATCTACATAGTCAAAGTGCCCGCTAGGTAACCTAGATAGTCCAAGTTCCCGCTAGGAAATCTACATAGCCCAAGGGCCCACTCGTTAACCTAGTTCGTCCAAGTGTCCCCTAGTTAACCTAGATAATCCAAGTGCCTACTAGTTAACCTAGATCGTCCGAGTGCGTGCTAGTTAATTTACATAGTTCAAGGGCGTGCTAGTTAATCTACATAGTGTAAGGGCCCGCTAGTTAACTTAGATCGTCCAAGTGTCCGCTAGTTAACCTACATATTCCAAGTGCCAGCTAGTTAACTTACATAATCCAAGCTCCCGTTAGTTAACCTAGATAGTCCATGGGCCCGCTAGGGTGTGTACATAGTCCAAGTGCCTGCTAGGTAACCTAGATAGACCATGTGCCTGCTAGTTAACCTAGATAGTCCTAGTGCCCGTTAGTTAACCTAGATAGTCCATGGGCCCGCTAGGGTGTGTACATAGTCCAAGTGCCCGCCAAGTAACCTAGATAGACCATGTGCCCGCTAGTTAACCTAGATAGTCCAGGTGCCCACTAGGGGACGTACATAGTTCAAGTGCCCGCTAGGTAACCTAGATAGTACAAGTGCCCGCTTGTTAACCTACATAGTCAAAGTGCCTGATAGGGAGCCTAGATAGTCCAAGTGCCCCCTAGGTAACCTACAAGTCCATGTGCCCGTTAGCTAACCTAGATAGTCCAAGGGCCAACTAGTTAACCTACATGGTTCAAGTGCCCGCAGGGTAACCTAGCTAATCCAAGTGCCCGCTAGTTAACCTATATAGTCCAAGTGCCCGCTACTTAACCTAGATGGTGCGAGTGCCCGCTAGTTAACCTACATAGTCCAAGTGCCCTCTAGTTAACCTACATAATCCAAGTGCCCGTAAGCTAACCTAGATAGTCCAAGGTCCCGCTAGTTGACCTACATAGTCCAAGGGCCCGCTAGGTAACCTAGATAGTCCAAGTGCCGCTAGGTAACCTAGATAGTCCTATTGCACGTTAGGTAACCTAGATAGTCCAAGTGCCCACTAGGGGACGTACATAGTCCAAGTGCCGTCTACGTAACCTAGATAGTCCAAGTGCCCGCTAGGGTGTGTACATAGTCCAAGTGCCTGCTAGGTAACCTAGATAGTCCAAGTGCCCGCTAGGTAACCTACATAGTCCAAGGGCCCGCTAGTTAACCTACATAGTCCAAGTGCCCGATAGGGAACCAACTTAGTCCAAGTGTCCGCTAAGGGACGTACATAGTACAAGTGCCCGCTAGGGAACCTACATAGTCCAAGTGCCCGTTAGGGAACCTAGATAGTCCAAGTGCCCGCTAGGGAACCTGCATCGTCCAAGTGTTCGCTAGTTAACCTAGATAGTCCAAGTGTCTGCTAGGGAACCTGCATCGTCCAAGTGCCCGCTAGTTAACCTACATAGTCCAAGTGCCCACTAGTTAACCTAGATAGTCCAAGTGCCTGCTAGTTAATCTAGATCGTCCAAGTGCCCGCTAGTTAACCTACATAGTCCAAGAACCCGCTAGTTAACCTAGATTTTCTAAGTGCCCGCTAGTAAACCTACATAGTCCAAGGGCCCCATAGTTAACCTAGATATTCCAAGTGCCCGCTAGTTAACCTAGATCGTCCAAGTGTCCGCTAGTTAACCTACGTAGTCCAAGTGCCCGTTAGGTAGCCTAGATACTCCAAGTGACCGCTAGGTAACCTACATAGTCCTAGTGCCCGCTAGGTAACCTAGATAGTCCATGTTCCTGTTAGCTAACCTAGATAGTCCAAGTGCCCGCTAGTTAACTTACATAGTCCAAGGGCCTCCTAGTTAACCTAGATATTCCAATTGCCCGCTAGTTAACCTAGATCGTCCAAGTGTCCGCTAGTTAACCTACATATTCCAAGTGCCCGTTAGGTAGCCTAGATTGTCCAAGTGACCTCTAGGAAACCTACATAGTCCTAGTGCCCGCTAGGTAACCTAGATAGTCCAAGTTCCTGTTAGCTAACCTAGATAGTCCAAGTGCCCGCTAGGTAACCTAGATAGTCAAAGTGCCCGTTAGGTAACCTAGATAGTCTAAGTGCCAGCTAGGTAACCTACATAGTCCAAGTTCCCGCTAGGTAACCTAGATAGTCCAAGTGTCCGTTACCAAACATAGATCGTCCAAGTGCCCGCTAGGCAACCTACATAGTCCAAGTGCCTGTTCCTTAACCTAGAAGTCCAAGTGCCCGCTAGGTAACCTAGTCAGTCCAAGTGCCCGCCAGGTTACCTGCATAGTCTAAGTGCCCGTTAGGTAACCTAGATAGTCCAAGTTCCTGTTAACTAACCTAGATAGTCCAAGTGCCCGATAGATAACCTACATAGTCCAAAAGCCCGCTCGTTAACCTAGTTCGTCCAAGTGTCTGCTAGTTAACCTACATAGTAAAAGTGCCCGCTTGTTAACCCAGATAGTCCAGGTGCCCCTTAGCTAACCTAGATAGTCCAAGTGCCTGTTAGTTAACCTAGATAGTCCAAGTGCCCGCTAGGTAACCTAGACAGACCAAGTTCCTGCTAGATTACCGACATAGTCCAAGTGACCGCTAGTTAACCTGATAGTCCAAGTCCCTTCTAGTTAACCTACATAGTCAAGGGCCCTCTAGGTAACTTATATAGTCCAAGTGCCCGTTAGGTAACCTAGATAGTCCAAGGGCCCGCTAGGTAACCTACATAGTCCAAGTGCCCGCTAGGGAACCTACATAGTCCAAGTGCCCGCTAGGTAACCCACATAGTCTAATTGCCCGATAGGGAACCTACATAGTCCATGTGCCCACTAGTTAACATAGATAGTCCAAGTGCCCGCTAGGAAACGTACATAGTCCATGTGCCCGCTAGGTAACCTAGATAGTCCAAGTGCCCGCTAGTTAACCTATATAGTCCAAGTGCCCGCTAGGTAACCTACATAGTCCATGTGCCCGCTAGGTAACCTACATAGTCCAAATGCCCGCTAGTAACCTACATAATCCAAGTGCAAGAAGGGAACCTACATAATCCAAGTGCCCGCTAGGGAACCTACATAGTCGATGCCCGTTAGGTAACCTAGATAGTCCAAATGCCCGCTAGGGTATCCAATAGTCCAATTGCCCGCTAGGGAACCTAGATAGTCCAAGCGCCCGCTAGTTAACCTACATTGTCCAAGTCCCTGATAGGGAACCTACATAGTCCAAGTATCCGCAAGGTAACCTACATAGTCCTAATGCCCGCTAGTAACGTACATAGTCCAAGTGCCCGTTAGGTAACCTAGATAGTGTAAATGCCCGCTAGGGAACCCACATTGTCCAAGTGCCCGTTAGAGAACTTACATAGTCAAAGGGCCTGCTAGGGAACCTACATAGTCCAAGAGCCCGCTAGGGAACCTTCATAGTCCGAGTGCCTGCTAGGGAACCTACATAGTCTAAGTGCCCTTTAGGGAACCTATATAGTCCAAGTGACCGCTAGGGAACCTAGATAGTCCAAGTGCCCGCTAGGTAACCTAGATAGTCCAAGTGCCCGCTAGATAACATAGTTAGTCCAAGTGCCCGCTAGGTAACCTAGATAGTCCAAGTGCCCGTTCGTTAACCTAGATAGTCCAAGTGCCCTCTAGGTAACCTCGACAGTCTAAGTGCCTTCTAGGTAACCTACATAGTCCAAGTGCCCGTTTGATAACCTAGATCGTCACAGTGCCCGCTAGTTATCTTACATAGTCCAAGGGCCCGCTAGTTAACCTAGATAGTCCAAATGCCCTCTAGTTAACCTACCTTGTCCAAGTACCTGATTGGGAACCTACATAGTCCAAGTATCCGCTAGGTAACCTACATAGTCCAAATGCCCGCTAGTAACGTACATAGACCAAGTGCCCGTTAGGTAACCTAGATAGTCCAAATGCCCGCTAGGGAACCCACATAGTCCAAATGCCGGTTAGAGAACTTACATAGTCAAAGGGCCTGCTAGGCAACCTACATAGCCCAAGTGCCCGCTGGGGAACCTTCATAATCTGAGTGCCTGCTAGGGAACCTACATAGTCCAAGTGCCCTTTAGGGAACCTATATAGTCCAAGTGCCCGCTAGGGAACCTAGATAGTCCAAGTGCCCGCTAGGTAACCTAGATAGTCCAAGTGCCCGCTAGGAAAACTACAAAGCCCAAGTGCGTGCTTGGTAATCTATATAGTCCAAATGCCCCCTAGGGCACCTACATAGTCCTAGAGCCCGCTAGTTAACCTACATTGTCCAAGTGCCTGATAGGGAACCTACATAATCCAAGGGCCCGCTAGATAACCTACATAGACCAAATGCCCGCTTGTTACCTACATAGTCCAAGTGCAAAAAGGGAACCTACATAATCCAAGTGCCCACTAGGGAACCTACATAGTCCAAATGCCCGTTAGGTAACCTAGATAGTCAAAAATGCCCGCTAGGGTACCCACATATTCCAAGTGCCTGCTAGGGAACCTGCATCGTCCAAGTGCCCGCTAGTTAACCTAGATAGTCCAAGTGCCCGCTAGTTAACCTAGATCGTCCATGTGCCCATTAGGTAACCTAGATAGTTCAAGTGCTCGTTCGTTAACCTAGATAGTCCAAGTTCTCGCTAGGTAACCTAGATAGTCCTAGTGCCCGTTACCTAACCTAGATCGTCCAAGGGTCCAGTAGGCAACCTACATAGTCCAAGTGCCCGTTCGTTAACCTAGAAGTCCATGTGACCGTTAGGTAACCTAGACAGTCCAAGTGCCCGCTATGTTACCTGCATAGTCCAAATGCCCGTTATTTAACCTAGATAGTCCAATTGCCCGCTAGGTAACCTACATAGTCTAAGTGCCCGCTAGGTAACCTAGATAGTCCAAGTGCCCGTTAGCTAACCTAGATAGTTCAATTGCCCGCTAGGTTACCTACATAATCCAAGTGACCGCAAGGAAACCTACATAGTCCAAGTGCCCGCTAGGTAACCTGGATAGTCCAAGTTCCTGTTAGCTAACCTAGATAGTCCAAGTGCCCGCTAGGTAACCTAGATAGTCAAAGTGCCCGTTAGGTAACCTAGATAGTCTAAGTGCTGCTAGGTAACCTATATAGTCCAAGTTCCCGCTAGGTAACCTAGATAGTCCAAGTGCCCACTAGTTAACCTAGATGGTCCAAGTGCCCGTTAGGTAACCTAGATTGTCCAAGTGCCCACTAATTTACCTACATAGTCCAAGTTCCCGCTAGGTAACCTAGATAGTCCTAGTGCCCGTTACCTAACCTAGATCGTCCAAGTGCCCAGTTGGCAACCTACATAGTCCAGGTGCCCGTTCGTTAACCTTGAAGTCCATGTGCCCGTTAGGTAACCTAGACTGTCCAAATGCCCGCTATGTTACCTGCATAGTCCAAATGCCCATTAGGTAACCTAGATAGTCCAACTGCCCGCTAGGTAACCTACATAGTCTAAGTGACCGCTAGGTAACCTAGATAGTCCAAGTTCCTGTTAGCTAACCTAGATAGTCCCAGTGCCCGCTAGGTAACCTACATAGTCCAAGGGCCCGCTCGTTAACCTAGTTCGTTCAAGTGTACACTACTAAACCTACATATTCCAAGTGCCCGCTAGGTAACCAAGTTAGTCAAAGTGCCCGCTAGTTAACCTAGATCGTCCAAGTGCCCGCTAGGTAACCTAGACAGGCCAAGTGCCTGCTAGGTAACCTACATAGTCCAAGTAACCGTTTGCTAACCTAGATCGTTAAAGTGCCCGTCAAAAGCCCAGGCTAACTCTCCATGTAGGAGGCCAGCCAGTTCTTTGTGGACACAGGGGCCACATTCTCAGGTTCAGAAAAGAATACGGGAAAATTTTCAAAAAGAAAGATGTGAATTACTGTGAGCCTATGATTCCTTCCACAGATAACTCACACCAGAAGGTTTGCATGAAGGGTAGGTGGGCTTCCCAAGACAACAGATAACAAATACAAATCTGCCCTTTGTCTCAGTTAGCCACCTGATTATGATTGCACTGGCTCCTGGCTAAGCTGCTGAGCCTGTGAAGCAGTTATAGCAGGAGAAGTCTAGGTGGCCCGTGGCCATCAACGGAAGGACCAAATCTCCACAGTGGGCTTCCTGTTTCAATATGGAGCCACGTATGTCACATGCTGGAAACCATATCTATCCTGAGCGCATAATTGACACGCCAGGTCTAGAATGCAGTGCGCAGGTACACACTATTTATGAAAAATGTCTCTGCTTAACCCCTCTCGATAACTTGCTGACATGGGACTTTGGATAATCCAGTAGATTTACTTTCCAGATGAGAAAACTCACTGAAAAACACACAGGAGTTGACCCAGAGACACACAACTGGTTAACAACAAAGTCATATTCACAACCAGCGTCTGGACCAAGAGCACGGTGCCCCACAGAACTTGGCCCTTCGAGCAGTCAATATCTCCTGACTCTCAAAACATCTGAGCTGACACCCAGCCCACCCCCACATCCTTGCAGCCCACAAAGATTGTATTTCACAGGATGGCACCGGATCTGCAGCTCGTGGAGAGGGACATATCTGATCAGACAACACAGGGCAGAACAAGGGGTAGGAGGGGAGAATGGAGCACATCCGGCCCAATACACCTTGAGGATGATGTTCCCAATCACAGAAGCCAGTCCACAGAGAAGACCACATGGGCAGCCCCACGATGAGAAACGTCCCTCAAAGACCCATAGCCTTAGAGGGGACAACACTGGAGACACAGTGTGAGAACTGCTCCCTAACTGATCCTGCCACCTCAAGGCATGTCACTAAGAAAGTGCAGCGGAAGAGAAAGGAAACGGAGCATCAAAGTACCCGGGGAATGCCAAAGGTGGACTTTGTGGTCAGGGTTCGGTGCCCCAACAAACTGGACTGGAAAACACTCCTGAAATTCACCACACAGTCCTTGTAATTTTCTTTCTTGGTTAGCGTTGTTTTCTTTTAGTGACATTGGATTTTGGTTGGGATTTGTTTTCATTTTTGTTTTTGTTTTTTGTTTTTTGCTGCTTATGTTTGCTCAGTCTCGTTTTGTGCATGTTATTACCTTTACAGGTCTGTCTAATTAAGAGAGGCTGGATGAACAATCTGGAGGAGTAAACATGTGACCGGCCCTTTCCATTGGGCATGGGAGTGACCACGGTAGGGGGAAAGGAAGTGGTGTCAAGAAACCCAGAGACAAGGGAACAACAAGTGATGGAAATCGGTGGTGAGGGGGATGTAGGAAGCCTGGTAGGGCATGATCAAGGGTAATGTAACCAAGAGGAATTACTGAAACCCAAAGGAAGACAGGCATGGCAGTGGGCACAAGAGGAAAATCAAAGGGTATAGAAGAGTGAGCTGGGAAGCAAGGGCCAGTTGTAAACGTCTAAATAAAGGCATGTACATATATTTACAAAGGGGCATGGGGAAATGGATCTATGTCCATATGTTTATAGATTTAGTATTAAGGTAGCAGATGGACATAGGGCCTCCGCTCAAGTACTCCCTCATTGCAAGAACACTGCTCTATTAAATTGGCATTCTACTATGCCCACCTTCCCTACACGATCACTGACCACAAAGCGGCTGCATAAGCTAATGTGGTGAAGAAAGCCGATGGTGTCCAGCTACCAAAAGATATAGCGTGTGGGGTCTTAAAGGCTTGAAAGTAAAGAAGCAGCCATCTGGCTCAGAAGCAACAGAGCCCCCATGGAGGAAGCATACCAGCCTGTGTGATCACAAAGTTTCAAAGGGTTAAGGCAACAGGCATCATGAGAACATAAAATCTTATCATGGAGAATGAGAGGGTATAGACCCAAAACCTATTTGCAGTGCACTGGTCATCACCTTACAGAAGGAGCTCAGAGAGGAGATTAAACAATACAGGGTATGAGACAGCAAAGATGAAACACAACTTTCCTCTAGTTCTTAATGCTTCCTCTTGCCCCACTATCATGATCCCAGTTCTTCCATACTATCTGGCCAAACTAGAGAAGGTATTCTAGTACAGACAGGAATTTCAAACACGGGGAATCCAGGGTGGATGGGCCCTTTAGTACCAGTGTTATGAGTGGAGATACTGGGAAGGTGGAGGAAGGGCAGGATGGAAAGTGGGAACCGATTGCAAGGATCTTCATTGACCTCAAAAGAAAGGTGGGTGAAGATATGACAAAAGAATTAGTACATTCCCAAGGTTTGATGAGGGATAGGTGGCGGGCATTGAGGAGGGAAAAAATGCGGAGCTGAGCCCAGGGGCTTGGGTGAAGAGTAGATATTTTGAGAATAATGAGGGCAATTAATGTACAGATGTGATTCAAACAGCTGATGTATATATGGATTGTGGTTAGTGTTGTAAGAGCCCCTAATAAAAAGATCATAAAAGAAACAAAAATAATCTGGCCAGAGGGTTCAAGCAAGCATGATCTCAGGCTGGATTAGACCAGTCAAAACAGCTACTGGAGTCTCCTCACCCTGTGTCTATTCCTGAGTCAGGCATGAAGCTTAGGGCACACAGCCCCAGCAGCTGGCCAGTGAGGGAGGTGGGTCTCTGAGCCATTCCACAGGGGGAATGGTACTCTGTCCTGCAGGGCCCACCCTCCTTTATAAGAGTGCTGTCTGGGGCACGGCATTCATGGAGTCCAGACCATGGGAGCTCTACTACTCATGGGGGATTGGAAGGAAGCCTCTGCTCATGCGCACACACCACCAACTAGCTGGAGGATCTCCGTGAACAAAGCCTGAGGCAGACAACAAGCCCACTAACTGATGCTGTAAGAGATACAATCAGCATCCAGAAACCTGCAACTGGGAGTAAGAGGCAGCATAACTTGGTCCCAGCCCCTCCCACTCTAATCTACAAGGAGTGACATTGCAAATCAGAGGGTTTTCATAAAGCACTTCCAGGACTGTGGAATGAGCAGCCTCATTTGTGGACATGGATACTCTGTGATCCAGACGTACTACCTCCTCCCTTCCAGTCAGCTGAGACAAAAACCCTTGCAAACAGAAAGCCATGCATCTGAACAGTATCCACCAGCCACTCATGTGCAGCCCCGCTGCTTCCAAAGAGCCTTCCTGAGTGAGAGAGAAATAATGCAGAAGCCTGTTCTGTCACTCAAGTGAGTTTTATGAGCGTTAGGGAGGCGTGTTGGGTAAGTCTGGCCGATCACAGTGGCTGAATTGAATTTACATGGCCTAGGTTGGTCAATCCAGGTACAGGACCCACCCAGGTGTACCTCCCCTTCATGGCCAGAAACCTGGACTTCTGAGCATGCAGAGGGTGCCTCTCCTAACTGGGCTCTTATCTTGGCCCTATGGGCATGCATAACGGATGCCCCAGTCCCTAGCATAGCTACCTAACATTTGCCCCCCTGAAGAGATCTGGACCCAAATCTTTGGGGTACTGGGCGACGACATCTCTAGCTACTTCCTGCTGGAAAAAGGGGCGAGGTGGGGCTTTGGGTCCATACCCTTCCTACACTGCTGGGAGGGGTTGTCCATTGAGGGCAACTTTATCCAGGATGGATAAGGTTGAGGTGGTCCAGGAGATGGTAGTCGTGGACCTGGCACACTTGGTTCGGAAGCTTCAGTCACCGATAACTTCTGGGAAAAACAAACGGTCTAAAAGGTGAACACTTTGACTGTGACAAGGCTAAGCTTGTGTGATGGCAGTGGCCTTGAAATTAGGTGAGTGTCACAGGAAACAAAAAAAATCTTAGGAATACCAGACATGTGTGTTTGTGCATTGGAAGTACAGGAAGAGGGATAAAAGCATTCACACTTTCCCCTAGGAGGTTACAGGTTTGGGCACTACTAGGTGCAGTGGGATCACTGATTCATTTATGATGCTAAGGTCTTGGACCCGCTGATAAAACCCATCATTCTTTTTAACCCTATAACGCTTCAATTTTAATTTTGGGAAAAATTATTTTCTTTTAGTTGTGGACTTTCATAAATATAAATATATATATATTAATATATACATTTTTTTAAATGTTATGAAAACATCCTGCTCCGCGTTATAGAGTTAAATGTAAATAATGGGCTAGTACAGGAGAAGTCAAAAGTGATCAAAATAGAGTAACTGCCTAAGTATTTTGAATTTTCTTGTGTTCAATTGGAGTAAAGGCTTGTAAATTACCCGGGGTCCAAATTACCATTCTACAATGGGTAGAATGTTCAGGGATGTTTCAGGGCTGGGAGATTAGTAAACCCTAAGTCCAGGATACCTTAGGGCAGGCGTCCTAAAACTGTTTACCTAGGGGGCCAGTTCACTCTCCCTCAGGCAATTGCAGGGACATAAAATAGTTTAAAAAAAAAATTACGAACAGATTCATTTGCACAATGCACATCTTGATTTGAAGTTTAAAAAAAAAATAAATGGGGCACATTCACCCGGCATAAAGAATCAATGTCCTTGGCTGTCTCCTTGGGGCCCACAGGCGGTAGTTTGAGAACACCTGCTCTCCGCCTTCACCAAGAGGATGTGGTTTCAACGCAAAAGCTTGGAGACTCTACAATTTGTTTAAAAGTGATGGGGCAGAAGGAGTCCCTGATTGAATCACGCAAGACTAGTTTTCCCATCCCCTATTACTAAGAGTCATAGTTATGGTTAAGGGGAACCAGGACATCCCGATCTGATCCCTTTAATTCAAATGTGGGCTGACATTGCCACTAGAGAATCCTGCAAATATAAAAGACTTACTCCCTCCCTCAAAGAAGGGTCCTTGTTTCCAAGTTTTCAGGAAACATGGCAGGACCGGAAAAACAAACGGTCCAAGTTCCCAAAACCACATGTGTGGAGGCCATCCCTCCCCGTACCTTCCCCCTCCCTCTATCCCTCCCCTTCCCTTCCGCTCCTCTCCCCTCCCGATCTCTCTCCCCTAATCGGCTTTATCCCATTTTGCAGGAGAACTCTGGGAATCAGAGAGCTGGCTTCAGACCCTTTAGTTCCACCCCCGCCCTATAAGGTTTCTAGGGGCCAGAAATAGAAAACTTCTAACAGGCCCTTATTGAGTCACTCCCTCCCACACCGGCCCCCCAACCTCACCCCCACCCTCAACCAGCAGACCCCACACACACTAGTACTGGTATTTCTTCCATACTCATTAGCCCACCTGGAATGATTGCCAGCAACTTCTCCAGGTGCTGTTCACAACGGAGGAAGGGTAGCCCTTCCAGACAGAGGCCCAGAAAGCAGTCAGTGAACCTGATGGTCAGCGAGCGGGCACTCCCCACTTGAGAGAAACTCTTTTGGCCACTACACGAACAATGTGGGATCTCAAATCCTAGCAAGGCCCAGTGGGCTTTACAAGGTATCAACTGTTGCTCTTACATGACCCTCTGCGGAAGAGCTAGGAAACCTATGAATTTATCTAAGGTCAGTGAGAATTTTCAGGCTCTTATAAAAGAATGTTCGCCTGCCTTTCTAGAGTGGATGATGGAAGCCTATGGGCTTTATACCCCTAATGGCCCTGAGGCGCCGAGAACAGGAGGGCAATAAGTATTGCCTTTATTACTCAGTGAATCTGGCTCAGAAATGAAAAAGAAGTGGGAAGGGTTTGAAGGGAAATATCTTAGTGATTTTGTACAAGTGGCTCATTGAGTGTATAACAATAGAGATGACCCTAGCACGACGAGACAAAGATACTAGCTAAAATACTAGTATTTGCCATGAGAGACCCCGAGACTCAGGAAAAGGAGAGCATGGCCCACTCAAGGAGAGACTAACCTGTGGGCACCGCCAAGCCATGGGGAAGGATCAATGTGCCTACTGCAGGAAAGAACGACACTGGAAAAATCAGTGCCTTGAAAACCCCAGGAGAGGTGCACAACCCTCCACTAGAGTGGACGGGCCTCATCTGCACCTAGAAAAACCCAAGTAAGAGACAATAATGCTTGAAGAAGCACAATGAAAGGGTCAGGGCTCTGTTTCCCTTCGCCGCCAAAAGCCCAGGCTAACTCTCCATATAGGAGGCCCGCCAGTAAATTTCTTGGTGGACACAGGGGCCACCTTCTCAGGTACAGAAAGGAATATGGGCACATTGTCAAAAAGAAAGATGTGAATTACTGTGAGTCTATGAATCCTTCCACAGATAACTCACACCAGAAGGTTTGCATGGTGGTTAGGTGGGCTTCCCAAGACAACAAGATAACAAATATCTATCTGCCCTTTCTCCCAGTTAGCCACTTGGTTATGATGGCACTGGCTCCTGGCTCAGCTGCTGAGCCAGTGAAGCAGTTATAGAGGAGAAGACTAGGTGGCCTGTGGCCATTAACGGAAGGACCAAATCTCCACAGTGGGCTTCCTGTTTCAATATGGAGCCACGTCTGTCACATGCTGGACACCATCTCTATCCTGAGCGCATAATTGCCACCCCAGGTCTAGAATGCAGCGCGCAGGTACACACTATATGAAACAGTGTCTGATTAACCCCTCTCGATAACTTGCTGACATGGGAGTCTGGATAATCCAGTACATTTACTTTCCAGATGAGAAAACTCACTGAAAAACACACAGGAGTTGACCCAGAGACACACAACTGGTTAACAACCAAGTCATATTCACAACCAGCGTCTGGACCAAGAACCCGGTGCCCCACAGAACTGTGCCCATCGATCAGTCAATATCTCCTGGACTCTCAAAAGATCTGAGCTGATACCCACCCCCCACATCCTTGCAGCCCACAAAGATTGTATTTCACAGGATGGCACCGGATCTGCAGCTCGCGGAGAGGGACATATCTGATCAGAGAACACAGGGCAGAACAAGGGGGAGGAGGGGAGAATGGAGCACATCCTGGCCCAATATACCTTGAGGATGATGTTCCCAATCAGAGAAGCCAGTGCACAGAGAAGACCACACGGGCAGCCCCACGATGAGAAACGTCCCTCAAAGACCCATAGCCCTAGAGGGGACAACCTTGGAGACACAGTGTGGGACGGCGCCCGAACTGATCTTGCCACATCGAGGCATGACAATAAGAGAGTGCAGCGGAAGAGAAAGAAAACGGAGCATCAAAGTCCCCAGGGAATGTCAAAGGTGGACTTTGTGGTCAGGGCTCGGTGCCCCAACAGACTGGACTGGAAAACATTCCGAAATTTCACCACACAGTCCTTGTACTTTTCTTTCTTGGTTAGTGTTGTTTTCTTTTAGTGACATTGGATTTTGGTTGGGTTTGTTTTCATTTTTGTTTGTTTTTTTTCTTTTTGCTGCTTGATTTTACTCAGTCTTGTTTTGTGCATGTTATTACCTTTGCAGGTCTGTCTAATTAAGAGAGGCTGGATGAACAATCTGGAGGAGTAAACATGTGACCGGTCCTTTCCATTGGGTATGGGAGTGAGGACAGTGGGGGGAAAGGAAGTGGTGTCAAGAAACCCAGAGACAAGGGAACAACAAGTGATGGAAATCGGTGGTGAGGGGGATGTAGGAGGACTGGTAGGGCGTGATCAAGGGTAATGTAACCAAGAGGAATTACTGAAACCCAAAGGAAGACAGGCATGGCAGTGGGCACAAGAGGAAAATCAAAGGGTATAGAAGAGTGAGCTGGGAAGCAAGGGCCAGTTGTAAACGTCTAAATAAAGGCATGTACATATATTTACAAAGGGGCATGGGGAAATGGATCTATGTCCATATGTTTATAGATTTAGTATTAAGGTAGCAGATGGACATAGGGCCTCCGCTCAAGGACTCCCTCATTGCAAAAACACTCTTCTATTAAATTGGCATTCTACGATGCTCACCTTCCATACACGATCACTGACCGCAAAGCGGCTGCATAAGCAGATGTGGTGAAGAAAGCCGATGGTGTCCAGCTACCAAAAGATATAGGGTGTGGGGTCTTAAAGGCTTGAAGGTAAAGAGGCAGCCATCTAGCTCCGAAGCAACAGAGCCCACATGGAGGAAGCATACCAGCCTGTGTGATCACAAAGTTTCAAAGGGATAAGGCAACAGGCATGATAAGAACAAAAAAATCTTATCATGGAGAATGAGAGGGGACTGCCGGGTATAGACCCAAAACCTATTTGCAGTGCACTGGACATCCCCTTACAGAAGGATCTCAGAGAGGAGATTAAAGAATACAGGGTATGAGAGAGCAAAGATGAAACACAACTTTCCTCTAGTTCTTAATGCTTCCTCTTGCCCCACTATCATGCTCCCAGTTCTACCATACTAATCTGGCCAAACTAGAGAAGGTATTCTAGTAGCGATAGGAATTTCAAACACGGGGAATCCAGGGTGGATGGGCCATTTAGGACCAGTGTTTTGAGTGGAGATACTGGGAAGGTGGAGGAAGGGCAGGATGGAAAGTGGGAACCGATTACAAGGATCTTCATTGACCTCAAAAGAAAGGTGGGTGAAGATATGACAAAAGAATTAGTACATTTCAAAAGATTGATTAGTGATGGGTGGCGGGCATTGAGTGGGGTGGGGGAAATGAGGACCTGAAACCAGGGGATTGGGTGGAGAGTGGATATTTTGATAATAAGGAGGGCAATTAATGTACAGATGTGCTTCAAACAGCTGATGTATATATGGATTGTGGTTAGTGTTGTAGGAGCCCCTAATAAAAAGATCATAAAAGAAACAAAAATAATCTGGGCAAAGGGCTCATGCAAGGATGATCTCAGGCTTGATTAGACCAGTCAAAACAGCTACTGGAGTCTCCTCACCCTGTGTCTATTCCTGAGTCAGGCATGAAGCTTAGGGCCCACAGCCCCAGCAGCTGGCCATTGAGGGAGATGGGTCTCTGAGGCCATTCTACAGGGGGAACGGTCCTCTGTATTGCAGGGCCCACCCTCCTTTGTAAGCGTGCTGTCTGGGGCACGGCTTTCATGGAGTCCACACCATGGGAGCTCTACTACTCATGGGGGATTGGCAGGAAGCCTCTGCTCATGCGCACACACCACCAACTAGCTGGAGGATTTCCATGAACAAAGCCTGAGGCAGACAACAAGCCCACTAACTGATGCTGTAAGAGATACAATAAGCATCCAGAAACCTGTAAGTGGGAGTAAGAGGCAGTATTCCTTGGTGCCAGCCACTCCCACTGTAATCTACAAGGAGTGACATTGCAAAGCAGAGGGCTTTCATAAAGCACTGCCAGGACTGTGGAATGAGCAGCCTCATTTGTGGACATGGATACTCTGTGATCCAGACGTACTACCTCCTCCCTTACAGTCAGCTGAGACAAAAACCCCTGCAAGCAGAAAGCCATGCATCTGAACAGTATCCACCAGCCACTCATGTGCAGCACAGCTGCCTCCAAAGAGCCTTCCTGAGTTAGAGAGAAATCACACAGAAGTCTGGTCTGCACTCAAGTGAGTTTTATGAGCGTTAGGGAGGCGTGGTGCGTAAGTCTGGCCGATCCCAGTGGCTGAATTGAATTTACATGGCCTAGGTTGGTCAATCCAGGTACAGGACCCACCCAGGTGTACCTCCCCTTCATGGCCAGAAACCTGGACCTCTGAGCATGCACAGGGTGCCTCTCCTAACTGGGCTCTTATCTTGGCCCTATGGGCATGCATAACGGATACCCCAGTCCCTAGCACAGCTACCTAACATTTGCCCCCCTGAAGAGATATGGACCCAAATCTTTGGGGTACTGGGCGACGACATCTCTAGCTACTTCCTGCTGGAAAAAGGGGCCCAGTGGGGTTTTGGGTCCATACGCTTCTTACATTGCTGAGAGTGGTTGTCCATTGAAGGCAACTTTATCCAGGATGGATAAGGTTGAGGTGGTCCCGGAGATGGTAGTCGTGGACCTGGCACACTTGGTTCGGAAGCTTTAGTCACCCGATAACTTCTGGGAAAAACAAACGGTCTAAAAGGCAAACAGTTTGACTACGACAAGGCTAAGCTTGTGTGATGGCAATGGCCTTGAAATTAGGTGAGTGTCACAGGAAACAAAAAAAATCTTAGGATTACCAGACATATGTGTTTGTTCATTGGAAGTACAGGAAGAGGGATAAAAACATTCACACTTTCCCCTAGGACGGCACAGGTTTGGGCACTACTAAGTGCAGTGGGATCACTGATTCATTTATGAGGTCAAAGTCTTGGACACGCTGATAAGACCCAACCTTCTTTTTAACCTTATAACGCTTCAATTTTAATTTTGGGAAAAAATTATTTTCTTTTTGTTGTGGATTTTTATACTTATAAATATATAAATATATATTAATATATACATTTTTAAATGTTAGGAAAACATCATGCCCCGCGTTATAGAGTTAAATGGAAATAATGGGCTAGTACAGGAGGAGTCAAAAGTGACCAAACTAGAGTAACTGCCTAAGTCATTTTGAATTTTCTTGGGATCAATTGGAGTAAAGGCTTGTAAATTACCCGGGGTCCAAATTCCCAGGGTCCCTCCTACAATGGGTAGAATGTTCAGGGATGTTTCAGGGCTGGGAAATTAGTAACCCCTAAGTCCAGGATACCTTAGGGCAGGGGTCCTGAAACTGTTTACCCAGGGGGCCAGTTCACTGTCCCTCAGGCCATTGGAGGGACAGAGTATAGTTTAAAAAAAACAAAATTTATGAACAAATTCATGTGCACAATGCTCATCTTGATTTGACGTTCAAAAAAAAATAAATGGGGCTCATAAACCCGGCAGAAAGGATCAATGTCCTCGGCTGTCTGCATGTGGCCCACAGGTTGTAGTTTGAGGACCCCTGCTCTAGGCGTTCACCAAGAGGATGTGGTTTCAGCCCAAAAGCTTGGAGACTCTACAATTTGTTCAAAAGTGATTGGGCAGAAGGAGTCCCTGATTGACCCACGCAAGACTAGTTTTCCCATCCTCTATTACTAAGAGTTCATAGTTATGGTTAAGGGGAACCAGGACATCCCGATCTGTTCCCTTTAATTCAAGTGTGGGCTGACATTGCCACTAAGAAGCCTGCAAATATAAAAGACTTACTCCCGCCCTCAAAGAAAGGGTCCTTGTTTCCAAGGTTTCAGGAAACATGGCAGGACTGGAAAAACAAACGGTCCAATTTCCCAAAACCACATAGGTGGATGCCATCCCTCCGTCTCCCCCTCCCCCACCCCCTCCGCCACCACCTAGCTTCCCCTCCCCTGCCCCACCCCCCGATCTCTCTCCCCTAATCGGCTCTATCCCATTTTGCAGGAGAACTCTGGGAATCGGAGAGCTGGCTTCAGACCCCTTGGTTCCACCCCCGCCCTATAAGGTTTCTAGGGGCCAGAAATAGAAAATTTCTAACAGGCCCTTATTGAGTCACTCCCTCCCCCACTGGCCCCCCAACCGCACCCCCACCCCCAACCAGCAGCCCCCCCCACACAGTAGTACTGGTATGTCTTCCATAATCATCAGCCCACCTGGAATGATTGCCAGCAACTTCTCCAGGTGCTGTTCACAACGCGGAAGGATAGCCCTTCCAGACAGAGGCCCAGTAAGCAGTCAGTGAATCTCATGGTCAGCGAGCAGGCACTCCCCTCCTGAGAGAAACTCTTTTGGCCACTACACGAACTATGTGGGATCTCAATTCCTAGCAAGGCCCAGAGGGCTTTACCAGGTATCACCCGTTGCTCTTACACGACCCTCTGCGGAAGAACTAGGAAACCTATGACTGTATCTAAGGTCAGTGAGAATTTTCAGGCTCTTATAAGAGAATTTCCATCTGCCTTTCTAGAGTAGCTGATGTAAGACTAAGGGCTTTATACCCCTAACGGCTCCGAGAACCGGAGGGCAATAAGTATTGCCTTTATTACTCAGTCAGTCTGCCTCAGACATGAAAAAGAAGTTGGAAGGGTTTGAACGGAAAAATCTTAGTGATTTGGTTCAAGTGGCTCATTGAGTGTATAACAACAGAGATGACCCTAGCACGACAGAGACAAAGAAACTAGCTAAAATACTAGTAATTGCCATGAGAGACCCCAGAGACTCAGGAAAAGGAGAGCATGGCCCACTCATGGATAGACTAACCTGTGGGCACCGCCAAGCCATGGGGAAGGATCAATGTGCCTACTGCAGGAAAGAAGGACACTGGAAAAATCAGTGCCTTGAAAACCCCAGGAAAGGTGCACGACCCTCCACTAGAGTGGACGGGTCTCATCTGCACCTAGAAAGACCCAAGCAAGAGACAATAATGCTTGAAGAAGCTGAATGAAGGGGTCAGAGCTCTTTTTCCCTTCGCCACCATGAGCCCAGGCTAACTCTCCATGTAGGAGGCCAGCCAGTAAATTTCTTGGTGGACAGAGGGGCCACCTTCTTAGGTTCAGAAAGGAATACGGGCACATTTTCAAAGAAAAAAAAATGTGAATTACTGTGAGCCTATGATTCCTTTCACAGATAACTCAAACCAGAAAGTTTGCATGGATGTTAGGTGGGCTTCACAAGACAACAAGATAACAAATATCTATCTGCCCTTTGTCCCAGTTAGCCACCTGGTTATGATGGCACTGGCTCCTGGCTCAGCTGCTGAGCCAGTGAAGCAGTTATAGCAGGAGAAGACTAGGTGGCCGGTGGCCATCAACGGAAGGAACAAATCTCCACAGTGGGCTTCCTGTTTCAATATGGAGCCACGTATGTCACCTGCGGGACACCATCTCTTTCCTGAGCTCATAATTGCCACCCCAGGTCTAGAATGCAGCGCGCAGGTACACACTATATGAAACAGTGTCTGATTAACCCCTCTCGATGACTTGCTGACATGGGAATCTGGATAATCCAGTACATTTACTTTCCAGATGAGAAAACTCACTCAAAAACACACAGGATTTGGCCCAGAGACACACAATTGGTTAACAACAAAATCATATTCACAACCAGCGTCTGGACCAAGAGCCCGGTGCCTCAAAGATCTGTGCCCATCGAGCAGTCAATATCTCCTGGACTCTCAAAAGATCTGAGCTGACACCCACCCCCCCCCACCTCCTTGCAGCCCCCAAAGATTGTATTTCATAGGATGGCACCGGATCTGCAGCTCGCGGAGAGGGACATATCTGATCAGAGAACACAGGGCAGAACAAGGGGGAGGAATGGAGAATGGAGCACATCCTGGCCCAATACACCTTGAGGATGATGTTCCCAATCAGAGAAGCCAGTCCACAGAGAAGACCACATGGGCAGCCCCACGATGAGAAACGTCCCTCAAAGACCCATAGCCCTAGAGGGGACAACACTGGACACACAATGTGGGAACTGCGCCCGAACTGATCCTGCCACATCGAGGCATGACACTAAGAGAGTGCAGCAGAAGAGAAAGAAAACGGAGCATCAAAGTCCACGGGGAATGCCAAAGGTGGAATTTGTGGTCAGGGCTCGGTGCCCCAACAGACAGGACTGGAAAACACTCCTAAAGTTCACCACACAGTCCTTGTTCTTTTCTTTCTTGGTTAGTGTTGTTTTCCTTTAGTGTCATTGGATTTTGGTTGGGTTTTGTTTTCATTTTTCTTTGTTTTTTTTTTCTTTTTGCTGCTTGCTTTTGCTCAGTTTTGTTTTGTGCATGTTATTACCTTTACAGGTCTGTCTAATTAAGAGAGGCTGGATGAAGAATCTGGAGGAGTAAACATGTGACCGGCCCTTTCCATTGGGCATGGGAGTGAGGATGGTGGGGGGAAAGGAAGTGGTGTCAAGAAACCCAGAGACAAGGGAACAACAAGTGATGGAAATCGGTAGTGAGGGGGATGTAGGAGGCCTGGAAGGGCATGATCAAGGGCAATGTAACCAAGAGTAATCACTGAAACCCAAAAGAAGACTGAGCATGGCAGTGGGCACAAGAGGAAACAAAAGGGTATAGAAGAGTGAGCTGGGCAGCAAGGGCCAGTTATAGACGTCTAAATAAAGGCATGTACATATACTTACAAAGGGGCATCGGGAAATAGATCTATGTCCATATGTTTATAGATTTAGTATTAAGGTAGCAGAAGGACATAGGCCTCCGCTCATGGACTCCCTTATTGCAAGAACACTCTTCTATTAAATTGGCATTCTACGATGCTCACCTTCTCTACACGATCACTGACCACAAAGCGGCTGCATAAGCAAATGTGGTGAAGAAAGCCGATAGTGTCCAGCTACCAAATGATATAGCGTGTGGGGTCTTAAAGGCTTGAAGGTAAAGAAGCAGCCATCTGGCTCAGAAGCAACAGAGCCCACATGGAGGAAGCATACCAGCCTGTGTGATCACAAAGTTTCAAAGGGATAAGGCAACAGGCATCATGAGAACAAAAAAATCTTATCATGTAGAATGAGAGGGGACTGCCGGGTATAGACCCAAAACCTATTTGCAGTGCACTGGACATCCCCTTACAGAAGGAGCTCAGAGAGGAGATTAAAGAATACAGGGTATCAGACAGCAAAATGAAACACAACTTTCCTCTATTTCTTAATGCTTCCTCTTGCCCCACTATCATGATCCCAGTTCTACCATACTAATCTGGCCAAACTAGAGAAGGTATTCTAGTACCGATAGGAATTTCAAACACGGGGAATCCAGGGTGGATGGGCCCTTTAGGACCAGTGTTATGAGAGGAGGTACTGGGAGGGTGGAGGAAGGGCAGGATGGAAAGTGGGAACCGATTACAAGGATCTTCATTGACCTCAAAAGAAAGGTGGGTGAAGATATGACAAAAGAATTAGTCCATTTCCAAGGATTGATGAGGGATGGATGGCGGGCATTGAGGGGGAAAAAATGAGGAACTGAGGCCAGGGGCTTGGGTGGAGAGTGGAGATTTTGAGAATAATGAGGGCAATTAATGTACAGATGTGCTTCAAACAGGTGATGTATATATGGATTGTGGTTAGTGTTGTAGGAGCCACTAATGAAAAGATCATAAAAAAAAAATCTGTGCAGAGGGCTCATGCAAGGATGATTTCAGGCTGGATTAGACCAGTCAAAACATCTACTGGAGTCGCCTCACCCTGTGTCTATTCCTGAGTCAGGCATGAAGCTTAGGGCACACAGCCCCAGCAGCTGGCCAGTCAGGGAGGTTTGCCTCTGAGGCTTTCCACAGGGGGAATGGTCGTCTGTCCTGCAGGGCCCACCCTCCTTTGTAAGCGTGATGTCTGGGGCACGGCTTTCATGGAGTCCACACCATGGGAGCTCTACTACTCATGGGGTATTGGCAGGAAGCCTCTGCCCATGTGCACACACCACCAACTAGCTGGAGGATCTCCGTGAACAAAGCCTGAGGCAGACAACAAGCCCACTAACTGATGCTGTAAGAGATACAATCAGCATCCAGAAACCTGCAACTGGGAGTAAGAGGCAGCATACTTTGGTCCCAGCTCCTCCCACTCTAATCTACAAGGAGTGACATTGCAAAGCAGAGGGTTTTCATAAAGCACTTCCAGGACTGTGGAATGAGCAGCCTCGCTTGTGGACATGGATACTCTCTGATCCAGACGTACTACCTCCTCCCTTCCAGCCAGCTGAGACAAAAACCCTTGCAAGCAGAAAGCCATGCATCTGAACAGTATCCATGAGCCACTCATGTGCAGACCTGCTGACTCCAAAGAGCCTTCCTGAGTGAGAGAGAAATCACGCAGAAGCCTGGTCTGTCACTCAAGTGAGTTTTATGAGCGTTAGGGAGGCGTGGTGGGCATGTCTGGCCGACCCCAGTGGCTGAATTGAATTTACATGTCCTAGGTTAGTCACTCCAGGTACAGGACCCACCCAGGTGTACCTCCCCTTCATGGCCAAAAACCTGGACCTCTGAGCATGCACAGAGTGCCTCTCCTAACTAGGCTCTAATCTTGGCCCTATGGCCATGCATAACGGATGCCCCAGTCCCTAGGATAGCTACCTAACATTTGCCCACCTGAAGAGGTATGGACCCAAAACATTGGGGTAGTGGGCGACGACATCTCTAGCTACTTCCTGCTGGCAAAGGGGCGAAGTGGGGCTTTGGGTCCATACCCTTCCTACACTGCTGGGAGGGGTTGTCCATTGAGGGCAACTTTATCCAGGATGGATAAGGTTGAGGTGGTCCAGGAGATGGTAGTCGTGGACCTGGCACACTTGGTTCGGAAGCTTTAGTCACCCGATAACTTCTGGGAAAAACAAACTGTCAAAAAGGTGAACAGTTTGACTACGACAAGGCTAAGCTTGTGAGGTGGCAGTAGCTTGAAATTAGGTGAGTGTCACAGGAAACAAAAAAAATCTTAGGATTACCAGGCATGTGTATTTGTTCATTGGAAGTACAGGAAGAGGGATAAAAGCATTCACACTTTCCCCTAGGAGGGCACAGGTTTGGGCACTACTAGGTGCTGTGGGATCACTGATTCATTTATGATGCTAAGGTCTTGGACCCGCTGATAAGACCCATCATTATTTTTAACCCTATAACACTTCAATTTTAATTTTGGGAAAAATTATTTTATTTTTGTTGTGGACTTTCTTAGTTACAAATATATATATGAATATATACATTTTTTAATGTTATGAAAACATCATGCTCCGCATTATAGAGTTAAATGGAAATAATGGGCTAGTACAGGAGGAGTCAAAAGTGACCATAATAGAGTAACTGCCTAAGTCATTTTGAATTTTCTTGGGATCAATTGGAGTAAAGGCTTGTAAATTACCCGGGGTCCAAATTCACATGGTGCCTCCTACAACAGGTAGAATGTTCAGGGATGTTTCAGGGCTGGGAGATTAGTAACCCCTAAGTCCAAGATACCTTAGGGCAGGGGTCCTAAAACTGTTTACCCAGGGGGCCAGTTTACTGTACCTCAGGCTATTGGAGGGGCAGACAATAGTTAAAAAAAAACAACAAAAATTATGAAAAAATTCATGTGCACCATGCACATCTTGATTTGAAGTTCAAAAAAAAAAAATAAATGGGGCGCATACACCCGGCAAAAAGGCTCAATGTCCTCGGCTGTCTGCATGTGGCCCATAGGCTGTAGTTTGAGGACCCCTGCTCTCGGCATTCACCAAGAGGATGTGGTTTCAACCCAAAAGCTTGGAGACTCTACAATTTGTTTAAAAGTGATGGGGCAGAAGGAGTCCCTGATTGACCCACGCAAGACTAGTTTTCCCATCCCCTATTACTAAGAGTTCATAGTTATGGTTAAGGGGAACCAGGACATCCCGATCTGATCCCTTTAATTCAAGTGTGGGCTGACATTGCCACGAAGAAGCCTGCAAATATAAGACTTACTCCCTCCCTCAAAGAAAGGGTCCTTGTTTCCAAGGTTTCACGAAACATGGCATGACCGGAAAAACAAACGGTCCAAGTTCCCAAAACCACATAGGTGGAGGCCATCCCTCCCCAACCCCCTCCCCCACCACCTCCCTCTCCCCCATCTTCCCCTCCCCTCCCCTCCTGATCTCTCTCCCCTAATCGGCTTTATCCCATTTTGCAGAACTCTGGGAGTGGGAGAGCTGGCTTCAGACCCTTTGGTTCCAATCCCGCCCTATAAGTTTTCTAGGGTCCAGAAATAGAAAACTTCTAACAGGCCCTTATTGAGTCACTCCCTCCCCCACCGCCCCCACCAACCTCACCCCCACCCCCAACCAGCAGCCCCCTACACACACTAGTACTGGTATGTCTTCCATACTCATCAGCCCACCTGTATAATTGCCAGCAACTTCTCCAGGTGCTGTTCACCAAGGAGGAAGGGTAGACCTTCCAGACAGAGGCCCAGTAAGCAGTCAGTGAACCTGATGGTCAGCGAGTGGGCACTCCCCACTTGAGAGAAACTCTTTTGGCCACTATACGATCAATGTGGGATCTCAATTCCTAGCAAGGCCCAGAGGGCTTTACCAGGTTTCACCCGTTGCTCTTACATGACCCTCTGCGGAAGAACTAGGAAACCTATGACTGTATCTAAGGTCAGTGAGAATTTTCAGGCTCTTATAAGAGAATGTCCGCCTGCCTTTCTAGAGTAGCTGATGTAAGCCTACGGGCTTTATACCCCTAACGGCCCCGAGAACCGGCGGGCAATAAGTATTGCCTTTATTACTTAGTCAGTCTGTCTCAGACATGAAAAAGAAGTTGGAAGGGTTTGAACGGAAAAATCTTAGTGATTTGGTACAAGTGGCTCATTGAGTGTATAACAACAGAGATGACCCTAGCACGACAGAGACAAAGAAACTAGCTAAAATACTAGTAATTGCCATGAGAGAGCCCAGAGACTCAGGAAAAGGAGAGCATGGCCCACTCATGGAGAGACTAACCTGTGGGCACCGCCAAGCCATGGGGAAGGATCAATGTGCCTACTGCAGGAAAGAAGGACACTGGAAAAATCAGTGTCTTGAAACCCCAGGAGAGGTGCACGACCCTCCACTAGAGTGGACGGGCCTCATCTGCACCTAGAAAAATCAAGCAAGAGACAATCATACTTGAAGAAGCTGAATGAAGGGGTCAGAGCTCTTGTTCCCTTCGCCACCATAAGCCCAGGCTAACTCTCCATGTAGGAGGCCAGCCAGTAAATTTCTTGGTGGACAGAGGGGCCACCTTCTTAGGTTCAGAAAGGAATACGGGCACATTTTCAAAGAAAAAAAATGTGAATTACTGTGAGCCTATGATTCCTTCCACAGGTAACTCACACCAGAAAGTTTGCATGGATGTTAGGTGGGCTTCACAAGACAACAAAATAACAAATATTTATCTGCCCTTTGTCCCAGTTAGCCACGTGGTTATGATGGCACTGGCTCCTGGCTCAACTGCTGAGCCAGTGAAGCAGTTAAAGCAGGAGAAGACTAGGTGGCCGGTGGTCATGAACGGAAGGACCAAATCTCCACAGTGGGCTTCCTGTTTCAATATGGAGCCACGTATGTTACCTGCTGGACACCATCTCTATCCTGAGCTCATAATTGCCACCCCAGGTCTAGAATGCAGCGCGCAGGTACACACTATATGAAACAGTCTCTGATTAACCCCTCTCAATAACTTGCTGACACTGGAGTCTGGATAATCCAGTACATTTACTTTCCAGATGAGAAAACTCACTCAAAAACACACAGGAGTTGGCCCAGAGACACACAACTTGTTAACAACAAAGTCATATTCACAACCAGCGTCTGGACCAAGAGCCTGGTGCCCCAAAGAACTGTGCCCATCGAGCAGTTAATATCTCCTGGACTCTCAAAAGATCTGAGCTGACACCCACCACCCCCACCTCCTTGCAGCCCCCAAAGATTGTATTTCACAGGATGGCACCTGATCTGCAGCTTGCAGATAAGGACATATCTGATCAGAGAACACAGGGCAGAACAAGGGGGAGGAGGGAAGAATGGAGTACACCCTGGCCCAATACACCTTGAGGATGATGTTCCCAATCAGAGAAGCCAACCACAGAGAAGACCACATGGGCAGCCCCACGATGAGAAACGTCCCTCAAAGACCCATAGCCCTAGAGGGGACAACACTGGAGACACAGTGTGGGAACTGCGCCCGAACTGATCCTGTGACATCGAGGCATGACACTAAGAGAGTGCAGCAGAAGAGAAAGAAAACGGAGCATCAAAGTCCCCGGGGAATGTCAAAGGTGGACTTTGTGGTCAGGGCTCGGTGCCCCAACAGACAGGACTGGAAAACACTCCTAAAGTTCACCACACAGTCCTTGTTCTTTTCTTTCTTGGTTAGTGTTGTTTTCCTTTAGTGTCATTGGATTTTGGTTGGGTTTTGTTTTCATTTTTCTTTGTTTTTTTTTTCTTTTTGCTGCTTGCTTTTGCTCAGTTTTGTTTTGTGCATGTTATTACCTTTACAGGTCTGTCTAATTAAGAGAGGCTGGATGAAGAATCTGGAGGAGTAAACATGTGACCGGCCCTTTCCATTGGGCATGGGAGTGAGGACGGTGGGGGGAAAGGAAGTGGTGTCAAGAAACCCAGAGACAAGGGAACAACAAGTGATGGAAATCGGTAGTGAGGGGGATGTAGGAGGCCTGGAAGGGCATGATCAAGGGCAATGTAACCAAGAGTAATCACTGAAACCCAAAAGAAGACTGAGCATGGCAGTGGGCACAAGAGGAAACAAAAGGGTATAGAAGAGTGAGCTGGGCAGCAAGGGCCAGTTATAGACGTCTAAATAAAGGCATGTACATATACTTACAAAGGGGCATCGGGAAATAGATCTATGTCCATATGTTTATAGATTTAGTATTAAGGTAGCAGAAGGACATAGGCCTCCGCTCATGGACTCCCTTATTGCAAGAACACTCTTCTATTAAATTGGCATTCTACGATGCTCACCTTCTCTACACGATCACTGACCACAAAGCGGCTGCATAAGCAAATGTGGTGAAGAAAGCCGATAGTGTCCAGCTACCAAATGATATAGCGTGTGGGGTCTTAAAGGCTTGAAGGTAAAGAAGCAGCCATCTGGCTCAGAAGCAACAGAGCCCACATGGAGGAAGCATACCAGCCTGTGTGATCACAAAGTTTCAAAGGGATAAGGCAACAGGCATCATGAGAACAAAAAAATCTTATCATGTAGAATGAGAGGGGACTGCCGGGTATAGACCCAAAACCTATTTGCAGTGCACTGGACATCCCCTTACAGAAGGAGCTCAGAGAGGAGATTAAAGAATACAGGGTATCAGACAGCAAAATGAAACACAACTTTCCTCTATTTCTTAATGCTTCCTCTTGCCCCACTATCATGATCCCAGTTCTACCATACTAATCTGGCCAAACTAGAGAAGGTATTCTAGTACCGATAGGAATTTCAAACACGGGGAATCCAGGGTGGATGGGCCCTTTAGGACCAGTGTTATGAGAGGAGGTACTGGGAGGGTGGAGGAAGGGCAGGATGGAAAGTGGGAACCGATTACAAGGATCTTCATTGACCTCAAAAGAAAGGTGGGTGAAGATATGACAAAAGAATTAGTCCATTTCCAAGGATTGATGAGGGATGGATGGCGGGCATTGAGGGGGAAAAAATGAGGAACTGAGGCCAGGGGCTTGGGTGGAGAGTGGAGATTTTGAGAATAATGAGGGCAATTAATGTACAGATGTGCTTCAAACAGATGATGTATTTATGGATGTGGTTAGTGTTGTAGGAGCCACTAATGAAAAGATCATAAAAGAAACAAAAATAATCTGGGCAGAGGGCTCATGCAAGGATGATCTCAGGCTGGATTAGACCAGTCAAAACAGCTACTGGAGTCGCCTCACCCTGTGTCTATTCCTGAGTCAGGCATGAAGCTTAGGGCCCACAGTCCCAGCAGCTGCCCAGTGAGGGAGGTGGGTCTCTGAGGCCATTCCACAGGGGGAATGGTCCTCTGTCCTGCAGGGCCCACCCTCCTTTGTAAGCGTGCTGCCTGGGGCAAGACTTTCATGGAGTCCACACCATGGGAGCTCTACTACTCATGGGGGATTGGCAGGAAGACTGCTCATGCGCACACACCACCAACTAGCTGGAGGATCTCCGTGAACAAAGCGTGAGGCAGACAACAAGCCCACTAACTGATGCTGTAAGAGATACAATCAGCATCCAGAAAACTGCAACTGGGAGTAAGAGGCAGCATACCTTGATCCCAGCCCCTCCCACTCTAATCTACAAGGAGTGACATTGCAAAGCAGAGGGTTTTCATAAAGCACTTCCAGGACTGTGGAATGAGCAGCCTCTTTTGTGGACATGGATACTCTGTGATCCAGACGTACTACCTCCTCCCTTCCAGTCAGCTGAGACAAAAACGCTTGCAAGAAGAAAGCCATGCATCTGAACAGTATCCACCAGCCACTCAAGTGCAGCCCCGCTGCCTCCAAAGAGCCTTCCTGTGTGAGAGAGAAATCATGCAGAAGCCTGGTCTGCACTCAAGTGAGTTTTATGAGCGTTAGGGAGGCGTGGTGGGCAAGTCTGGCCGACCCCAGTGGCTGAATTGAATTTACATGGCCTAGATTGGTCAATCCAGGTACAGGACCCACCCTGGTGACCTCCCCTTCATGGCCAGAAATCTGGACCTCTGAGCATGCACAGGGTGCCTCTCCTAACTGGGCTCTTATCTTGGCCCTATGGGCATGCATAACGGATGCCACAGTCCCTAGCATAGCTACCTAACATTTGCCCCCCTGAAGAGATATGGACCCAAATCTTTGGGGTACTGGGCGACGATATCTCCAGCTACTTCCTGCTGGCAAAAGGGGTTAGGTGGGGCTTTGGGTCCATACCCTTCCTACACTGCTGGGAGGGGTTGTCCATTGAGGGCAACTTTATCCAGGATGGATAAGGTTGAGGTGGTCCAGGAGATGGTAGTCGTGGACCTGGCACACTTGGTTCGGAAGCTTTAGTCACCCGATAACTTCTGGGAAAAACAAACGGTCTAAAAGGTGAACAGTTTGACTACGACAAGGCTAAGCTTGTGAGGTGGCAGTGGCCTTGAAATTAGGTGATTGTCACAGGAAACAAAAAAAACCTTAGGATTACAGACGTGTGTTTGTCCATTGGAAGTCCAGGAAGAGGGATAAAAGCTTTCACACTTTCCCCTAGGTGGGCACAGGTTTGGGCACTACTAGGTGCAGTGGGATCACTGATTGATTTATGATGCTAAGGTCTTGGACACGCTGATAAGACCCATCCTTCTTTTTAACCCTATAACGCTTCAATTTTAATTTTGGGAAAAAATTATTTTCTTTTTGTTGTGGGCTTTCACAGTTATAAATATATATATGTATTAATATATACATTTTTAAATGTTATGACAACATCATGCTTCACGTTACAGAGTTAAATGGAAATAATGGGCTAGTGCAGGACGAGTCAAAAGTGACCAAAATAGAGTAACTGCCTAAGTCATTTTGAATTTTCTTTGGTTCTATTGGAGTAAAGGCATATAAATTACCCGGGGTCCAAATTCCCATGGTGCCTCCTACAACGGGTAGAATGTTCAGGGATGTTTCAGGGCTGGGAGATTAATAACCCCTAAGTCCAGGATACCTTAGGGCAGGGGTCCTGAAACTGTTTACCCAGGGGGCCAGTTCACTATCCCTTAGGCCTTTTGAAGGAAAGACTATAGTTTAAAAAAACAAATATTACGAACAAATTCATGTGCACTCTGCACATCTTGATTTGAAGTTCAAAAAAAAAAAATAAATGGGGCACATAGACACGGCAGAAAGGATCAACGTCCTCGGCTGTCTGCATGTGGCCCACAAGTTGTAGTTTGAGGACCCTGCTCTCGGCATTCACCAAGAGGATGTGGTTTCAACCCAAAAGCTTGGAGACTCCACAATTTGTTTCAAAGTGATGGGGCAGAAGGAGTCCCTGATTGACCCACGCAAGACTAGTTTTCCCATCCGCTATTACTAAGAGTTCATAGTTATGTTTAAAGGGAACCAGGATATCCCGATCTGATCCCGTTACTTCCAGTGTGGGCTGACATTGCCACTAAGAAGCCTGCAAATATAAAAGAATTACTCCCTCCCGCAAAGAAAGGGCCCTTGTTTCCAAGGTTTCAGGAAACATGGCAGGACCGGAAAAACAAACGGTCCAAATTCCCAAAACCACATAGGTGGAGGCCATCCCTCCCCGTCACCCTCCCCCACCCCCACCCCTTCCTTCACCCCCCTCCCCTCCCCTCCCCTCCCCTCCCCTCCCCTTTCCTCCCCTCCCGATCTCTCTCCCCTAATCGGCTTTATCCCATTTTGCAGGAGAACTCTGGGAGTGGGAGAGCTGGCTTCAAACCCTTTCTTTCAACCCCCGCCCTATAAGGTTTCTAGGGTCCAGAAATAGAAAACTTCTAACAGGCCCTTATTGAGTCACTCCCTCCCCCACCGGCCCCCCAACCTCACCCCCACCCCTAACAAGCAGCCCCCCACACACACACTAGTACTGGTATGACTTCCATACTCATCAGCCCACCTGGAATGCTTGCCAACAACTTCTCCAGGTGCTGTTCACAACGGAGGAGGGTAGCCCTTCCATACAGATGCCCAGTAAGCAGTCAGTGAACCTGATGGTCAGCGAGTGGGCACTCCCCACTTGAGAGAAACTCTTTTGGCCACTACACCAACAATGTGGGATCTCAATTCCTAGCAAGGCCCAGAGGGCTTTACCAGGTATCACCCGTTGCTCTTACATGACAATCTCCGTAAGAGTTAGGAAACCGATGAATTTATCTAAGGTCAGTGAGAATTTTCAGGCTCTTATAAGACAATGTCCGCCTGCCTTTCTAGAGTGGCTGCTGGAAGCCTACGGGCTTTATTCCCCTAACGGCCTGGAGACCCCGAGAACAGGAGGGCAATATGTATTGCCTTTATTAGTCAGTCTGCCTCAGACATGAAAAAGAAGTGGGAAGGGTTTGAAGGGAAAAATCTTTGTGATTTGGTACAAGTGGTTCATTGAGTGTATAACAACAGAGATGACCCTAGCACTACAGAGACAAAGAAGCTAGCTAAAATAATCGTAATTGACATGAGATACCCCAGAGACTCAGGAAAAGGAGAGCATGGCCCACTCACGGAGAGACTAACCTGTGGGCAATGTCAAGCCATCGGCAAGGATCAATGTGCCTACTGCAGGAAAGAAGGACACTGGAAAAATCAGTGCCTTGAAAACCCCAGGAGAGGTGCACGACACTCCACTAGAGTGGACGGGTCTCATCTGCAACCTAGAAAGACCCAAACAAAAGACAATAATGCTTGAAGAGCTGAATGAAGGGGTCAGGGCTCTGTTTCACTTCGCCATCAAAAGCTCAGCTTAACTCTCCATGTAGTAGGCCACCCAGTAAATTTCTTGGTGGACACCGGGGCCACCTTCTCAGGTTCAGAAAGGAATACGGGCACATTTTCAAAAAGAAAGATGTGAACTACTGTGAGCCTATGATTCCTTCCACAGATAACTCACACCAGAAGGTTTTCATGGAGGGTAGGTGGGTTTCCCAAGACAACAAGATAACAAATATCTATCTGCCCTTTGTCCCAGTTAGCCACCTGGTTATGATATCACTGGCTCCTGGCTCAGCTGCTGAGCCAGTGAAGCAGTTATAGCAGGGGAAGACTAGGTGGCCAGGGGCCATCAACGGAAGGACCAAATCTCCACAGTGGGCTTCCTGTTTCAATATGGAGCCACGTATGTCACCTGCTGGACGCCATCTCTATCCTGAGCTCATAATTGCCACCCCAGGTATAGAATGCAGTGGGCAGGTACACACTATATGAAACAGTCTCTGATTAACCCCTCTCGATAACTTGCTGACATGAGAGTCTGGATAATCCAGTACATTTACTTTCCAGATGAGAAAACTCACTTAAAAACACACAGGAGTTGACCCAGAGACACACAACTGGTTAACAACAAAGTCATATATACAACCAGCGTCTGCACCAAGAGCACGGTGCCGCAAGGAACTGTGCCCATCGAGCAGTCATATCTCCTGGACTCTCAAAAGATCTGAGCTGACACCCATCCCCCACATCCTTGCAGCCCCCAAAGATTGTATTTCACAGGCTGGCACCGGATCTGCAGCTCGCGGAGAGGGACATATCTGATCAGAGAACACAGGGCAGAACAAGGGGGAGGAGGGGAGAATGGAGCACATCCTGGCCCAATACACCTTGAGGATGATGTTCCCAATCAGAGAAGCCAGTCCACAGCGAAGACCACACGGGCAGCCCCACGATGAGAAACGTCCCTCAAAGACCCATAGCCCTAGAGGGGACAACACTGGAAACACAGTGTGGGAACTGCGCCCGAACTGATCCTGCCACATCGAGGCATGACACTAAGAGAGTGCAGCGGAAGAGAAAGAAAACGGAGCATCAAAGTCCCCGGGGAATGCCAAAGTTGGACTTTGTGGTCAGGGCTCGGTGCTCCAACAGACTGGACAGGAAAACACTCCTAAAGTTCACCACACCGTCCTTGTACTTTTCTTTCTTGGTTAGTGTTTTTTCTTTTAGTGTCATGGGATTTTGGTTGGGTTTTGTTTTCATTTTTGTTTGTTTTTTTTTCTTTTTGCTGCTTGCTTTTGCTCAGTTTTGTTTTGTGCATGTTATTACCTTTACAGGTCTGTCTAATTAATAGAGGCTGGATGAAGAATCTGGAGGAGCAAACATGTGACCGGCCCTTTCCATTGGGCATGGGAGTGAGCACGGTGGGGGGAAAGGAAGTGGTGTAAAGAAACCCGGAGACAAGGGAACCACAAGTGATGGAAATCAGTGGTGAGGGGGATGTAGAAGGCCTGGTAGGTCGTGATCAAGGGTAATGAAAACAAGAGAAATTACTGAAACCCAAAGGAAAACTGAGCATGGCAGTGGTCACAAGAGGAAAATCAAAGGGTATAGAAGAGTGAGCTGGGAAGCAAGGGCCAGTTATAGACGTCTAAATAAAGACATGTACATATGTACATATAATTACAAAGGGGCATGGGGAAATAGATCTATGTCCATATGTTTATAGATTTAGTATTAAGGTAGCAGATGGACATAGGGACTCCACTCAAGGACTCCCTCATTGCAACAACACTGTTCTATTAAATTGGAATTCTACGATGCTCACCTTCCCTACACCATCACCTACCACAAAGCGGCTGTATAAGCAAATGTGGTGAAGAAAGCTTATGGTGTCCAGCTTTCAAAAGATATAGCGTGTGGGGTTTTAAAGGCTTGAAGGTATAGAAGCAGCCATCTGGCTCCGAAGCAACAGAGCCCACATGGAGGAAGCATACCAGCCTGTGTGATCACAAAGTTTCAAAGGGATAAGGCAACAGGCATCATGAGAACAAAAAAATCTTATCATGGAGAATGAGAGGGGACTGCCGGGTATAGACGAATAACATATTTGCAATGCACTGGATATCCCCTTACTGAAGGATCAAAGAAAGGAGATAAAAGCATACAGGGTATGAAAAAACAAAGATGAAACACACCTTTCCTCTAGTTCTTAATGCTTCCTCTTGCCCCACTATCATGATCCCAGTTCTACCATACTAATCTGGCGAAACTAGAGAAGGTATTCTAGTACCGATAGCAATTTCAAACACGGAGAATCCAGGGTGGATTGGCCCTTTAGGACCAGTGTTGTGAGTGGAGATAATGAGAGGGTGGAGGAAGGGCAGGATGGAAAGTGGGAACCGATTACAAGGATCTTCATTGACCTCAAAAGAAAGGTGGGTGAATATATGACAAAAGAATTAGTACATTTCCAAGGATTGATGAGGGATGGGTGGTGCGCATTGAGGGGGGGGGGGGAATGAGGAGTTAAGGCGAGGGGCTTGGGTGGAGAGTGGATATTTTGAGAATAATGAGGGCAATTAATGTACAGATGTGCTTCAAACAGGTGATGTATATATGGATTGTGGTTAGTGTTCTAGGAGCCACTAATAAAAAGATCATAAAAGAAACAAAAATAATCTGGGCAGAGGGCTCATGCAATGGTCTCAGGCTGGATTAGATCAGTCAAAACATCTAGTGGAGTCACCTCACTCTGTGTCTATTCCTGAGTCAGGCATGAAACTTAGGGCCCACTGTCCCAGCAGCTGGCCAGTTAGGGTTGTGGATCTCTGAGGCCATTCCATAGGGGGAATGGTCTTCTGTCCTGCAGGGCTCACCCTCCTTTGTAAGTGTGCTGTCTGGGGCACGGCTTTCATGGAGTCCACCACATGGGAGCTCTACTACTCATGGGGGATTGGCAGGAAGCCTCTGCTCATGCGCACACACCACCAACTAGCTGGAGGATCTCCGTGAACAAAGCCTGAGGCAGACAACAAGCCCACTAACTGATGCTGTAAGAGATACAATCAGCATCCAGAAACCTGCAACTGGGAGTAAGAGGCAGCATACCTTGGTGCCAGCCCCTCCCACTCTAATCTACAAGGAGTGACATTGCAAAGCAGAGGGTTTTCATAAAGCACTGCCAGGACTGTGGAATGAGCAGCCTCTTTTGTGGACATGGATACTCTGTGATCCAGAGGTAATACCTCCCCCCTTCCACTCAGGTGAGACAAAAACCCTTGCAAGCAGAAAGCCATGCATCTGAACAGTATCCACCAGCCACTCAAGGGCAGCCCTGCTGCCTCCAAAGAACCTTCCTGAGTGAGAGAGAAATCACGCAGAAGCCTGGTCTGTCACTCAAGTGAGTTTTATGAGCGTTAGGGAGGCGTGGTGGGCAAGTCTGGCCGACCCCAGTGGCTGAATTGAATTTACATGGCCTAGGTTGGTCAATACAGTTACTGGGCCCACCCAGGTAGACCTCCCCTTTGGCCAGAAACCTGGACCTCTGAGCATGCACAGGGTGCCTCTCCTAACTGGGCTCTTATCTTGGCCCTATGGGCATGCATAACGGATGCCCCATTCCCTAGCATAGCTACCTAACATTTGCCCCCCTAAAGAGATATGGACCCAAATCTTTGGGGTACAGTGCGACGACATCTCTAGCTACTTCCTTCTGGCAAAAGGGGCGTGGTGGGGCTTTGGGTCCATACCCTTCCTACACTGCTTTGAGGGGTTGTCCATTGAGGGCAACTTTATCCAGGATGGATAAGGTTGAGGTGGTCCAGGAGATGGTAGTCGTGGACCTGGCACACTTGGTTCAGAAGCTTTAATCACCCGATAACTTCTGAGAAAAACAAACTGTCTAAAGGTGAACAGTTTGACTGCGACAAGGCTAAGCTTGTGACGTGGCAGTGGCCTTGAAATTAGGTGAGTGTCACAGGAAACAAAAATAATCTTAGAATTACCAGACATGTGTGTTTGTTCATTGGAAGTACAGGAAGAGGGATAAAAGCATTCATACTTTCACCTAGGAGGGCACAGGTTTGGGCACTACTAGGTGCAGTCGGATCACTGATTCATTTATGATGCTAAGATCTTGGACCCGGTGATAAGACCCATCCTTCTTTTTAACCCTATAACACTTCAATTTTAAATTTGGGAAAAAATTATTTTCTTTTTGTTGTGGATTTCATAGTTATTAATTTATATATATTTATATATACATTTTTAAAAAATTATGGAAACATCATGCTCCGCGTTAGAGTTAAATGGAAATAATGGGCTAGTGCAGGAGGAGTCAAAAGTGACGAAAATAGAGTAACTGCCTAAGTCATTTTGAATTTTCTTGGGTTGAATTGGAGTAAAGGCTTGTAAATTGCCCAGGGTCCAAATTCTCATGGTGCCTCCTACAATGGGTAGAATGTTCAGGGATGTTTCAGGGCTGGGAGATTAGTAACCCCTAAGTCCAGGATACCTTAGGGCAGAGGTCCTGAAACTGTTTACCCAGGGAGCCAGTTCACTGTCCCTCAGGCCATTGGAGGGACAGACTATAGTTTAAAAACAAAAATTATGAACAAATTCATATACACAATGCACATCTTGATTTGAAGCTCAAAAAAAAATAAATGGGGCACATACACCTGGCAGACAGGATCTATGTCCTCGGCTGTCTGCATGTGGCCAACAGGCTGTAGTTTGAGGACCCCTGCTCTAGGCGTTCACCAAGAGGATATGGTTTCAACCCTATTGCGTGGAGACTCTACAATTTGTTTAAAAGTGATGGGGCAGAAGCAGTCCCTGATTGACCCACGCAAGACTAGTTTTCCCATCCCCTATTACTAAGAGTTCATAGTCATGGTTAAGGAGAACCAGGACATCCCGATCTGATTCCTTTAATTCAAGTGTGGGCTGACATTGCCACTAAGAAATCTGCAAATATAAAAGACTTACTCCCTCCATCAAAGAAAGGGTCCTTGTTTCCAAGGTTTCAGGAAACATGGCAGGACCGGAAAAACAAACGGTCCAAGTTCCCAAAACCACATATGTGGAGGCCATCGCTCCACGCCCACCTCCCCCACCCCCTCCTCCTCTTCCTTCCTTCCCCTCCCCTCCCCTCCCGATCTCTCTCCCCTAATCGGCTTTATTTCATTTTGCAGGAGAACTCTGGGAGTGGGAGAGCTGACTTCAGACCCTTTGGTTCCAACCCCGCCCTATAAGGTTTCTAGCGTCTAGAAATAGAAAACTTCAAAAAGGCCCTTATTTAGTCACTCACTCCCAAACCGGCCCCCCAACCTCACCCCTACCCCCAACCAGCAGCCCACCACACACACTAGTACTGGTATGTCTTCCATACCCATCAGCCCACCTGGAATGATTGCCAGCAACTTCTCCAGGTGCTGTTCACAACGGAGGAAGGGTAGCCCTTCCAGACAGAGGTCCAGTAAGCAGTCAGTGAACCTGATGGTCAGGGAGCAGGCGCTCCTTACTCGAGAGAAACCTTTTGCCACTACACGAACAATGTGGGATCTCAATTCCTAGCAAGGCCCAGAGGGCTTTACCAGGTATCACGCGTTGCTCTTACATGAACCTCTGCGGAAGAGCTAGGAAACCTATGAATTTATCTAAGGTCAGTGAAAATTTTCAGGCTATTATAAGAAAATGTCCACGTGCCTTTCTAGAGTGGCTGATGGAACCTATGGGCGTTATACCGCTAATGGCCCTGAGGCCCCGAGAACAGGTGGGCAATAAGTATTGCCTTTATGACTCAGTCAGTCTGCCTCAGACATGAAAAAGAAGTGGGAAGGGTTTGAAGGGAAAAGTCATAGTGATTTGGTACAAGTGGGTCATTGAGTGTATAACAACAGAGATGACCCTAGCACGACAGAGACAAAGAAACTAGCTAAAATACTAGTAATTGCCATGAGAGACCCCGAGACTCAGGAAAAGGAGAGCAAGGCCCACTCACGGAGAGACTAACCTGAGGGAACCGCCGAGCCATGGGGAAGGATCAATGTGCCTACTGCAGGAAAGAAGGACACTGGAAAAATCAGTGCCTTGAAAACTCCAGGAGAGGTGCACGACCCTCCACTAGAGTGGACGGGCCTCATCTGCACCTAGAAAGACAAAACCATGAGACAATAATGCTTGAAGAAGCTTAATGAAGGGGTCAGGGCTCTGTTTCCCTTCGCCGCTAAAAGCCCAGCCTAACTCTCCATGTAGGAGGCCAGCCAGTAAATTTCTTGGTGGACACAGGGACCACCTTCTCAGGTTCAGTAAGGAATACGGGCACATTTTCAAAAAGAAAGATGTGAATTACTGTGAGCCTATGATTCCTTCCACAGATAACTCACACCAGAAGTTTTGCATGGAGGGTAGGTGGGCTTCCCTAGACAACAAGATAACAAATATCTATCTGCCCATTCTCCCAGTTAGCCACCTGGTTATGATGGCACTGGCTCCTGGCTCAGCTGCTGCGCCAGTGAATTAGTTATAGCAGGAGAAGACTAGGTGGCCCGTGGCCATCAACGGAAGGACCAAATCTCCACAGTGGGATTCCTGTTTCAATATGGAGGACCGTCTCTCACCTGCAGGACACCATCTCTATACTGAGCTCATAATTGCCACCCCAGGTCTAGAATGCAGCGCGCAGGTACACAGTATATGAAACAGTCTCTGATTAACCCCTCTCAATAACTTGCTGACATGGGAGTCTGGAAAATCCAGTACATTTACTTTCCAGATGAGAAAACTCACCCAAAAAAACACAGGAGTTGTCCCAGAGACACACAACTGGTTAACAACAAAGTTATATTCACAACCAGCGTCTGGACCAATACCCCGGGGCCCCACAGAACTGTGCCCATCGATCAGTGAATATTTCCTGGACTCTAAAAAAATCTGAGCTGATACCCACCCCCGCACATCCTTGCAGCCCCAAAGATTGTATTTCACAGAATGGCACCAGATCTGAAGCTCACGGAGAGGGACATATCTGATCAGAGAACACAGGGCAGAACAAATGGGAGGAGGGGAGAATGGAGCACATCCTGGCCCAATACACCTTGAGGATGATGTTCCCAATCAGAGAAGCCAGTCCACAGAGAAGACCACAAGGGCAGCACCACGATGAGAAACGTCCCTCAAAGACCCATAGCCCTAGAGAGGACAACAATGGAGACACAGTGTGGGAACTGCGCCCGAACTGATCCTGCCACTTAGAGTCATGACACTAAGAGAGTGCAGCGGAAGAGTTAGAAAACGGAGCATCAAAGTCCCCGGGAAATGGCAAAGGTGGACTTTGTGGTCAGGGCTCGGTGCCCCAACAGACTGGACTGGAAAACACTCCTAAAGTTCACTACACAGTCCTTGTACTTTCCTTTCTTGGTTAGTGTTGTTTTCTTTTAGTGTCATTGGATTTTGGTTGGGTTTTGTTTTCATTTTTGTTTGTTTTTTTCGTTTTACTGCTTGGTTTTTCTAAGTCTTGTTTTGTACATATTAATACCTTTACAGGTCTGTCTAATTAAGAGAGGCTGGATGAAGAATCTGGAAGAGTAAACATGTGACCGGCTCTTTCCATTCGGCATGGGAGTAAGCACGGTGGGGGGAAAGGAATTGGTGTAAAGAAACCCAGATACAAGGGAACAACAAGTGATAGAAATCGGTGGTGAGGGGGATATAGGAGGCTTGGTAGGGTGTGATCAAGGGTAATGTAACCAAGAGGAATTACTGAAACCCAAAGGAAGACTGAGCATGGCAATGGGCACAAGAGGAAAATCAAAGGGTATAGAAGAGTGAGCTGGGAAGCAAGGGCCAGTTATAGACGTCTAAATAAAGTCATGTACATATATTTACAAAGGGGCATGGGGAAATAGATCTATGTCCATATGTTTATAGATTTATTATTAAGGTAGCAAATGCACATTGGGCCTACGCTCAAGGACTCCCTCTTTGCAAAACTCTGTTCTATTAAATTGGAATTCTACGATGCTCACCTTCCCTACACCATCACTGACCACAGCGGCTGTATAAGCAAATGTGGTGAAGAAAGCCGATGGTGTCCTGTTACCAAAAGATATAGAGTGTGGGGTCTTAAACGATTGAAGGTAAAGAAGCAGCCATCTAGTTCCGAAGCAACAGAGCCCACAGGGAGGAAGCACACCAGCCTGTGTGATCACAAAGTTTCAAAGGGATAAGGCAACAGGCATCATGAGAACAAAAAAATCTTATCATGGAGAATGAGAGGGGACTGCCGGGTATAGACCCAAAACCTATTTGCAGTGCACTGGATATCCCCTTATAGAAGGAGCTCAGAGAGGAGATTAAAGAATACAGGGTATCAGACAGCAAAATGAAACACAACTTTCCTCTATTTCTTAATGCTTCCTCTTGCCCCACTATCATGATCCCATTCTACCATACTAATCTGGCCAAACTAGAGAAGGTATTGTAGTACCGATAGGAATTTCAAACACTGGGAATCCAGGGAGGATGGGTCATTAAGGACCAGTGTTATGAGTGGAGATACTGGGAGGGTGGAGGAAGGGCAGGATGGAAATGGGAACCAATTACAAGGATCTTCATTGGCCTCAAAAGAAAGGTGGGTGAAGATAAGACAAAAGAATTAGTACATTTCCAAGGATTGATGAGGGATGGGTGGCGGGCAATGAGGTGGGAAAAAATGAGGAGCTGAGGCCAGGGGATTGGATGAAGAGTGGATACTTTGAGAATAATGAGGGCAATTAATTGTCAGATGTGCTTCAAACAGCTGATGTATATATGGATTGTGGTTAGTGTTGTAGGAGCCCCTAATAAAAACATCATGAAGGAAACAAAAAAATCTGGGCAGAGGGCTCATCCAAGGATGATCTCAGGCTGGATTAGACCAGTCAAAACAGCTACTGGAGTCTCCTCACCCTCTGTCTATTCCTGAGTCAGGCATGATGCTTAGGGCCCACAACCCCAGCAGCTGGCCAGTCAGGGAGGTGGGTCTCTGAGGCCATTCCACAGGGTAATGGTCCTCTGTCCTGCAGGCCCACCTCCTTTGTAAGCGTGCTGTCTGGGGCAAGGCTTTCATGGAGTCCACACCATGGGAGCTCTACTACTCATGGGGGATTGGCAGGAAGCCTCTACTCATGCGCACACACCACCAACTAGCTGGAGGATCTCCGAGAACAAAGCCTGAGGCAGACAACAAGCCTACTAACTGATGCTGTAAGAGATACAATCAGCATCCAGAAACCTGCAAGTGGGAGTAAGAGGCAGCATACCATGGTCCCAGCCCCTTCCACTCTAATCTACAAGGAGTGACAATGCAAAGCAGAGGGTTTTCATAAAGCACTGCCAGGACTGTGGAATGAGCAGCCTCATTTGTGGACAAGGATACTCTGTGATCCAGACGTCCAACTCCTCCCTTCCTGTCAGCTGAGACAAAAACCCTTGCAAGCAGAAAGCCATGCATCTGAACAGTATCCACCAGCCACTCAAGTGCAGCCCTGCTGCCTCCAAAGAGCCTTCCTGAGTGAGAGAGAAATCACGCAGAAGCCTGGTCTGTCACTCAAGTGAGTTTTATGAGCGTTAGGGAGGCGTGGTGGGCAAGTCTGGCCGACCCCAGTGGCTGTATTGAATTTACATGGCCTAGGTTGGTCAATCCCGGTACAGGACCCAAGCACGTGTATCTCCCCTTCATGGCCAGAACCTGGACCTCTGAGCATGCACAGGGTGCCTCTCCTAACTGGGCTCTTATCTTGGCCCTATGGGCATGCATAACGGATGCCCCAGTCCCTAGCATAGCTACCTAACATTTGCCCCCCTGAAGAGATATGGAACCAAATCTTTGGGGTACTGGGCGACGACATCTCTAGCTACTTCCTGCTGGGAAAAGGGGTGAAGTGGGGCTTTGGGTCCATACCCTTCCTACACTGCTGGGAGGGGTTGCCCATTGAGGGCAACTTTATACAGGATGGATAAGGTTGAGGTGGTACAGGAGATGGTAGTCGTGGACCTGGCACACTTGGTCCAGAAACTTTAGTCACCCTATAACTTCTGGGAAAAACAAACGGTCTAAAAGGTGAACAGTTTGACTGTGACAAGGCTAAGCTTGTGAGGTGGCAGTGGCCTTGAAATTAGGTGATTGTCACAGGAAACAAAAAAAATCTAAGGATTACCAGACATGTGAGTTTGTCCATTGGAAGTACAGGAAGATGGATAAAAGCATTCACACTTTCCCCTAGGAGGGCACAGGTTTGGGCACTACTAGGTGCAGTGGGATCACAGATTCATTTGTGGTGCTAAGGTCTTGGACCAGCTGATAAAACCCATCCTTCTTTTTAACCCTATAACGCTTCAATTTTAATTTTGGGAAAAAAATATTTTCTTTTTGTTTTGGACTTTCATAGTTATAAATATATATGTATATACATTAATATATACATTTTAAAAAATGTTATGAAAACATCATGTTCTGCGTTATAGAGTTAAATGGAAATAATGGGGTAGTACAGGAGGAGTCAAAAATGACCAAAATAGAGTAACTGCCGAAGTCATTTTGAATTTTCTTGGGTTCAATTGGAGTAAAGGCTTGTAAATTACCCGGGGTCCAAATTCCCATGGTGCCTCTTACAACGGGTAGAATTTTCAAGGATGTTTCAGGGCTGGGAGATTAGTAACCCCTAAGTCCAGGACACCTTAGGGCAGGGGTCCTGAAACTGTTTACCCAGGGGGCCAGTTCACTGTCCCTCAGGCCATTGGAGGGACAGACTATAGTTTAAAAAAATCAAAATTTACGAATAAATTCATGTGCACACTGCACATCTTGATTTGAAGTTCAAAAAAAAAAAAAAGGGGGGTCACATACAACGGGTAGAAAGGATCAATGACCTCGGCTGTCTGCATGTGGCCCACAGGCTATAGTTTGAGGATCCCTGCTCTAGGCATTCACCAAGAGGATGTGGTTTCAACCCAAAAGCTTGGAGACTCTACAATTTGTTTAAAAGTGATGGGGCAGAAGGAGTCCCTGATTGACCCACACAAGACTAATTTTCCCATCCCCTGTTACTAAGAGTTCATAGTTATGGTTATGGGGAACCAGGACATCCCGATCTGATCCCTTTAATTCAAGTGTGGGCTGACATTGCCACTAAGAAACCTACAAATATAAAAGACTTACTCACTCCCTCAAAGAAAGGGTCCTTGTTTCCAAGGTTTCAGGAAACATGGCAGGACCGGAAAAACAAACGGTCCAAGTTCCCAAAAGCACATAGTTGGAGGCCATCCCTCCCCGTCCCCCTCTCCCACCCTGTCCCCCTCTCCCCTCCCTTCACCTCCCCTCCCGATCTCTCTCCCCTAATCTGCTTTATCCCATTTTGCGGGAGAACTCTGGGAGTGGGAGAGCTGGCTTCAGACCCTTTGTTTCCACCCCCGCCCTATAAGGTTCCTAGGGGCCAGAAATAGAAAACTTCTAACAGGCCCTTATTGAGTCACTCCCTCCCCAGCCGGCTCCCCAACTCCATCCCCGCCCCCAACCAGCAGCCCCCCCCCACACACTAGTACTGGTATGTCTTCCATACTCATCAGCCCACCTGGAATGTTTGCCAGCAACTTCTCCAGGTGCTGTTCACAACGGAGGAAGGGTAGCCCTTCCAGACAGAGGCCCAGTAAGCAGTCAGTGAAACTGATGGTCAGCGAGCGGGCACTCCCCACTTGAGAGAAACTCTTTTGGCCACTACACGAACAATGTGGGATCTCAATTCCTAGCAAGGCCCAGAGGGCTTTACCAGGTATCACCCGTTGCTCTTACATGACCCTCTGCGGAAGAGCTAGGAAACCTATGAATTTATCTAAGGTCAGTGAGAATTTTCAGGCTCTTATAAGAGAATGTCCGCCTTCCTTTCTAGAGTGGCTGATGGAAGCCTACGGGCTTTATACCCCTAACGGTCAGGAGGCCCCGAGTACAGGAGGGAAATAAGTATTGCCTTTGTGACTCAGTCAATCTGCCTCAGACATGAAAAAGAAGTGGGAAGGGTTTGAAGGGAAAAATCTTAGTGAATTGGTACAAGTGGCTCATTGAGTGTATAACAACAGAGATGACCCTAGCACGACAGAGACAAAGAAACTAGCTAAAATACTAGTAATTGCCATGAGAGACCCCAGAGACTCATGAAAAGGAGAGCATGGCCCAATCACGGAGAGACTAACCTGAGGGCACCACCAAGCCATGGGGAAGGACCAATGTGCCTACTGCAGGAAAGAAGGACACTGGAAAAATCAGTGTCTTGAAAACCCCAGGAGAGGTTCAAGATCTTCCACAAGAGTGGTCGGGCCTGATCTGCACCTAGAAAGACCCAAGCAAGAGACAATAATGCTTGAAGAAGCTCAATGAAGGGGTCAGGGCTCTGTTTCACTTCGCCGCCAAAAGCCCAGGCTAACTCTCCAAGTAGGAGGCCAGCCAGTAAATTTCTTGGTGGACACAGAGGCCACCTTCTCAGGTTCAGAAAGGAATTGGGGCATGTTTTCAAAAAGAAAGATGTGAATTACTGTGAGCCTACGATTCCTTCCACAGATAACTCACACCAGAAGGTTTGCATGGAGGTTAGGTGGGCTTCCCAAGACAACAAGATAACAAATATCTATCTGCCCTTTGTCCTAGTTAGCCACCTGGTTATGATGGCACTGCCTCCAGGCTCAGCTGCTGAGCCAGTGAAGCAGTTATAGCAGGAGAAGACTAGGTGGCCCGTGGCCATCAACCTAAGGACCCAATCTCCACAGTGGTCTTCCTGTTTCAATATGGAGCCATGTCTGTCACCTGCTGGACATCATTTCTCTCCCGAGCTCATAATTGCCGCCCCAGGTATAGAATGCAGCTCGCAGGTACACACTATATGAAACAGTCTCTGATTAACCGCTCTCGATAACTTGCTGATATGGGAGTCTAGAAAATCCAGTATATTTACTTTCCAGATGAGAAAACTCACTCAAAAACACACAGGAGTTGACCCAGAGACACACAACTGGTTAACAACAAAGTCATATTCACAACCAGCGTCTGGACCAAGAGCACGGTGCCCCACAGAACTGTGCCCATCGAGCAGTCAATATCTCCTGGACTCTCAAAAGATCTGAGCTGATACCCACCCCCCCCCACATCCTTGCAGCCCCCAAAGATTATCTTTCACAGGATGGCACCAGATCTGAAGCTCGCGGAGAGAGACATATCTGATCAGAGAACACAGGGCAGAACAAGGGGGAGGAGGGGAGAATGGAGCACATCCTGGCCCAATACACCTTGAGGATGATGTTCCCATTCAGATAAGCCAGTCCACAGAGAATACCACATGGGAAGCCCCACGATGAGAAACGTCCCTCAAAGACCCATAGCCCTAGAGGGGACAACACTGGAGACACAGTGTGAGAACTGCTCCCGAACGGATTCTGCCACATCGAGGTATGACACTAAGAGAGTGCAGCGGAAGAGAAAGAAAACGGAGCATCAAAGTCTTTGGGGAATGCCAAAGGTGGACTTGTGGTCAGGGCTTCGGGCCCCAACAGACTGGACTGGAAAACACTCCTAAAGTTCACCACACAGTCCTTGTACTTTCCTTTCGGGAATAGTGTTGTTTTCTTTTAGTGTCATTGGATTTTGTTTGGGTTTTGTTTTCATTTTTGTTTGTTTTTTTTCTTTTTGCTGCTTGGTTTCGCTCAGTCTTTTTTTTGTGCACGTTATTACCTTTACAGGTTTGTCTAATTAAGAGAGGCTGGATGAAAAATCTGGAGCAGTAAACATGTGACCGGCCCTTTCCATTGGGTGTGGGAGTGAGCACGGTGGGGGGAAAGGAAGTGGTGTAAAGAAACCCAGAGACAAGGGAACAACAAGCGATGGAAATCGGTGGTGAGAGGGATGTAGGAGGCCTGGTAGGGTATGATCAAGGGTAATGTAACCGAGAGAAAATGCTGAAACCCAAAGGAAGACTGAGCATAGCAGTGGGCACAAGAGGAAAATCAAAGGGTATAGAAGAGTGAGCTGGGAAGCAAGGGCCACTTATTGACGTCTAATTAAAGACATGTACATATATTTACAAAGGGGCATGGGGAAATAGATCTATGTCCATATGTTTATAGATTTAGTTTTAAGGTAGCAAATGGACATTGGTCCTCCGCTCAAGGACTCCCTCATTGCAACAACACTGTTTTATAAAATTGGCATTCTACGATGCTCACCTTCCCTACACGATCACTGACCACAAAGCGGCTGCATAAGCAAATGTGGTGAAGAAAGCCGATTGTGTCCAGCTACCAAAAGATATAGCGTGTGGGGTCTTAAAGGCTTGAAGGTAAAGAAACAACCATCTAGCTCAGAAGCAACAGAGACAACATGGAGGAAGCATACCAGCCTGTGTGATCACAAAGGTTCAAAGGGATAAGGCAACAGGCATCATGAGAACAAAAAAAATCTTATCATGGAGAATGAGAATGGATTGCCGGGTATACACCCAAAACCTAATTGAAGTGCACCTGATATCCCCTACAGAAGGATCTCAGAGAGGAGATTAAAGAATACAGGGTATGAGACAGCATAGATGAAACACAACTTTCCTCTAGTTCTTAATGCTTCCTCTTGCCCCACTATCATGAACCCAATTCTACCATACTAATCTGGCCAAACTAGAGAAGTATTCTAGTACCGATAGGAATTTCAAACACGGGGAATCCAGGGTGGATGGGCCCTTTAGGACCAGTGTTATGAGTGGAGATACTGGGAAGGTGGAGGAAGGGCAGGATGGAAAGTGGGAACAGATTACAAGGATCTTCACTGACCTCAAAAGAAAGGTGGGTGAAGATATGACAAAAGAATTAGTCCATTTCCAAGGATTGATGAGGGATGGGTGGCGGGCATTGACGGGGGAAAAAATGAGGAGCTGAGCCCAGGGGCTTGGCTGAAGAGTAGATATTTTGAGAATAATGAGGGCAATTAATGTACAGATGTGCTTCAAACAGCTGATGTATATATGGATTGTGTTTAGTGTTGTAAGAGCCCCTAATAAAAAGATCATAAAAGAAACAAAAATAATCTGGAGAGAGGGCTCATGCAAGGATGATCTCAGGCTGCATTAGACCAGTCAAAACAGCTACTGGAGTCGCCTCACCCTGTGTCTATTCCTGAGTCAGGCATGATGCTTAGGGCCCACAGCCCCAGCAGCTGGCCAGTCAGGGAGGAGGGTCTCTGAGGCCATTCCACAGGGGGAATGGTCCTCTGTCCTGCAGGGCCCACCCTCCTTTGTAAGCGTGCTGTCTGGGACACGGCTTTCATGGACTCCACACCATGGGAGCTCTACTACTCATGGGGGATTGGCAGGAAGCCTCTGCTCATGCACACACACCACCAACTAGCTGGAGGATCTCTGTGAACAAAGCCTGAGGCAGACAATAAGCCCATTATTTGATGCTGTAAGAGATACAATCAGCATCTAGAAACTTGCAAGTGGGAGTAAGAGGCAGCATACCTTGGTCCCAGCCCCTCCCACTCTAATCTACAAGGACTGACATTGCAAAGCAGAGGGTTTTCATAAAGCACTTCCAGGACTGTGGAATGAGCAGCCTCCTTTGTGGACATGGATACTCTGTGATCCAGACGTACTACCTCCTCCCTTCAAGTCAACTGAGACAAAAACCCTTGCAAGCAGAAAGCCAAGCATCTGAACAGTATACACCAGCCACTTATGTGCAGCCTTACTGCCTCCAAAGAGCCTTCCTGAGTGAGAGAGAAATCACGCAGAAGCCTGGTCTGTCACTCAAGTGAGTTTTATTAGCGCTAGGGAGTCGTGGTGGGCGAGTCTGGCTGACCCGAGTGGCTGAATTGATTTTACATGGCCTAAGTTGATCAATCCAGGTATAGGACCCATGCAGGTGTACCTCCCCTTCATGGCCAGAACTTGGACCTCTGAGCATGTACACGGTGCCTCTCCTAACTGGGCTCTTATCTTGGCCCTATGGGCATGCATAACGGATGCCCCAGTCCCTAGCATAGCTACCTAACATTTGCCCCCATGAAGAGATATGGACCCAAATCTTTGGGGTACTGGGCGACGACATCTCTAGCTACTTCCTGCTGGCAAAAGGGGCGTGATGGGGCTTTGGGTCCATACACTTCCTACACTGCTGGGAGGGGTTGTCCATTGAGGGCAACTTTATCCAGGATGGATAAGGTTGAGGTGGTCCAGGAGATGGTAGTCGTGGACCTGGCACACTTGGTTCAGAAGCTTTAGTCACCCAATAACTTCTGGGAAAAAAAAAACTGTCTAAAAGGTGAACAGTTTGACTACGACAAGGCTAAGCTTGTGACTTGGCACTGGCCTTGAAATTAGGTGAGTGTCACAGGAAACAAAAAAAATCTTAGGATTACCAGACATGTGTGTTTGTTCATTGGAAGTACAGGAAGAGGGATAAAAGCATTCACACTTTCCCCTAGGAGGGCACAGGTTTGGGCACTACTAGGTGCAGTGGGATCACAGATTCATTTATGATGCTAAGGTCTTGGACCCGCTGATAAGACCCATCCTTCTTTTTAACCCTATAACGCTTCAATTTTAATTTTGGGAAAAAATTATTTTCTTTTTGTTGTGGATTTTCATAGTTATAAAAATGTATGTATATATTTAATATATACATTTTTTAAATGTTATGAAAACATCATGCTCCGAGTTATAGAGTTAAATGGAAATAATGGGATAGTCCAGGAGGAGTCAAAAATGACCAAAATAGAGTAACTGCCTAAGTCATTTTGAATTTTCTTGGGTTCTATTGGAGTAAAGGCTTGTAAATTACCCGGGGTCCAAATTCCCACGGTGCATGCTACAACGGGTAGAATGTTCAGGGATGTTTCAGGGCTAGGAAATTAGTAAACCCTAAGTCCAAGATACCTTAGGGCAGGGGTCCTGAAACTGTTTACCGAGGGGGCCAGTTCATTGTCCCACAGGCCTTTGGAGGGACAGACTATAGTTTAAAAAAAACAAAAGTTACGAATAAATTCATGTGCACACTGCACATATTGATTTGAAGTCCAAAAAAAAAATAAATGGGGCACATACACCCGGCAGAAAGGATCAATGACCTCGGCTGTCTGCATGTGGCCCACAGGTTGTAGTTTGAGAACCCCTGCTCTACGCGTCCACCAAGAGGATTTGGTTTCAACCCAAAAGCTTGGAGACTCTACAATTTGTTTAAAAGTGATGGGGCAAAAGGAGTCCCTGATTGACCCACGCAAGACTAATTTTCCCATCCCCTATTACTAAGAGTTCATAGTTATGGTTATGGGGAACCAGGACATCCCGATCTGATCCCTTTAATTCAAGTGTGGGCTGACATTGCCACTAAGAAACCTACAAATATAAAAGACTTACTCCCTCCCTCAAAGAAAGGGTCCTTGTTTCCAAGGTTTCAGGAAACATGGCAGGACCTGAAAAACAAACGGTCCAAGGTCCCAAAAGCTCATAGGTGGAGGCCATCCCTCCCCGTACCCCTATCCCACCTCCTCCCCCTCTTCCCTCCCTTCACATCCCCTCCTCCCCCCGATCTCTCTCCCCTAATCGGCTTTATCCCATTTTGCAGGAGAACTCTGGTAGTGGGAGAGCTGGCTTCAGACCCTTTGGTTCCAACCCCGCCCTATAAGGTTTTAGGGGCCAGAAATAGAAAACTTCTAACAGGCCCTTATTGAGTCACTCCCTCCCCAGCCGGCTCTGCAACCCCATCCCCGCCCCCTACCAGCAGCCCCCAACACACACTAGTACTGGTATGTCTTCCATACTCATCAGCCCACCTGGAATGTTTTCCAGCAACTTCTCCAGGTGCTGTTCACCACGGAGGAAGGGTAGCCCTTCCAGACAGAGGCCCAGTAAGCAGTCAGTGAACCTGATGGTCAGCGAGCGGCACTCCCCACTTGAGAGAAACTCTTTTGGCCACTACACGAACAATGTGGGATCTCAATTCCTAGCAAGGCCCAGAGCGCATTACCAGGTATCACCCGTGCTCTTACATGACCCTCTGCGGAAGAGCTAGGAAACCTATGAATTTATCTAAGGTCAGTGAGAATTTTCAGGCTCTTATAAGAGAATGTCCGCCTTCCTTTCTAGAGTGGCTGATGGAAGCCTACGGGCTTTATACCCCTAACAGTCCGGAGGCCACGAGTACAGGAGGGCAATAAGTACTGCCTTTATGACTCAGTCAATATGCCTCAGACATGAAAAAACGTGGGAAGGGTTTGAAGGGAAAAATCTTAGTGATTTAGTACACGTGGCTCATTGAGTGTATAACAACAGAGATGACCCTAGCACGACAGAGACAAAGAAATTAGCTAAAATACTAGTAATTGCCATGAGAGACCCCAGAGACTCAGGAAAAGGAGAGCATGGCCCACTCACGGAGAGACTAACCTGTGGGCAGCGCCAAGCCATGGGGAAGGACCAATGTGCCTACAGCAGGAAAGAAGGACACTGGATAAATAAGTGCCTTGAAAACCCCAGGAGAGGTGCAAGACCTTCCACAAGAGTGGACGGGCCTCATCTGCACCTAGAAAGACCCAAGCAAGAGACAATAATGCTTGAAGAAGCTCAATGAAGGGGTCAGGGCTCTGTTTCCCTTCGCAGCCAAAAGCCCAAGCTAACTCTCCATGTAGGAGGCCAGCCAGTAAATTTCTTGGTGGACACAGGGGCCACCTTCTCAGCTTCAGAAAGGAATATGGGCACGTTTTCAAAAAGAAAGATGTGAATTACTGTGAGTCTATGATTCCTTCCACAGATAACTCCCACCAGAATGTTTGCATGGAAGGTAGGTGGGCTTCCGAAGACAACAAGATAACAAATATCTATCTGCACTTTTTCCCAGTTAGCCACCTGGTTATGATGGCACTGGTTCCTGGCTCAGCTGCTGAGCCAGTGAAGCAGTTATAGCAGGAGAAGTCTAGGTGGCCCGTGGCCATCAACAGAAGGACCAAATCTCCACAAGTGGTCTTCCTTTATCAAAATGGAGCCACGTATGTCACCTGCTAGACACCATTTCTATTCCGAGCTCATAATTGCCGCCCCAGGTATAGAATGCAGCTCGCAGGTACACACTATATGAAACAGTCTCTGATTAACGCCTCTCGATAACTTGCTGACATGGGAGTCTGGATAATCCAGTACATTTACTTTTCAGATGAGAAAACTCACTCAAAAACACACAGGAGTTGACCCAGAGACACACAACTGGTTAACAACAAAGTCATATTCACAACCAGCGTCTGGACCAAGAGCCCGGTACCCCACAGAACTGTGCCCATTGAGCAGTCAATATCTCCTGGAATCTCAAAAGATCTGAGCTGATACCCACAACCCCCCCACATCCTTGCAGCCCCCAAAGATTCTCTTTCACAGGATGGCACCAGATCTGAAGCTCGCGGAGAGGGACATATCTGATCAGAGAACACAGGGCAGAACAAGGGGGAGGAGGGGAGAATAGAGCACATCCTGGCCCAATACACCTTGAGGATGATGTTCCCAATCAGAGAAGCCAGTCCACAGAGAAGACCACATGGGCAGCCTCACGATGAGAAACGTCCCTCAAAGACCCAAGCCCTAGAGGGGACAACACTGGACACACAGTGTGGGAACTGTGCCCGAACTGATCCTGCCAACTCGAGGCATGACACTAAGAGAGTGCAGCGGAGAGAAAGAAAAAGGAGCATCAAAGTCCTTGGGGAATGCCAAAGTGGACTTTGTGGTCAGGGCTCGGTGCCCCAACAGACTGGACTGGAAAACACTCCTAAAGTTCATCACACAGTCCTTGTACTTTCCTTTCGTGGTTAGTGTTGTTTTCTTTTAGTGTCATAGGATTTTGGTTGGGTTTTGTTTTCATTTTTCTTTTTTGTCGCTTGGTTTTGATCAGTCTTATTTTGTGCATGTTATTACGTTTACAGGTCTGTCTAATTAAGAGAGGCTGGATGAACAATCTGGAGGAGCAAACATGTGACCGGCCCTTTCGATTGCGCATGGGAGTGAGCACGGTGGGGTAAAGGAAGTGGTATCAAGAAACCCAGAGACAAGGGAACAACAAGTGATGAAAATCGGTGGTGAGGGGGAAGTAGGAGGCCTGGTAGGGCGTGATCAAGGGTAATGTAACCAAGAGGAATTACTGAAACCCAAAGGAAGACTGAGCATGGCAGTGGGGACAAGAGGAAAATCAAAGGGTATAGAAGAGTGTGCTGGGAAGCAAGGGCCAGTTATAGAAGTCTAAATAAAGTCATGTACATATATTTACAAAGGGGTATGGCGAAATAGATCTATGTCCATATGTTTATAGATTTAGTATTAAGGTAGCAAATGCACATTGGGCCTCCGCTCAAAGACTCCCTCTTTGCGAGAACACTGTTTTATAAAATTGGCATTCTATGATGCTCACCTTCCCTACACGATCACTGACCACAAAGCGGCTGCATAAGCAAATGTGGTGAAGAAAGCCGATGGTGTCCAGGTACCAAAAGATATAGCGTGTTGGGTCTTAAAGGCTTGAAGGTAAAGAAGCAACCATGTAGCTCAGAAGCAACCGAGCCCACATGGAGGAAGCATACCAGCCTGTGTGATCACAAAGTTTCAAAGGGATAAGGCAACAGGCATCATGAGAACAAAAAAATCTTATCATAGAGACTGAGAGGGGACTGCCGGGTATACACCCAAAAGCTATTTGCAGTGCACTGGACATCCCCATACAGAAGGATCTCACAAAGGAGATTAAAGAATACAGGGTATGAGACAGCAAAGACGAAACACAACTTTCCTCTAGTTCTTAATGCTTCCTCTTGCCCCACTATCATGAACCCAGTTCTACCATACTAATCTGGCCAAACTAGAGAAGGTATTCTAGTACCGATAGGAATTTCAAACACGGGGAATCCAGGGTGGATGGGCCCTTTAGGACCAGTGTTATGAGTGGAGACACTGTGAAGGTGGAGGAAGGGCAGGATTGAAAGTGGGAACCGATTAAAAGGATCTTCATTGACCTCAAAAGAAAGGTGGGTGAAGATATAACAAAAGAATTAGTACATTTCCAAGGATTGATGAGGGATGGGTGGCGGACATTGTAGGGGGACAAATGAGGATCTGAGGCCAGGGCGTTGGGTGGAGAGTGGATATTTTGAGAATAATGAGGCAATTAGTGTACAGATGTGCTTCAAACAGCTGATGTATATATGGATTGTGGTTAGTGTTTAAGAGCCCCTAATAAAAAGATCATAAAAGAAACAAAAATAATCTGGGCAGAGGGCTCATGCAAGGATGATCTCAGGCTGGATTAGACCAGTCAAAACAGCTACTGGAGTCACCTCACCCTGTGTTTATTCCTGAGTAAGGCATGAAGCTTAGGGCCCACAGCCCCAGCAGCTGACCAGTGAGGGAGGTGGGTCTCTGAGGCCATTCCACAGGGGGAATGGTCCTCTGTATTGCAGGGTCCACCCTTCTTTGTAAGCATGCTGTCTGGGGTACGGCTTACATGTAGTCCACACCATGGGAGCTCTACTACTCATGGGGGATTGGCAGGAAGCCTTTGCTTATGCCACACACCAACAACAAGCTGGAGGATCTCTGTGAACAAAGCCTGAGGCAGACAACAAGCCCACTAACTGATGCTGTAAGAGATACAATCAGCATCCAGAAACCTGCAACTGGGAGTAAGAGGCAGCATACCTGGGTCCAAGCCCCTCCCACTCTAATCTACAAGGAGTGACATTGCAAACCAGAGGGTTTCATAAAGCACTGCCAGGACTGTGGAATGAGCAGCCTCATTTGTGGACATGGATACTCTGTGATCCAGACGTACTACCTCCTCCCTTCCAGTCAGCTGAGACAAAAACCCTTGCAAGCAGAAAGCCATGCATCTGAACAGTATCCACCAGCCACTCATGTGCAGCCCTGCTGCCTCCAAAGAGCCTTCTTGAGTGAGAGAGATATCACGCAGAAGCCTGGTCTGTCACTAAAGTTAGTTTTATGAGCGCTAGGGAGGCGTGGTGGGCAAGTCTAGCCGACCCCAGTGGCTGAATTGAATTTACATGGCCTAGGTTGGTCACTCCAGGTACAGGACCCACCCAGGTGTACCTCCCCTTCATGGCCAGAAACCTGCACCTCTGAGCATGCACAGGGTGCTTTTCCTAACTGGGCTCTTATCTTGGCCCTATGGGCATGCATAATGGATGCCCCAGTTCCTAGGATAGCTACCTAACAGTTGCCCCCTTTAAGAGATATGGACCCAAATCTTTGGGGTACTGGGCGACGACATCTCTAGCTGCTTCCTGCTGGCAAAATGGGCGAAGTGGGGCTTTGGGTCCACACCCTTCCTACACTGCTGGGAGGGGTTGTCCATTGAGGGCAACTTAATCCAGGATGGATAAAGTTGAGGTAGTCCAGGAGGTGGTAGTCATGGACCTGGCACACTTGGTTCAGAAGCTTTAGTCACCCGATAACTTCTGGGAAAAACAAACGGTCTAAAATGTGAACAGTTTGACTTCGACAAGGGCAAGCTTGTGTGGTGGCAGTAGCCTTGAAATTAGATGAGTGTCACAGGAAAAAAAAAATCTTAGGATTACCAGACATGTGTGTTTGTTCATTGGAAGTACAGGAAGAGGGATAAAAGCATTCACACTTTCCCCTAGGAGGGCACAGGTTTGGGCACTACTTGGTGCAGTCGGATCACTGATTCATTTATGATTCTAAGGTCTTGGACCTGCTGATAAGACCCATCCTTCTTTTTAACCCTATAACGCTTCAATTTTAATTTTGGGAAAAAATTATTTTCTTTTTGTTGTCGACTTTCATTGTAATATATATATATATTGATATATTGATATATATATATATATTGATATATACATTTTTAAAAATTTTATGAAAACATCATGCTCCGTGTTATAGAGTTAAATGAAAATAATGGACTAGTACAGGTGGAGTCAAAAGTGACCAAAAGAGAGTAACTGCCTAAGTCATTTTGAATTTTCTTGGGTTCAATTGGAGTAAAGGCTTGTAAATTACCCGGGGTCCAAATTTCCATGGTGCCTCCTACAACGGGTAGAATGTTCAGGAATGTTTCAGGGCTGGGAGATTAGTAACACCTAAGTCCAGGATACCTTAGGGCAGGGTCCTAAAACTGTTTACCCAGGGGGCTAGTTCACTGTCCCTCAGGCCATTGGAGGGACAGACTATAGTTTAAAAAAAAAACAAAAATTACGAACAAATTCATGTGCACACTGCACATTTTGATTTGAAGTTCAAAAAAAAAAATAAATGGGGCACATACACCCGTCAGAAAGGATCAATGACCTCGGCTGTCTGCATGTGGCCCACAGGTTGTAGTTTGAGGACCCCTGCTCTAGGCATTCACCAAGAGGATGTGGTTTCAGCCCCAAAGCTTGGAGACTCTATAATTTGTTTAAAAGTGATGGGGCAGAAGGAGTCCCTGATTGACCCACGCAAGACTAGCTTTCCCATCCCCAATTACTAAGAGTTCATAGTTATGGTTATGGGGAACCAGGACATCCCGATGTGATCCCTTTAATTCAAGTGTGGGCTGACATTGCCACTAAGAAGCCTGCAAATATAAACGACTTACTCCCTCCCTCAAAGAAAGGGTCCTTGTTTCCAAGGTTTCAGGAAACATGGCAGGACCGAAAAAACAAACGATCCAAGTTCCCAAAACCACATAGGTGGAGGCCATCCCTCCCAGGCCCCCTCCCTCACCTCCTCCCTCTCTACCATTACTTCCCCTCCCTCTCCCCCTCCCTTCCACTCCCCTCCCATCCGGACCTCTCCCCCTAACCGGCTTTATCCCATTTTGCAGGAGAACTCTGGGAGTGGGAGAGCTGGCTTCAGACCCTTTGGTTCCACCCCTGCCCTATAAGGTTTCTAGGGGCCAGAAATAGAAAACTTCTAACAGGCCCTTATTGAGTCACTCCCTCCCCCCCCCCCCGGCATCCCTACCTCACCCCCACCCCCAACCAGCAGCCCCCAATACACACTAGTACTGGTATGTCTTCCATACTCATCAGCCCACCTGGAATGATTGCCAGCAACTTCTCCAGGTGCTGTTCACAAAGGAGTAAGGTAGCACTTCCAGACAGAGGCCCTGTAAGCAGTCAGTGAACCTGATGGTTAGCGAGCGGGCACTCCCCACTTGAGAGAAACTCTTTTGGCCACTACATGAACAATGTGGGATCTCAATTCCTAGCAAGGCCCAGGGGCTTTACCAGGTATCACCCGTTGCTCTTACACGACCCTCTGCGGAAGAGATAGGAAACCTATGAATTTATCTAAGGTCAATGAGAATTTTCAGTCTCTTATAAGAGAATGTCCGGCCGCCTTACTAGAGTGGCTGCTGGAAGCCTACGGCTTTATACCACTAACGGCCCGGAGGCCCCGAAAACAGGAGGGCAATAAGTATTGCCTTTATGACTCAGTCAGTCTGCCTCAGCCATGAAAAAGAAGTGGGAAGGGTTTGAAGGGAAAAATCTTAGTGATTTGGTACAAGTGGCTCATTCAGTGTATAACAACAGATATGACCATAGCACGACAGAGACATAGAAACTAGCTAATATACTAGTAATTGCCATGAGAGACCCCAGAGACTCAGGAAAAGGAGATAATGGCCCACTCACAGAGAGACTAACCTGTGAGCACCGCCAAGCCATGCGGAAGGATCAATGTGCCTACTGCAGGAAAGAAGGTCACTGGAAAAATCAGTGCCTTGAAAACCCCAGGAGAGGTGCACGACCCTCCACTAGAGTGGACGGGCCTCATCTGCACCTAGAAAGACCCAAGCAAGAGACAATAATGCTTGAAGAAGCTGAATGAAGGGGTCAGGGCTCTGTTTCACTTCGCCTCCAAAATCCCAGGCTAACTCTCCTTGTAGGAGGCCAGCCAGTAAATTTCTTTGTGGACAGAGGGGTCACCTTCTCAGGTTCAGAAAGGAATTGGGGCATGTTTTCAAAAAGAAAGATGTGAATTACTGTGAGCCTATGATTCCTTCCACAGATAACTCACACCAGAAGGTTTGCATGGAGGGTAGGTGAGCTTCCCAAGACAACAAATATCTATCTGCCCTTTGTCCCAGTTAGCCACCTGGTTATGATGGCACTGGCTCCTGGCTCAGCTGCTGAGCCAGTGAAGCAGTTATAGCAGGAGAAGACTAAGTGGCCGGTGGCCATCAACGGAAGGACCAAATATCCACAGTGGGCTTCCTGTTTCAATATGGAGCCACGTATGTCAGCTGCGGGACACCATCTCTATCCTGAGCTCATAATTGCCACCCCAGGTCTAGAATGCAGCGCGCAGGTACACACTATATGAAACAGTCTGATTAACCCCTCTCGATAACTTGCTGACATGGGAGTCTGGATAATCCAGTGCATTTACTTTCCAGATGAGAAAACTCACTCAAAAACAAACAGGAGTTGGCCCAGAGACACACAACTGGTTAACAACAAAGTCATATTCACAACCAGCGTCTGCACCAAGAGCCCGGTGCCCCACAGAACTGTGCCCATTGAGCAGTCAATATCTCCTGGACTCTCAAAAGATCTGAGCTGACACCCCCCCCCCCCACCTCCTTGCTGCCCCCAAAGATTGTATTTCACAGGATGGCACCGGAGCTGCAGCTTGCGGAGAGGGACTTATCTGATCAGAGAACACAGGGCAGAACAAGGGGGAGGAGGGGAGAATGGAGCACATCCTAGCCCAATACACCTTGAGGATGATGTTCCCAATCAGAGAAGCCAGTCCACAGAGAAGACCACACGGGCAGCCCCACGATGAGAAACATCCCTCAAAGACCCATAGCCCTAGAGGGGACAACACTGGAGACACAGTGTGGGAACTGCGCCCGAACTGATCCTGCCACATCGAGGCATGACACTAAGAGAGTGCAGCGGAAGAGAAAGAAAACGGAGCATCAAAGTCCCCGGGGAATGCCAAAGGTGGACTTTGTGGTCAGGGCTCGGTGCCCCAACACACTGGACTGGAAAACACTCCTATAGTTCACCACACAGTCCTTGTACTTTTCTTTCTTGGTTAGTGTTGTTTTCTTTTAGTGTCATTGGATTTTGGTTGGGTTTTGTTTTCATTTTTGTTTGTTTTTTTTTTCTTTTTGTTGCTTGGTTTTGCTCAGTTTTGTGTTGTGCATGTTATTACCTTCACAGGTCTGTCTACTTAAGAGAGGCTGGATGAAGAATCTGGAGGAGTAAACATGTGACCGGACCTTTCCATTGGGCATGGGAGTGAGGACGGTGGGGGTAAAGGAAGTAGTGTCAAGAAACCCAGAGACAAGGGAACAACAAGTGATGGAAATCGGTGGTGAGGGAGATTAGGAGGCCTGGAAGGGCGTGATCAAGGGTAATGTAACCAAGAGAAATTACTAAAACCCAAAGGAAGACTGAGCATGGCAGTGGGCACAAGAGGAAAATCAAAGGGTATCGAAGAGTGAGCTGGGAAGCAAGGGCCAGTTATAGACGTCTAAATAAAGGCATGTACATATATTTACAAAGGGGCATGGAGAAATATATCTATGTCCATATGTTTATAGATTTAGTATTAAGGTAGCAGATGGACATAGGGCCTGCGCTCAAGGACTCCCTCATTGCGAGAACACTGTTTTATTAAATTGGAATTCTACGATGCTCACTTTCCCTACACGATCACTGACCACAGAGCGGCTGCATAAGCAAATGTGGTGAAGAAATCCGATAGTGTCCAGCTACCAAATGATATAGCGTGTGGGGTCTTAAAGGCTTCAAGGTAAAGAAGCAGCCATCTGGCTCAGAAGCAACAGAGCCCACATGGAGGAAGGATACCAGCCTGTGTGATCACAAAGTTTCAAAGGGATAAGGCAACAGGCATCATGAGAACAAAAAAATCTTATTATGGAGAATGAGAGAGGACTGCCGGGTATAGACTCAAAACCTATTTACAGTGCACTGGACATCCCCTTAAGAAGGAGCTCAGAGAGGAGATTAAAGAATACAGGGTATGAGACAGCAAAGACGAAACACAACTTTCCTCTAGTTCTTAATGCTTCCTCTTGCCCCACTGTCATGATCCCAGTTCTACCATACTAATCTGGCCAAAGTAGAGAAGGTATTCTAGTACCGATAGGAATTTCAAACACGGGGAATCCAGGGTGGATGGGCGCTTTAGGACCAGTGTTATGAGAGGAGATACTGGGAAGGTGGAGGAAGGGCAGGATGGAAAGGGGGAACCGATTACAAGGATCTTCATTGACCTCAAAAGAAAGGTGGGTGAAGATATGACAAAAGAATTAGTACATTTAAGGATTGAGGAGGGATGGGTGGCGGGTATTGAGGGGGGAAAAATGAGGAGCTGAGGACAGGGGCTTGGGTGGAGAATGGAGATTTTGAGAATAATGAGGGCAAATAATGTACAGATGTGCTTCAAACAGCTGATGTATATATGGATTGTGGTTAGTGTTGTAGGAGCCCCTAATGAAAAGATCATAAAAGAAACAAAAATAATCTGGGCAGAAGGCTCATGCAAGGATGATCTCAGGCTGGATTAGACCAGTCAAAACAGCTACTGGAGTCGCCTCACCCTGTGTCTATTCCTGAGTCAGGCATGAAGCTTAGGGCCCACAGCCCCAGCAGCTGGCCAGTGAGAGAGGTGGGTCTCTGAGGCCATTCTACAGGGGAATTGTCCTCTGTCCTGCAGGGCCCACCTTCCTTTGTAAGAGTGCTCTCTGGGGCACGGCTTTCATGGATTCCACACCATGGGAGCTCTACTACTCATGGGGGATTGGCAGGAAGCCTCCGCTCATGCGCACACACCACCAACTAGCTGGAGGATCTCCGTGAACAAAGCCTGAGGGAGACAACAAGCCCACTAACTGGTTTTGTAAGAGATACAATCAGCATCCAGAAACCTGCAACTGGGAGTAAGAGGCAGCATACCTTGGTCCCAGCCCCTCCCAATCTAATCTACAAGGAGTGATATTGCAAAGCAGAGGGTTTTCATAAAGCACTGCCAGGACTGTGGAATGAGCAGCCTCATTTGTGGACATGGATACTCTGTGACCCAGACGTACTACCTCCTCCCTTCCAGTCAGCTGAGACAAAAACCCTTGCAAGCAGAAAGCCATGCATCTAAACAATACCCACCAGCCACTCATGTGCAGCCCTGCTGCCTCCAAACAGCCTTCCTGAGTGAGAGAGAAATCATGCAGAAGTCTGGTCTGTCACTCAAGTGAGTTTTATGAGCGTTAGGGAGGCGTGGTGGGCAAGTCTGGCCGACCCCAGTGGCTGAATTGAATTTACATGGCCTAGGTTGGTCAATCTAGGTACAGGACCCACCCAGGTGTACCTCCCCTTCATGGCCAGAAACCTGGACCTCTGAGCATGCACAGGATGCCTCTCCTAACTGGGCTCTTATCTTGGCCCTATGGGCATGCATAATGGATGCCCCAGTCCCTAGGATAGCTACCTAACATTTGCCCCCCTGAAGTGATATGGACCCAAATCTTTGGGGTACTGGGCGACGACATCTCTAGCTACTTCCTGCTGGGAAAAGGGGTGAGGTGGGGCTTTGGGTCCATAACCTTCCTACACTGCTGGGAGGGGTTGTCCATTGAGGGTAACTTTATCCAGGATGGATAAGGTTGAGGTGGTCCAGGAGATGGTAGTCGTGGACCTGGCACACTTGTTTCGGAAGCTTTAGTCACCCGATAACTTCTGGGAAAAACAAACGGTCTAAAAGGTAAACAGTTTGACTTCGACAAGGCTAAGCTTGTGAGTTGACAGTGGCCTTGAAATTAGGTGAGTGTCACAGCAAACAAAAAATATCTTAGGAATACCGGACATGTGTGTTTGTTCATTGGAAGTACAGGAAGAGGGATAAAAGCATTCACACTTTCCCCTAGGAGGGCACAGGTTTGGGCACTACTAGGTGCAGTCGGATCACTGATTCATTTATGATGCTAAGGTCTTGGACCCGCTGATAAGACCCATCCTTCTTTTTAACCCTATAACGCTTCAATTTTAATTTTGGGAAAAAATTATTTTCTTTTTGTTGTGGACTTTCATAGTTATAAATATATATATATGAATATATACATTTTTTAATGTTATGAAAACATCATGCTTCGCATTATAGAGTTAAATGGAAATAATGGGCTAGTACAGGAGGAGTCAAAAGTGACCATAATAGAGTAACTGCCTAAGTCATTTTGAATTTTCTTGGGATCAATTGGAGTAAAGGCTTGTAAATTACCCGGGGTCCAAATTCCCATGGTGCCTCCTACAACGGGTAGAATGTTCAGGGATGTTTCAGGGATGGGAGATTAATAACCCCTGAGTCCAGGATACCTTAGGGCAGGGGTCCTGAAACTGTTTACCCAGGGGGCCAGTTCACTATCCCTCAGGCCTTTTGAAGGAAAGACTATAGTTTAAAAAAACAAATATTACGAACAAATTCATGTGCACACTGCACATATTGATTTGAAGTTCAAAAAAAAATAAATTGGGCACATACACCCGGCAGAAAGGATCAACGTCCTCGGCTGTCTGCATGGGGCCCACAGGTTGTAGTTTGAGGACCCCTGCTCTCGGCATTCACCAAGAGGATGTGGTTTCAACCCAAAAGCTTGGAGACTCTACAATTTGTTTAAAAGTGATGGGGCAGAAGGAGTCCCTGATTGACCCACGCAAGACTAGTTTTCCCATCCCCTATTACTAAGAGTTCATAGTTATGGTTAAAGGGAACCAGGATATCCCGATCTGATCCCGATACTTCAAGTGTGGGCTGACATTGCCACTAAGAAGCCTGCAAATATAAAAGACTTACTCCCTCCCGCAAAGAAAGGTCCCTTGTTTCCAAGGTTTCAGGAAACATGGAAGGACCGGAAAAACAAACGGTCCAAGTTCCCAAAACCACATAAGTGGAGGCCATCTCTCCCCATCACCCTCCCCCTCCCCTCTCCCTCCCCTCCCCTCCCCTCCCTTCCTCTCCCCTCCCCTCCCTTCCTCTCCCCTCCCCTCCCCTTCCCCTCCCCTCCTCTCCCCTCCCCTCCCCTCCCCTCCTCTCCCCTCCCCTCACGATCTCTCTCCCCTAATCGTCTTTATCCCATTTTGCAGGAGAACTCTGAGAGTGGGAGAGCTGGCTTCAAACCCTTTCTTTCAACCCCCGCCCTATAAGGTTTCTAGGGTCCAGAAATAGAAAACTTCTAACAGGCCCTTATTGAGTCACTCCCTCCCCAACCGGCCCCCCAAGCTCACCCCCACCCCTAACAAGCAGCCCCCCACACACACTAGTACTGGTATGACTTCCATACTCATCAGCCCACCTGGAATGCTTGCCAACAACTTCTCCAGGTGCTGTTCACAACGGAGGAGGGTAGCCCTTCCAGACAGAGGCCCAGTAAGCAGTCAGTGAACCTGATGGTCAGCGAGCGGGCACTCCCCACTTGAGAGAAACTCTTTTGGCCACTACACCAACAATGTGGGATCTCAATTCCTAGCAAGGCCCAGAGGGCTTTACCAGGTATCACCCATTGCTTTTACATGACCCTCTGCGGAAGAGCTAGGAAACCTATGAATTTATCTAAGGTCAGTGAGAATTTTCAGGCTAAGAGATGTCCGCCTGCCTTTCTAGAGTGGCTGATGGAAGCCTACAGGCTTTATACCCCTAACAGCCCGGAGCCCCGAGAACAGGAGGGCAATAAATATTGCCTTTATGACTCAGTCAGTCTGCCTCAGACATGAAAAAGAAGTGGGAAGTGTTTCAAGGGAAAAATCTTAGTGATTTGATACAAGTGGTTCATTGAGTATATAACAACCGAGATGACCCTAGCACGACAGAGACAAAGAAACTAGCTAAAATACTAGGAATTGCCATGAGAGACCTCAGAGTCTCAGGAAAAGGAGAGCATGGCCCACTCACGGAGAGACTAACCTCTGGGCACCGCCAAGCCATGGGGAAGGATCAATGTGCCTACTGCAGGAAAGAAGGACAATGGAAAAATCACTGCCTTGAAAACCCCAGGAGAGGTCCACGACCCTCCACAAGAGTGGACGGGCCTCATCTGCAATGAGAAAGACCCAAGCAAGAGACAATAAGGCTTGAAAAAGCTGAATGAAGGGGTCAGGGCTCTGTTTCAGTTCGCCGCCAAAACCCAGGCTAACACTCCATGTAGGAGGCCAGCCAGTAAATTTCTTGGTGGACACAGAAAAGCATGCGGTTCAGAAAGGAATGCGGGCACATTTTCAAAAAGAAAGATGTGTATTACTGTGAGCCTATGATTCCTTCCACAGATAACTCACACCAGAAGGTTTGCATGCAGGTTAGGTGGGCTTCCCAAGACAACAAGATAACAAATATCTATCTGCCCTTTGTCCCAGTTAGCCACCTGGTTATGATGGCACTGGCTCCTGGCTCAGCTGCTGAGCCAGTGAAGCAGTTATAGCAGGAGAAGACTAGGTGGCCGGTGGCCATCAACGGAAGGACCAAATCTCCACAGTGGGCTTCCTGTTTCAATATCAAGCCACGTCTGTCACCTACTGGACACCATCTCTATTCTGAGCTCACAATTGCCACCCCAGGTCTCGAATGCAGCACGCAGATACACACTATATGAAACAGTCTCTGATTAACCCCTCTCAATAACTTGCTGACATGGGCTTCTGGATAATCCAGTACATTTACTTTCCAGATGAGAAAACTCCCTCAAAACACACAGGAGGTGACCCAGAGAAACACAACTGGTTAACAACAAAGTCATATTCACAACCAGCGTCTGGACCAAGAGCACGGTACCCCACAGAACTGTGCCCATCGAGAAGTCAATATCTCCTGGACTCTCAAAAGATCTGAGCTGATGCCCCCCCCTCCCACCTCCTTGCAGCCCCCAAAGATTGTATTTCACAGGATGGCACCGGAGCTGCAGCTCGCGGAGAGGGACATATCTGATCAGAGAACACAGAGCAGAACAAGGGGGAGGAGGGGAGAATGGAGCACATCCTGGCCCACTACACCTTGAGGATGATGTTCCCAATCAGAGAAGCAAGTCCACAGAAAACACCACATGGGCAGCCCCACGATGAGAAACGTCCCTCAAAGACCCATTGCCCTAGAGGGGACAACACTGGAGACAAAGTGTGGGAACTGCGCCCGAACTGATCTTGCTACATCGAGGCATGACACTAAGGGAGTGCAGCGGAAGAGCTAGAAAACGGAGCATCAAAGTTCCCGGGGAATATCAAAGGTGGACTTTGTGGTCAGGGCTCGGTGCCCCAACAGACTGGACTGGAAAACACTCCTAAAGTTCACCACACAGTCCTTGTACTAACTATGAGCTTTTCTTTCTTGGTTAGTTTTGTTTTCTTTTAGTGTCATTGGTTTTTTGTTGTCTTGGTTTTTTTGGGTTGCTTGTCTTAGTTTTGTGCATGTTATTACCTTTTCTGGTCTGTCTAAATTAGATAGGCTGGATGTCCAATCTGGAGGACAAAACCCAGGACCAACACTTCTGGGGAGTGGGGCATGGGAAAGAGGGAGGTGGGCGTAAAGGAAGCGGTGTTAAGAAACCCAGAAACAAGAGAACAGGAAGTCATGCATATCCGAGGTGAGGTAGATGTAGGAGGCCTGGTAGGGCGGGATCAAGGGTAATGGAACCAAGAAGAATTACTGAAACCCAAAGGAAGACTGAGCATGGCAGTGGGCACAAGAGGAAAATGAAAGGGAAATAGAAGAGCAAGCGAGGAAGCAAGGGCCTGTTATAGAGGTCTTTAAAAAAAATATGTCCATATGTAAATATATTCATATATGAGCATGGGGAAATAGACCTACGTCCATATATTTATAGGTTTCGTATTAAGGTAGCAGATGGACTCTGGGCCTCCACTCAAGTACTCCCTCATTGCAAGAATACTTTGTTCTATTAAACTGGCATTCCATGGTGCTCACCTTCCCCACAGGTACACTGAAGACAAAGCTGATGGTGCCCAGCTGTCAAAAGATATAGCGTCTGAGGTCTTAAAAGCTTGAATGTAAACAAGCGGCCACCTAGCTCAGAAGCAACAAAGCCCACATGGAATAATCACACCAGCCTATGAGATCACGAGGTTTCGAAGGGATCAGGTGTCAGGCATCATCAGAACAAAAACATCTTATTGGGAATGAGAAGAGTGCTTGGTAGAGACCCAAAGCCCATTTCCAGACCACTGGACAATACCTTACAGAAGGGTCTCAGAGAGGAGATGAGCCAAGACTAGGTACGAGATAGCAACGATGAAACACAACTTTCCTCTCGTTGCTAAATGCTTTCTCTCCCCCCATTATCATGACCCCAATTCTACCTTACAAATCTGGCTAGACCAGAGAATGTACACTGGTACAGATAGCAACTGGAAACACAGGGAATCCAGGGTGGATGAGTCCTTTAGGACCAGTATTATGAGTGAAGACACTGAGAGGGTAAGCGGGAGGGCAGTTTGGAAACGGGGAACTGATTACAAGGATGTACATTTTACTTCAACAGAAAAGTGGGTGAAGGGGGATATCAGATAGTGCAAGATATGACAAAAATTAGTAAATTAACAAGGATTGATGAGCGAGGGGTAGCGCACATGGGGGGTGGGGATGGGAATGAGGAGCTGAGGCCATGGGCTTGGGTGGAGAGTGGATATTTTGAGAATGAGGGAAATGAATGTACAAATGTGCTTTACACAACTGATGTATGCATAGAATGTGTTTAGTGTTGTATGAGCCCCTAATAAAATGTTAAAAAAAAAGATCTGGGCAGAGGACTCATTCAAGGATTATCTCAGGCTGGATTAGACCCTTCTAAGTAGAAAGTCCTGCATCTGAACAGTATCCACCAGCCATTCATGTCCAGTTCTGCTGCCTCCAAAGAGCCTTCCTGGGTTTGTCAGATCTCTCTGGGGACAGACAGACCTTGGTCCTCTGCTCTGAGTGAGAAAGAATGCATGTAGAAGCCTGATTGTCATCCAAGTGGGTTTTATGAGCATTAGGGAGGCATGGTGGGCAACCCTGGTCAACCCCAGCAGCTGAATTTAATTTACTTGGCCTTGGTGGGTCAATCAAGTTGCAGCACTCACCCAGGTGTACCTCCTCTTCCTGGCCGGAAACCTGAACCTCTGAGCACGCACAGTGTGCCACTCCTTCTTGGGCTGCTACCTTGGCCCTCTGGGCATGCATAATGGACACCCCAGTCCCTAGGATAGCTACCTAACATTTGCCCCCTGAAGAGGTATGGACCCAAATCTTTGGGGTACTGGGCGACGACATCTCTAAGTACTTCCTGCTGCAAAAGGGGCAAATGGGGCTCAGAAGGGATTGTCCACTCAGGTCCCAGGATGGATAAAGTTGAGGTTGTTCAGGAAATCGTGGTCCTGCAGCTGGCACACTGGGTTTGGAGGCCTTGGTAACCTGAGAACTTCTGGAAAAACAAACAAAAAGACAAAAGGTTGAAGAGTTTAAGTGAGACAAGTCTAAGATTCGGAGGAGGTAGTTCCCTTCAAGTTAGGTGAGTGTCACAAGAAATAAATATACTTAGGGTTATCAGGCATGTGTTTGTTCACTCTAAGTACAGGAACGGGGATTAAAGCATTCACAATTTCCCTAGGAGGGCACAGGGTTTGGGCACTACTAGGTGCAGTGGGATCACTGCTTCATTTATGATCCTAAGGTCTTACACCTGCTGATAAGACCCATCCTTTTTAACCCTATAATGGCTCAATTTTCAATTTGGGGGAAATGTTTTTGTTTTTATTCTTTATTTTCAAAGTTATCTACCTATTTATCTGTCTGTTTATCTATCTATCTATTAATATATACATTTCTTTATATGTTATGGAAATATGCTCAGCGTTATAGAGTTAAATGGTAATATTGGGGTACTACAGGGGGAGTCAACAGTAATCAAAAGTAGAGTAACTGCCTAAGTCATTTTTAATTTTCTTGGCTTCAATTTGAATAAAAGGCTGGTAAATTACCCAGGGACCAAATTTCCCTGGTGCCTCTACTATGGGTAGAATGATCAGGGGTGTGTCAGGGCTGCGAGAATAGTAACCCCTAAGTCCAGGATCCCTTAGGGCAGGGGTCCTCAAACTGTTTACCTAGGGGGCCAGTTCTGTCCCTCAGATCATTGGAGGGTCAGACTATAGTTTTTTAAAAACCTATGAACAAGTTCCTATGCACACTGCACGAGTCGGCTGCTAAGCAGGACAGGCAGAGGCAGCAAAAACACCCTGAGGGTGGAATAAATGTCGTCAGGCCACATGTGCCCCACGGGCCACAGTTTGAGGACGCCTGCCTTAGGGGTTCCTGTGTGCACTGGGGATGAAGGTCTCTACTGCTCCTCAAAAGGAGAAATGCTCTAACTTCTGGCATCTCCGCCCATTTCCCATCACTCTACAGAACTGTTCCAGGTGAATCAGGGATGGAAGGAAAAGTGTGCCATTCTCTGGCCACCATTCTCCTTTCTCAAATAAAGTTGCATAGTGTATCAGCTTTTGTTTGTCTAGCCTCTGTGTCAACTCTATCCCAATTGGACAGGATTCATGCAAGGGGGCAATTCCTGAGTATGAAGCTGCTAAGTCCCATCTGGAAAGCACAAAACAAGGCTATTTAGAGCTTGCTGCCTCAAGGTCAATAACCCCGCTTCAGAGCAGACCCCTGGTGTGCTATTAAACTGATGCCTCTGACAGGTGCCCCCACCATAGACAAAGGGTCAAAGAGCAGTCACTGTGGGCGACTTTAGGTCCAACCATTTTCTAGACAATAAGCTAGGAGGACCACTGCTTGGGATGGCCCCACAGCCTTCCAAGATGCCTGCTGGCAGGAGCAGACTCTCAAATCTCTGAAGGGAAGGGGCACCTGGCAGCTCAGGGAACCTTTAGGAAAATAGGAATTTCTGGCTGGAACATCATGGCAGCTGAGCTATATTAAGAGCTGTCCCCAAAAGTGCGTGAAGAAACACCACTGAAAGCCTAAAAGTAAGGGTTACCCAGGCTAGGCTTCCGAACGCCTTTGTCTTAAGACTGAGCAACGGAAATCCAGCCAGTAACAAGGAACAAACCTACACTGGTAGAACACTAACCCTAGAACACCTGAAGTTTTCAATGCAGGAAATAATATTTTTTTGTTTTTATTCTTTACTTTCATTGTTATCAATATATATGACAACCAAAGTATATTTTAAAAGTACAAATTTTCAAAAATATAACCAAATTGTCATATTTATAATATATAATTTTGGTGCCAGATACATTTTAATTAAATGTTACAAAAAAGTCCTGCTCAGTGTTATAGGGCTCAAGCAGCTTGTTTTAAAAACCAGGAGAAAGGCAAAGGGAACGGAGGGTAAAAGGGAAACATTTGGCTGCCGGGACAAGGCAGGGCTATCTCCCAGGCCTAAATCAACCAGCTCCCGAGGCAGTGCCCTTCCACGTGTTTGGACTGGTGGGCACCATTTTGGCCAGGGTCATAGGCCCTGTTTCCCCATGGCGGCTATGTAGGTTCTCTGGGAAAACCATAAAGAGCCTTGATAATGGTGAAGCCATTCTGAACTGACAGAAGCCACCATGAAAGGTAAATAAAGTAGCTATGAACTGTCAATGAACTAGCTGATATTGGGGTGGTAGGCCGTGCAGACGTAGCCCAAGGGAATGTCCCAAAGGAAATGGATGTTCAGAAGGCTTTTGAGAACAAGAGCAGTTTTTGTTCAACTAAGAATGGCTAACCGCAACACCCCACTTCTCTACTCTGCCTGCTTGCACACCTGCACATTGCACAAGTATAAAAACCTTTGGAAAATTCAACTGGGGGCTGCTCAGTCTCCTCTCAAGAGGGCTGACAGACCCTGTGCAGAAAATAAAACTTTTTCTGTTGAACTTGCCGGTGGTCGGAGATGCTTTCTTTCTGGGAATGGACAGTAGCTACAACATTTCGAGGTGCACCGAGATCCGAGTGCCACTGTCGGAGCCTGCTTAGAAAGGGGAACCAGGACATCCTGATCTGATCCCTTAAATTCATGTGTGGATTGACATTGCCACTAAGAAGCCAACATATATAAAAGACTTACTTCCTCCCCCAACATAAAGAGTTCTTGTTTCCAAGATTTCAGTAAACATGGCAGGACCGGAAAAACAACCTGTCCATGTTCCTAAAACCACCAAGGTGGAGGCTGTCCCTGTCCCTCCCCCCTCCCTTCCCCCTTTCCCTACCTGTCTGATTTATCCCATTTTGCAAGAGGACTCTGGGAGCAGGAGAGCTGGCTTCCGACCCTTGGTGCCGCTGCCACCCTATCAGGTTCCCAAGGGGCCGGAGAGAGGAATACTCACAGCCTCTTTTTGAGCCCCCCCACCCCACAGCAAATACACTAGGGCAGGCATGTCTTAACAACCCCCAGAGAAAGATCACTCAGCAGCAGCCATTCTCCCCTTAAGGCAAGCAGCCCCCAAACCTGGGAAGACTCCCGAATCCCTTTTTCAGTATATGTTCCCTTTTGTTCCAGGGATTTGTATAATTGGAACCAAAGAAACCCCTTTTTTCTGACAAACCATAAGGTCTGATTTCTTTGCTAGATATGGTTTTCCATACTCATCAGCCCACCTGAGGTGATTTCCTGCAACTTCTCCAGGTGCTGTTCATATCAGAGGAATGGGACCCCTTCCAGAGAGGCCCAGAAGGCAGTCAATGGACCTAATGGTCAGCCAGCGGGCACTCCCCACTTGAGAGAAATTTTTTTTCCCCACTGCACAACCAATGTGGGATCCAAACTCCTAGCAAGGCCCAGAGGGCTTAAGCAGATATCACCAGTTGCTCTTGCAGGGCCTCCGCTTAACCACTAGGAAGCCTATAAATTTATCTAAGGTCAGTGAGAATTCTCAGGCTCCTACAAGAGAATGTCCGCCTGCCTTTTTAGAGTGGCTGATGGACGCCTACGGGCTTTATAACCCTATTGACCTGAAAGCCCCCTGAGAACAGGAGGGAAGTAAGTATTGCCTGTATTATTCAGTCAGTCTGCCTCAGACATGAAAAAGAAGTGGGAAGGGTTTGAAGGGAAAAATCCTAGTGATTTGGTAGAAGTGGCTCATTGAGTGTATAACAACAGAGACAAAGAAACTAGCTAAAATACTAGTAATTGCCATGAGAGACCCCAGAGGCTCAGGAAAAGGAGAGCATGGCCCACTCACGGAGAGACTAACCTGTGGGCACCACCAAGCCCCGAAGAAGGATCAATGTGCCTACTGCAGGAAAGAAGGACATTGGAAACATCAGTCCCTTGAAAACGCCAGGAGAGGTGCACGACCCTCCACTAGAGAGGACGGGCCTCATTCACACCTAGAAAGACCCAAGCAAGAGACAATAATGCTTGAAGAAGCTGAATGAAGGTGTCAGGGCTGTTTCACTTGGCCTCCAGGATCCCACGCTAACACTCCAAAAAGGGGGCCAGCCAGTAAATTTCTTGGTGGACACAGGGGCCACCTTCTTGGTTTTGGAAAAGACTACAGGTGCATTGCCAAATGAAAGATTTTAATTACAGGTGCCACATGGCAGACCCAAGCATACCCATGGACAACGGCCAGAATAACAGATTTAGCACAAGAGACAGTTCCACACTCCTTCCTGGTAATGCCTCAGGGCCCCTTTCCCCTAATTGGTCGGGATTTATCACGATAAATGGTGGCCATGATTACTTTCTCATCTGCTGCAACCACCTTAACCCTTGAACTTGAAAAGGCAAAGGTTTTGCTCACCGCTCCACTGCCAGAGGGATATGTGTTTTATCAAAGAGCAGAAGAAACCTCCTCAAAGGAACTTCTTGATAAATGGCTAAAAGATATTCCTTTTGTTTGGGCAGAGAACAACCTGCCAGACCTTGCTGAACATCAGGTGCCTGCGGTCGTACAACTTCTGAGCTCAGCCACACTGGTGAGTGTCAAGCAAAACCCTACTCCCTGGAAAGCACAGGTGGGTATTGCTGTTCACATATGCAGACTAAAGAGGACAGGCATTTTGGTGCCCTGCAAGTCCACATGGAACGCTCCCCTGCTGCCCATGCCGAAACCGGGAACTGAGGACTTCCAAATGGTGCAGGATCTCGGAGAGGTAAATGCGAGGGTAGAAACTGTCCACTCCACGGTACCAAACTCCGAGACCCTCCTGAGTACTATCCCATCAAACTGAATTTGTTATACTGTTTTGGACTTAAAGGATGCTTTGTTCTCCATACCCTTGTCCTCTGTACGTCAACCCAATGAAGACTTACAGGAATACAAGGAGGAACACCCCCAAACACCCTTGCTCCAGTATGAAGATAACCTCCTCCTGGCCTCCGAAACCCTGGAGGAATGCCCAAGTGCTACCGAGGACCTGTTAATAGTCCTTGGCCAATTGGGGTCCAGGGAATCTGCAAGAGAGGCTCAACTGTGTGTCAATAAAGCTGTATACCTAGGCTACCAACTGGAGGAGGGAAAACAGACCTTGTCCCCCAGCCGCACTGAGGTGATCCTCAAAATCCCAGTCCCTGAGACTAAGAGGCAGGTGTGAGAGTTTCTAGGATTTGTGGGGTACTGTCCATTGTGGAATTTGGGATTTGAGGGATTAGTCAAACTCCTATATGCAAGTATTGGGGAAAGGAAAAAACTTCAATGGACTGAAGTAGAACAGCAAGCGTTTGAATCCTTAAAAACGTCGTTCATATGGGCACCCTCTCTTCCCCTTCCAGACATAGAAAATCCCTTCCAATTGTCTATGAGGCCAGGGGCACAGCAAAAGGAATGCTAACTCAGAACTTGCAGCCATGAAAGAGACCTGTGGCCGATCTTTCAATCACACTAGACTCTGTAACTGCAGGATGGCCGAGCTGCATGCGAGCTGAGGCTGCCACGGCCATCCTAGTTATAGAAGCTAGGAAGCTTACACTGGGGCAGGATATTGCTGGGGTAGGGGGACCTATGGTTGAGCCCCTCCTAACAAGTCCCCTGGACCGGTGGATCTCGAATGCCAGGATTATACCACAAATCCCCAAGGTAATGGCCATGACCATGCCATCCCAAGTGTTACTGCCACAACCTACATACTCGGAAAATGATCTAAAGGTAAGCCAAGAGCTGGGCTGCCAAAGAAACTCGGAGCATCCAGGTGGCTGCTCCATCCTGATGGAAGAAGATTCATGCCAGAAGCTCTGGGAGAGATCTGATTCAAGGACTACATGAAGGTATGCACTCAGGATCCTCTAAATGGTCTCAGTTGCTCCTCAGGTACTTTTACATACCCAGGCTTGGACACTGGGTGGCAGATGACACCACTGTTGCTTGCACTGTGCTCGCTCGGGGAAACATCCCTAGAAAAGAAAAGGAGCAACCCCAACCACAAGCTCGAGGTAGTACTCCTGGAGAATTCTGGGAGGTGGACTTTATGGATATCAAACTTAGAAAGTATGGCTACGGGTATTTGCTGGTGCTAGTGGACACCTATTTTGGATGGGTGGGAGCCTTCCCAACGAAGAAGGACACTTCTGCCACTGGGTGTAAATTATTAGTAACTAAAATTGTCCCTAGATTTGGCTTCCCACCACCTTGGGGTCCAACAATGGCCCAGTATTCATTGCTCAAATTACTAAAGTATTAGCAATGCTTCTAAATATTAACTGGAAGCTCTACTGGGCTTATAGGCCCCAAAGTTCAAGGCAAGTAGAAAGAATAAACAGAACCCTAAAGGAATTGTTAGTTAAGTTGCATTTAGAAACTGGCGAGAACTGGATTGATCCTTTCTTTACCTTTTGCCCTACTTCGAGTTCGATGCACTCCCTATGTGAAAAGCACGACCCCGTTTGAATTTAAGTTTGGCAGACCTTCCCCAATCCTCCCAAGACTGAAGGAAGTAGAAGTAATGGAAGTCACTACTTGTTCCTTCATGAAGTGCCTGCAGGCTGTCCAGCAGGTGAGACAAATCATCTGCTCCGACACCTTCATTTTGGGCCCAACCAAGGGAAAGGTGAAGAGGCAGCCCACAACTTGCAACCTGGAGACTGAACGTGGGTAAAGAAGCACTGACCCGAGACCTTAGAACCTAGGGGGACTGGCCCATACTAGGTGATACTTATAACACCAACTGCTATTAAATTAGTGGGGAAGGGGCCGTGGATTCATCAGTCACAAGTCAAAAAAAGCCCTCCCTGAGCATATCCTGAAAAGATGAACACTCAGAAAGACAGAAAAACCCTCAAAATTAAGGCTTTACAGAACTTAATTGTTTTTGTCTGAGCATTGCTGACAGCACCCGCCATTTCGCCCAACCACAAACACATCTGTGGACTGCTACTCGAACCTCCAACAGTGAATATGTAACTTCTTACACTGGGTCTGACCCCCGTTTCCGCTTTGATTTGTTTGATTTGCTAGGAAAGAGCTGGCATTCCGGATCCTTTAAAGGTAAAGGGCACAATGGGGCCCATAACCGGAATCCCGTCCTATGGGTGCGGAATACCCTCTATAGAAAGAAGGCTCCAAACACACCATTTCTATAGATGCCCGGCTCATGGGCTCCCTAACTGCCAAGGGGAGGGACATTGCCATTGTGCAGCTTAGGGTTGTGAAACTATCATCTTCAGGGTGGAAACTTGTTAAAGACGACCCTATTGTTTTTACAAGAATGGGACTCAAGTCGGAGGGGTTTGATCCCACCACGTGTATGGTTTCCAAATGTAACCCAATAAGAACTGGATTCAAGCGTTATTGGGTTCACTGGGAACACATGGGGAATTCAGTATTACGCAAATGATAGAGATCCCGGGACAACCTTTACTATGCAGCAAAGTAAAATATGGCAACTTCCTGTCCATAAATAGGCCCAAACCTGGTGATAAATCCTGAAGAGCCACAGCTGGGTGTCATTAAGATTCCTTTGCCGCACCCTCCAAACTCTTCAGTAACTTTCCCGTTCACTGCCAGCCCAACTCAAAGGGCCCTTCCCATTCAGGAGCCACCTCAAGGTTCTGTGTTTGATACTCTGGATGCTGTATTCCAATTTATGAACTCAAATCCTAACCTCGCAACTGATTGTTGGCTTTGTCTGAACCCTGCTCCCCCTTACTCGGTAGGCACAGCTACAAATAGCACTATTGGTGCAGAGCGTAATCCAATTAGAAATGTTAGTAAGGATTACACGAAGCAGCAGTCTGTAGGTGAGGTTAGAGTGGACTCAACTCAAGCTCACTTTAAAAGATTACCAAGGGCGAAGACTGTTTTTATTCATCTAATTATCCCTTTAATATATCAAAATATCAAGATTTTTGCCTTCAAGCTGTTCCTATTGAACCAAATGGTGATCCTTATTTGTTATCTGCCCCAACGGGTACTTGCTTTACTTGTTCCACAGGACTAGCACCCTGTCTCCTTTCCCCAGTATTAGCAGCAGACCCGGGTATTTGTGTCCTAGTGCATGTTATTCCTCAAGTGTACCTGTGTTCTGGTGAAGGAGGTAGGGATAACTTTGGAATTTCTGGATGAGCTAAAAGAGCCCCAATGTCAGTCCCACTGTTAACGGGGCTTGGGATTATGGGATTAGCTGCAGTCGGGTCAGTTGCTTTAATACAAGGAAACTTAAACTATCAGACTCTTAGTCAGCAAATTGCTTTAGATTTACAGGGATAAAAATACCATGTTTCCCATTTAGAAAGATCCTTAGACTCCCTTGTAGAAGTGTGTTGCCAAACTGCCGAGGGCTTGACTTGCTCCTTTTGAAACAAGGAGTGTTGTGCATGGCATTAGGAGAAACTTGTTTTATGCAAACCATTCAGGAATCATTAAAGATAGTTTAGCCCTGGTTAGGAAAAGATTAGAGGAAAGAGTCAAGAAAAGAAATGAAGAAACCAATTGGTTTGAAAAGCTACTTAATTGGGCAACCTGGCGAACCACCCTAGTAATGCCCCTAGCCGGACCCCTAATCCTCCTCCTGCTAAACCTCACGTTTGGACCAATAATAACCAATAAGCTAGTGGCAGTCCTCACACAGAAAGTACAAACCATAAAACTCTTAGTGCTGAGCCCACCATACACTGGGCTGGCTACTGCAGATTCAATGATTTGAACTCGGCTAAGAAGAGGAGGGAATGTAGCAGCTCTGGGCAAAGCTTAAACAGCCTTGACAAGAGAAGTCATTTTGAGCTGATAGAAGCCATTATGAACAGTAAATAAACTAGCTATGAACTGTCAACGAACTAGCTGATATTGGGGAGGTAGGCTGTGCAGACATAGCCCAAGGGAACGTACAGAAGGAAAGACCAGAGCATGTAATGTTCAACTAAGAATGGCTAACTGCAACACCCTGCTTCTCTACTCTACCTGCTTGCACACCTGCACTTTGCAAAAGTATAAAAACCTTTGGAAAATTAGACTGGTGGCCACTCAGTCTCCTCTCAAGAGAGCTGACAGTCTCTGCGCAGAAAATAAAACTTGTTCTGTTGAACTTGCCCGCGGTCTGGGTGGCTTTCTTTCTGGGAAGAGACAGTAGCTACAACAGACACAGGTGGCGCCATTCTGCCTGGGAGTGGAGTCATGTGGCTGGGAAAATGGAAGCCGCAGATTGTGGCCTAGCCGAAAGCCAGCCTGGAGCCAACCACCCAGCCAGAGACCTGCCCAAACCAACAGGGTAGATGTGGGCGCTCCCAGCCATCCTGCTTGGCGGAGCCGCAGCACACCACTGTGTCCCAGTCTTGGTGCAACAGACTCCATTTTGAGGCCTGCACCTCCATCTTAGCTCTCAAGACTGACCCCTAACCGACCTCCCCTCCCCTGCTCTACCCCAAATTCCTGGAATCAGCTCATCCCAAAGCCAGAATGTTTTCTGAATATATGGTCACTCCAACCCTCCCTCACATATAGATAAGATTAACGACCCCTCTGAAGCACCTATGTGCGCAGATCCTCCCCAGCCATGATCGAAATACTCTACGGACAACCTTTTCTTTTCTCGCCTCTTCCTGCAACTGATTGCCCTCTGCTAGCTTCGTACCTTCCATACTTGTCCTTGCTCCGCAACCTTCTTAGACAACACGAAAACTCCCCCATCCCTGAACCATCTCCGACCTCTGCTGATCACCAAAAACCAGTGCATCCTGGAAATGCTGTGTTAATTAAATCCCTAGCACCCAGACCCTTAGCACCCCGGTGGGAAGGCCCTTACACCGTAGTGCTCACCACTCCCTTGGCAGTCAAGGGTCTTGGAATAGATTCCTGGGTACATTTGTCCCGAGTCAAGGCAGCAGTGAACTCTGATCATGGCTCCCAGTGGTCTGGCTCAGTCTACTGGTCCTATGTCTCTCCGCCTCACTCGCCTCACCAAGCCAGCCAGCTAAACCTAATATAATTTCCCCTTTTGCTGGCGATTTTACTTGACTGAAAACTATACCAATTACGCCCGCACTAAGCGTTATGATTATTTGCTGGCCACCGCTGACTGCCCACCCACAGGGTGCAGAACACCCATATACTTAAATTTCACTGACTTTAAGCGGCATCAAGGAAAAGCTGATCCCATCATTTGCTACCTGTATGACCAGAACGCAACTACCCAATGTGCAAAAAGGTGAATACAGAAAAATGTAGGGTGTCCTTGGTCTTCCTGCCAGATACTTTACCTTTCCCTTTGTCCCCAGGGATGATTCTACTACCATAAATCTAAATACACTCTCACAATCCCAGACCCCTGGGATAGCCGCTGGACACCTCTGGTTCCAGGAGCGTGGTACGCCACTCACCGAGAGAAATTTCCAGACGCCAAACTCTATGTATGGAGGTCGCTACTCCAGGTCCAATCCACCATCCACTGTAATATTCAGATCCAAGACCTTCAACTCACTAAGCAAATTTCTAAACCTTCTGAGTCTCCCTTCTCCCAGCTTACCCTGCTACAGCAGGGACTGGCCATCGCCACTTTGCTGGACTAGCCAACCTCTCCACCTGCTGCATGTGTGCAGCCCTAGAACGCCCTTCTCTGGTAGCAGTACCAGGTCCTGCCCTGTCATTTTCATCCAACGTAAAGACCACAAAACCCATAACCATCCCCAATATTCCTCTGTACATCCAACCAGAAAACACTCAAGTGCCCTTTTGCTACTCCAATCCATCGACACAGACATGTAATGTCACCCAAATCCCCTCCAAACCACTAACAGCGCCAGAAAAAAATTTTCTTTTGGTGCAACTATACACTAAGCATTTAAACATCAGTTCTACCTTACCCTTTTGTGCCTGCCCGTCACTCTGGTTCCGCAGCTCACTACATACACTCCGGCTGAGGTCCAGGACAAATACATCCAGGTATACAGTCGCCAAACTAAAAGAGCAGTTTTTCTTCCGATAGCAGTGAGAATCTCCTTAGCCTCAGCAGCAGGTGCAGTAGGACTCAGCGGCGGGACCCTTAGACCCTCTATCACCACAGCAGACAAGTTATCCACACGCTTCCAGCTGGCAGTCGATGCCTCTGCCAAATCTCTTGCCTCCCTGCAGAAACAAACAACCTCTGTTGCCCAAGTTGCCTTGCAGAGCCGCTGCACTTTAGACCTCATCACTGCTGAAAAAGGAGGAACCTGCTAATTCCTCCAGGAGGAATGCCGTTATTACATCAATAAGCTGGGAATTGTGGAAACTAGAGTCCAGACCCTCAACAAGCTAAACCGTGAGCTGCAAAACAACAGATTCAGAACAGACGGATCCTCTTCCTGGTGGAACTCTTCTCTGTACTCCTTCCTAGCCCCCATACTAGAACCCATAATTTTAGTAGTAATTTTGCTCTTAATTGCTCCTTGTCTCATTCAGCGCCTGCAAAGTTGACTCCGCGAAATCACCCGTATAGCAGTCCACCAGCAACAACAACCTCTCCACCCTGTGCCAGGCCGCAACTCCCAGTACTCTGCCTGGAAAAGCCCCTCCCCTTGCTCTTCGCCCACTACCCACAGGAAGCAGTTACAGAAATGGACTAATGTTGTCCCTTTTCCCTATAGGGTCAGTCTAAAACGTCCTATCTCGGCACAACAGACTCCATTTTAGCTCTCAAGACTGACCCCTAACTGACCTCCCCTCCTCTGCTCAACCCCAAATTCCTGGAACCAGCTCCTCCCAAAGCCAGAAGGTTTTCTGAAGATATGGTCACTCCACGCGTCCCTGACATATATAGGTAAGATTAACGACCTTCTCTCTTCGGAAGCACCTGTGTGCGCAGATCCACCCCCCCCCCAAGCTATGATTCTCCCCAGCTGTGCCTGCCAGCAGTGGGCATAAAAACGCCGCCAGGATTTTTTCCCTGGCGTGGCTTCAATAGATCAATACCCTGAGTTGCTGAACCCGCCACAAGTTCACAATAAAGCCTGCTTCTAAAACTTAATTAATTGGGTCTTTGATTCTGTTTTCGAGTCCAAATAAACTTTTACACTGAGCCTCGAGAAGGCTTTGGGAGTCAAAATCCTCCCAGCCTCCAGGCAGCAGCGTCCCAGCCCCCTCCCAAATGCAGCCTGGGAAGGCAGGCACAGAGAGGCACATCAAGTCCCGCACACCAGCAAGAAACGGCGCAAAGACCAACACCAGCAAGAAACGGCGCAAAGACCGACACCAGCAAGAAACGGCGCAAAGACCGACACCAGCAAGAAACGACGCAAAGACCGACACCAGCAAGAAACGGCGCAAAGTCCGACACCAGCAAGAAACCGCGCAAAGACCGACACCAGCAAGAAACGGCGCAAAGACCGACACCAGCAGGAAATGGCGCAAAGACCGACACCAGCAGGAAACGGCGCAAAGACTGACACCAGCAGGAAATGGCGCAAAGTCCGACACCAGCAAGAAACGACGCAAAGACCGACACCAGCAAGAAACGGCGCAAAGTCCGACACCAGCAAGAAACCGCGCAAAGACCGACACCAGCAAGAAACGGCGCAAAGACCGACACCAGCAGGAAATGGCGCAAAGACCGACACCAGCAGGAAACGGCGCAAAGACTGACACCAGCAAGAAATGGCGCAAAGTCCGACACCAGCAAGAAACGGCGCAAAGACCGACACCAGCAAGAAACGGCGCAAAGACCGACACCAGCAAGAAACGGCGCAAAGACCGACACCAGCAAGAAACGGCGCAAAGACCGACACCAGCAGGAAATGGCGCAAAGACTGACACCAGCAAGAAATGGCGCAAAGACCGACACAAAAGGCTGGGGCTGCGGCAATACGCTACAAGCGTCCCCAGGGGCCTCCACCGTATTGGGTGGGGCGCCACTTGGATTGGCTCACCTAGGCCAGGTGAACTCAACCCAACAATTCTCCCAAGGGTGGTGAGGTGAAAGGAGCCCAGAGGGGCCCACAACCCGTGAGACCAGCATGGGAAGGCCCACTCCTGGGCCCGGCTTACCTCATAGCTTCCAGTCACACAGCACCGCTTCTGTTCGAACATCACCGCTTCTGTTGGACCTCACCTGGGGCAGGTGTGCCTCGGTCCTCGGCTCCACGCCAGAAACAGCTCACGCCGAGGCCTGGTTTGGGATCCTCTTGAGTTTTATGAGCGGTTAGGGAGGCGTGGTCGATGACGTAGTTCGACCTCATTGGCTGTATTGTTGAATTGAATTCACCTGGCCTAGGTCAGCCAATGCAGGTACAGCGCCCACCCAGGCGTAGCTCCCCCTGCTGGCTGGAAACCTGAACTTCTGAGCATGCAGTGAGCCTCTACTTCATGAGCCGGTAGCTCAGACCTCTGAGCTTGTGTAATGGGCCTGCCAGTCCCTATGCTAGCTCCCTAACAGGTTTTCCAGCCAAAGGTCTGCCTTCTGGGGCTGTTCTACAGAAAGCACTTGGTTCCTGACCCCTACGCATTCAGGGTGGTGGATGCCCTTGCTTCCATGCTTGCTTCTATGTAATTCTGGAATGGTCCTTGTTTCACACGGTCGGCGAGGTCAGGAATTCTGGGCTGGTTGTCTACCAGGCACAAAATAAATAGCCAACGGATTGAAATCTCAACCCCTATATTGGTTTATTATGGACCACACAGACTTGTCTTCTGGAACTTCCCTCCTCAATTTCTGAACCCTTGAACTCCTTGCCACCTCTACGTGGAAAACAAGGATTCCAAACTCCGATCACCACATCTGCCTGCCCCCCCCCAGTCCCTCTGTGGTCCCCCTTGTCTTCCAGAGGTGCATTGTCAACCAGCAAAGTCGGGCCTCTCCATTTCTCAGAAGCTGCAGATTGTTACGTGACATCACCCTGTGTTTAAATGTTAGTGATTATGCTATCTAAAAAACAAATCTGAGCCAACTGGGGACAAACAAAACTCATTTCAAACACCAGCTCTGTCTCCCATAAGGTCCCGTGTACAACTGCTACAACACAACAGTGGGTCCTGCTGGGTCTCCACTAGCATCTGGGAGGAAGGCTATTTATTACCGGGAATCCTACCTTGGTCCCTTGGTGTTAATTGCAGACTCACTGGGTGACGGATTGTATCTGACACGCACCATGTTTCCCGCAGCAAACACAACACTTTGTCAAACTCCGTTTGGTATTGCTCCATCCCTCCATCATTCTCCCTAATGACAAAAATAATTAACACATTCATATAAAAGCACAGGATGAGGAGAGCTTTAATTTATTCATCTAGTTCAGGGTCCTCCCTGTTATCAATATATGACAAGTTAATGTCATATATTAATTAAAAAGCAACAGTGAAGCAATTTAGGAAACTGAGGGATTGTCATGGGTCCTGGTTGTGACAGCATGTTTTGGGCATCATGGAAGATTACAGATTTGCCTTCTGTGGTATCTCATATCCATCATCCAAAAACTACCTGCTCTTAAGGGTAGAGAGAGCGAGCTTGTCTTTGAAAAAGGTGCCTAGGTCTCTTTTCCGGTTGCCGCAGCGCTAGGAACCATGAGTACCAAAGTCTCTCGCGACACCCTCTACGAGGCGGTGCGGGAAGTCCTGCACAGGAACCAGCGCAAGCGCCGGAAGTTTTTGGAGACGGTGGAGCTGCAGATCAGCCTGAAGAACTACGACCCTCAGAAGGACAAACGCTTCTCTGGCACCGTCAGGCTTAAGTCCACCCCGTGCCCCAAGTTCTCAGTGTGTGTCCTTGGGGACCAGCAGCACTGCGACAAGCGAAGGCCGTGGAGATCCCTCACATGGACATCGAGGCGCTCAAGAAGCTCAACAAGAATAAGAAGTTGGTCAAAAAGCTGGCCAAGAAGTATGATGCCTTTTTGGCCTCAGAGACCCTGATCAAGCAGATTCCTCGAATTCTGGGCCCGGGCCTGAACAAGGCCGGGAAATTCCCTTCCCTGCTGACCCACAATGAGAACATGGTGGCCAAGGTCGACGAGGTGAAGTCCACCGTCAAGTTCCAGATGAAGAAGGTGCTGTGTCTGGCAGTGGCAGTTGGCCATGTGAAGATGACAGATGATGAACTCGTGTACAACATCCACTTGGCTGTCAACTTTTTGGTTTCGCTGCTGAAGAAGAATTGGCAGAATATCCGTGCTTTGTACATTAAGAGCACCGTGGGGAAACCCCAGCGCCTGTACTAAGCTACGGTTCAATAAACTTTATTGTTCCTGTTAAAAAAAAAAAAGAAAGAAAAAAGTGCCTGGGTTTGGTAGCTGCTCACAGGATGGCAGGTGTAACGTATTATGAGAATTTAACAAGGCTCTGAGAAGACGGTTATTGGAAGTTCTGGCTGGAGGGCAAGGCCATGACTCCTGAAAGATTCTGGATCCAAAAGTCAAGTCAGAACTGGATGCCACAGACTTTCTCAATCCAGCCCTCTTTGCCCCTCCCCTAAGGCCAATACATTTCTTTTTTTTTTTTCTTTCATTATTTATTTATTTATTTTAATCGTTTTATTGGGGCTCATAAGGCTCTTATCACAATCTGTACATACATCAATTGAGCAAAGCACCCTTATACATTCGTTGCACTCATCACTCTCATAATTCACCTTCCACTTGGGTTCCTGGAATCAGCTCGGTTTCCTTTCCCCCCCCCATCTCCCTCCCTCCCCGATCCCACCCCTGGTCCCTTGATAATTTATAAATAATTATTATATCTTTCTTACACTCCCCGGCGTCTCCCCTCACCCGCCTCCCCCTTGCCAATCTCCCAGAGAGGAGGTTACACATAGATCTCTGAGATTGGTTCTCCCTTTCTACATGCCCTTCCCTCCTGGTGTCGCCACTCCCACAGCTGGTGTTGAGGGGTTCGTCTGTCCTAGATTCCCTGTGCCTCCAGATCCCCACTGCACCGCTGTACATCCTCTGGTATAACCAGGTCCGCAAGGCAAGGTAGGATTGGGGTCATGATGATTGGGAGGGGAGGAAGCGTTCAGGAACTAGAGGAAGGTTTTGAGTTTCATTGTTGCTACACTGAACCCTGAGTGGCCCATCTCCTCCTCACTACCCCTCTGGAAGGGGTGTCCAGCTGTCTACAGGTGGGCGTTGGGTCCCCATCATGCACTCCCCCTCTTTCACGGTGATGTGATTCTCACCACCACCCCACCTTTGATGTTGGAGACCTGGTCTCCTCTGTCCTTCATGATCACCTATGTTGGTGTGCTGCTTCCGTGTGGGCTCGGTTGCTTCTGGGCTAGATGGCCGCTTGTTTGCATTCAAGCCTTTAAGTCCCCAGACACTATATCTCTCAGTAGCCGGGCACCATCCGCCTTCTTCACCACACTTGCTAATGCACACTTTCGTCTTCAGCCATTATGTGAGAGAGGTGATCACACAATGATTGTTTTTGTTCCTTTGTATCTGCTACATGGTCCATTCAACACCTTGTATTCGCTTAGGCCGTGTGCTTCTTCTCTGTGGGCTTTGTTGCTTCTGAGTTAGATGGCCGCTTATTTGCCTTCAAGCCTTTAAGACCCCAGACGCTATATCTTTTTTTTGATAAGCCGAGCACCATCAGCTTTCTTCACCACATATGCTTACACACACGGCGGTCTTCAGTGATCATGTCGGGAAGATGGGTATCCTGCAATGGCTGCTTAGCAGGGCGAGGTGCTATTGTATTGGGGGATTATGCATGAGGAGGCCCAATGTCCATCTGCTACCCTACTACTGAACCTATAAATATATGCATATAAATCTATTGCCCCCATAATCATAAATATGTTTACATATGTACATGTCTGTATTTAGGCTTCTCTGTATGCACTTTGCCTCCTACTCCTTTCCTCTATTTCCTTTCGCTTTCCTCCTGACCCATTACCATGTTTAGCCTTCATTCTGGATTCAGTAGTTCCTCTCAGTTACCTTGCTCTTGGTCACTCCCTTCCAGTCCTCCCCTCCCCTCCCTCCTCTGGTTTTGAACCATTCGCTGTTCCCTTGTCCCTGTGTTGGGCGACACCTCCTCCCTTCCCCTACCTCCCACGCTCTCATGTCCCTCCAGGACCGTTGGTCCTGTTGTTTTCTTCTCTCATTATTTGTCCAGCCTATCTTGTCTAGGTGGACCTGCTGACATAGTAATACGTGCATACAAATGGATATGACTTTGACTGCGCCCAAGTGGCCCATAAGAACATGGCTTTGACAGAAGCAACATCGACACGCTGATAAGCAGAAAAGCCACTAACATACAAAATTTACTGGGTAAAAAAACAAAACAAACTTAAAAAGACTAAACAAAAAGATAGCAAATATTAAAAGAAAAAATTGCTAGTAGTTCAAGGTCCTTTCATTGGCCTTTAGGAGTGTTTTCTAGGTGTAGCTTGTGAGGCGCCACGTCCTGGCCCAGAAGACCATCCTTTCTACTCCCTCGGGCTCCCTTTGCTCTGCTTCCTCCGCTGCTCCATTGCATGTCCCCAGTGTTTTCCTCAGTGTGGCGGGGTCAGCTCAGTTGCCCATCCCCCATTGTGTCTCAGGTGCTGTCCCGTGTAGGGCCATGTGTTGGTGCAGGATGTCATATCTCGTAGTGTGGTCAGCTGAATGGTCCTCTCTGTATGATGGGCTCTTCTAGCTGGTCTATCGACTTTGGGCTTGGTGGACCCAGGTGTACTCCACTATGTCCTTTCTCCTTCTTTTGTTTCAGCTTCCTTCTGGATGTGGTGTGGTGGGTCAGTTCCTTTCCCACTCCAGACAATCTATTTTTGTTTTCTTTGGTATTCCCTTCGAGTGTGGGGGTCGGCCTAATTCTGGTTTGGGCCGGCTTGTCGTCCAGCCTCTTTGTGTAGACCTCTGTACTTTGCGTTGTCCTCCTTGTTTGGTGTGTCGTGTTGGGGTCCGTATGCATGTTCCAAATCTGTGGGGACATAACCGATACTCTCCCCCGGGTGGGTTAGTACCCTGCCCCCCCCATACCATCCATTCGGATTCTCCCCCTCCCGGTTCTCCCTCTCCCTACCCCACTACCCCTTCTTTATGCTGGGCTCTTATGTACCTCCCTAGGTGTGGCCTGTCCTCCCTCCAACTATCTATGCTTCCTCCCGTTTATTGTGGGATGGATGTTTATTCTTCTATTTCTGTCATGCTGATTGTACTTACCTCAGGGGACTCATGTTGTACCTGTCCCTTTGGGTCTGGCTTACCTCGCTTAACATAATTCCTTCCAGCTCTTCCCATGAAATAACGTGTTTCATGTGCTCATCGGTGCTTTTCAGTGCTGCATAATACTCCATTGTGTGTATGTGCCAAAGTTTGCTAATCCACTCGTCTGTCGATGGAAACTTAGGCTGTTTCAAAGTCTTTGCCATTGTGAATTGTGCCGCAATAAACATTGGAGCGCATATGACTGGTCGTGTTTTATTTGCTGCTTCAACCGGGTATATGCCCAGTAGAGGGATGGCTGGGTCATGAGGTAGATCAATTTCCATTTTCTTTAGGTATCGCCAGATTGCTTTCCACAGTGGCTGTACAAATGTACACGACCACCAGCAGTGGAGGAGGGTTCCTACTTCACCACAGCCCCTCCAACACTTGTTGCTCTCTGATTTACTGATCTGGGCTAGCCTCAGGGGTGTTAGGTGGTATCTCATGGTTGTTTTGATTTGCATTTCTCTTATGGCAAGGGACTTTGAGCACTTTCTCATATGTTTATTGGCCATATTGATCTCCTCTCTAGTGAAAGTTCTTCTCATTTCTTTTGCCCACTTCCTTAGGGGGTTAACTGTTTTCCTCTTTTTGCAGGTCACGATGGTGTTGTAGATTTTAGTAATGAGCCCTTTGTCTGATGTGTCATTACTAAAAATCTTCTCCCAGTCTGTGGGTTGCCTTGTCACCCTCTTGGCAAAGTCTTTCGAGGTGCACATGCATTTTATTCTTATTAGATCCCATTTGTCGATTTCCAATTCACCTGTGTGTGTCCCCTTCCCTGTTGCAGTGAGCCTATGTGCTCCCTGGGCCAGTACGCTGAGATTAGTCCCGATTCCCTCCTTAATGGTCCTGATGGTTTGGGGTTTGACTTCTAGATCTGTGATCCACCTTGAGTGTATTCTTGTGCATGGGGTGAGGTAGACGTCTTATTTCAACTTTCTACATGTGGATATCCATTGTTTCCAGCACCACTTATTAAAGAGGGCATCTGCTTCCCACTTGACATTTTTGGGACCCTTGTCGAAGATCAGTTGTCTATATGCTGATGATTTTACTCCTGGGCTTTCTATTCTTTTCCACTGGTCTGAGTGTCTATCATTGTGCCAGTACCATGCTGTTTTGACCACTGTAGCTGTGTAGTAGGCATTGAAATCAGGTAGGGCGAGTCCTCCAATTGTGTCCTTCTTCTTGAGGAGTTCTCTGCTAATTCTGGGTTTCTTCCCTCTCCATATGAAGTTGGTGGTCAGTGTTTCCAATTCTTTGAAGAAGGTTGAGGGTAATTGGATTGGTATAGCAGGTCAATACATTTCTAAGGGTTATGGATTCTACTTCAGAATCGTTCTCAATCTCAATCCCAGGGCCCTCTTCACCATTGCTGGCTAGACCTGTTCACCTCTTGCCATATATGTGTGTGTGTGTGTGTGTGTGTGTGTATCACACACACACACACACATATGGGTTTATTGTAAGTCTGGGTCTGTAGGTTTCTCGGGTGGGAAATGTCTCGGTCCTTGGCTACACACTAGAAAGAAATTCACACCAAAGCCTGGTTGGTGATCCGAGTGGGTTTATATACAGGAGAGAAGAAGGTTCCGGCGTTACAGTTAACTGAACACAGGCACCCTCATGACACTGCACACCCAGCCCTGCTGAGCGGAAGGCAGAGAAGCAGCTGAAGGGAAGGTTCCAGCCTTTTAAGGGCTTTCAGCTGTGAGGCGTCAATTAAGCTCTCCTGGCTTGGCCTTGAATTGGTGCATGCCCTTTAGCCTGCATTGGCTTCCAACCTCCTGTAGGGGGCCCCCTAAGCATGGAGAGGAACAACCCCTTGTCTTGCTACCTAACAGGTCTACATTCATGTATGGTTACATTGAGATGGAAGTAGCCCCTTTAGACAGCCTGTGAGGTTCACCAGGAGCCACAGGCCCCAGCGTTCCCTGTTACCACCTTAAACCTTAAACTACTGTTGGAGTTTATATTATCTGTGCGGGTCTTTGGACATGGAATGTTTCCATGCCAGACCCTGAAGTTGCACAAATAGGCATCCAGAACAGAACTCATACAGACTCTAATAAGATGCTCAGATGCTTCTTGCTAGGATGAGAATTCATCGAAGTTTGTGAGCAGTTCAGATCTTGTAAGGGAGAACAGGTCAGTAGTGTATCCAGAGAAGAGAGCAAAGGTCAGGGGAAAGGGAGGAGGCCCACAGACATCTGTGCTCTGTGTTTGGCCACAAGACAAGAAACCAGGTCTCCCTGAAAAAGAAAGCAGAACAGCAAGTCCCTCGGAACTAGGACATCTTTAAACCTGACCTATACAACACTCGGCTCAGGGAGGCGCCTTGGAAAACCGTAAAAGCCCGAAAAGAGGGACAAGGAGGAAGCCCAAGTCTTTGGTTTTCCCTGCTGTGCTTTCAGTGTTGAAATGTCTGTGCACGGAGCCTTTGAAATTTCAGAATCAGAGAGTGGATTCATAAGCCAAGCTCCTGCTTTATTCTTCAATGCATTTTAGCCCAACTCCTCCTTGGTGACACATGTAACAGAAATTCTGGACTTAGGAGCCACTTGGTCCTTGGACACTAGGAGATTACAGTGGAATCTGAAACAGGGCTCTAACCACCAACTGGACTGGCCTAGGAAGCCCAAGTATTCAGTCTCCCAAACACCAACCTCCCGTTGCTCTTCATCTGCCTCCACCTTGTTCAGCTTTAGTTGTCCGTGGAAGCGTTTGGCACCCATCTGATGCTTCAGAACCCAGAAAGGAGGAAAGGTAAAACTGGGATTCAAATGAAACAAGATGTGCCCGGGGCTCCTCGTGGCATTTGTCACCTTCAGTTCCCTCTTCGGACGCAGATGTGGCAAGGTTCACAAACAAGCTTTACCAGAAAGAACAGCCTGCTTCCAAGTGAGAAAAAGCCCTTTACACATGAGTTCCTGAGGTCAGCCCAGCCCTGTGCGCCCCCCACCCCTCCCAGAGTCCCCTGCTCTCCGGCGAAGCATTAAAGCAAGTGGAAGCAGAGATTTGCTCAGAATAAAAAATCATTTTTCACAATAGCATTCCACATTCTGGATGGCAATCACGGCTGCACAAACCATATCCATCCCCCAGTCATAATGTTGCCGCCTCAGTGACCACACACACACATTGTGTGGTGAGACTCAGAGTCTATTCCATTTGTGATCAATTGTTTCCTCCCTCTCCACACTTTGCACTTAGGAGACATGCTCTCTGGAGGCGGTTGAGGCTTGTCTTGTGGCCAATAATCATCTCCTACGCCTTCCTTTCCAGTCACTAATTTGATGTCTTCACTCAAAGAAATGCCCATAAGTTGAGGTTTCAGAGGAGAGCTCCTTGAGCTCCCCAGACAACAAGGGGGCCGAGTGTCACCGTCATTATCCTGAGCTGGGAGGGAACACTAGTGTTCCGGAGGCTGGGAATCCGTCACTGCCTGCCCATCGCACAGACAGAGCAGGTGCTGGTTATAATTGCTTCTAGACGTCCTGCCATGCTCAGTTGAACGTCAAAGCCATAAACGCTGCCCGACTACAATAATACTGGAGTACGCAGACATTTCTGCATCATTGCCGGGTGAAAATACACTGAGTGGAGTTGGATGAGATGGCAGCAAGCGCTTAAGGAGGGGGTGCTGTGGGAATACCAACAAGATGACTGCCAGTCTCCGTTTCCTCCTCTCGTCTGCTTTGTGTTTTCTTTCAGGACCAGAAGAAATGATGCATATGTAAGGATAAAAAATTTTTCCATTTCCAGAGGAGTTTTCCACCCCCCAATCTACCCGCAGCCTCCTTTGAGCAAGCCAGTAAAAGCTTTTTTTTTTTTTTTTTAACCTGCCTTCTCACTATGACAATTTCCGGAGCTGCTATGTGGCTGTGTTTAAAAGTCCCCCTCGGGATCCAGAGTGCAATCCATATCACAAAGGCATCCTCCCAGTCCCAAATAGCAATGCGACCTCAATTCAGAAGGTTGTTCTTGTTTCCATAGACCCAGAATGGAGTTTAAGCTGTTGATCTTGACTGTGGTTGTTGCGTCAGCCTCTCATGGGCACCTCATGGGCAGTGGAGCAAACTGTGCCAATCTGTGCTACCACCAGGACTGGGAGAGGAAGCCAACAGTGGTGGGCCATAGGTCAATGTGTGGATGGGGATGATCAGGTCTTTCTTCATTATTCTGTTTCAGTCTGGAAACACCACTGAAGCCTGCTCAGTGTCATAGCAACACACAAACCTTCACTGACAGTCTGGGGCACATTGGCTGCAAATCAAACCCGGGTCTTCCCGGTGAAAGACGATGAGAGGTCTGCCACTGAAGCACCGTGGCCCTCACCTCAAACCAGGGCAGTCATTTCCGGAGTTCAAACCAGACCACAATGCAGGATGACTGAGATTGCCACCAGAATCTGATACTGATGCAGAAAAAAACCTAACTACCATTTTATTGACTCCCAATAGGAAAAAGATCTGCCCCTTTGGGGTTTTGAGACTTTAAATCCTTACAGCAGGGGTCGCAACCTGTGGGTCGCGACCCTTTGGGGATCAAATAACCCTTTAACAGGGGTCATCCAATTCATAACGATAGCAAAATTACAGTTATAAAGTAGCAATGAAAATAATTTTATGGTTGCAGGTGACCACAACATGAACTGTATTAAAGGGTGGCGGCATTCAGAAGGTTGAGAACCATTGCCTTACAGAAATAGACAACCTCATATTTCACCCACGGACGGGCTAGTCAGTTCAAACCCCTGACCTTGTGATTAGCAGGTTAATGCATAGTCCACTACACCACCAGGGCTCCTAATGATATAATAAGAGATACTATTGTTAGATCTCTCGTGGGAGAAATATACCTCAGTCCTTGGCTTCGCGAGAGAAAGAATTCACTCCGCAGCCTGGATTGTGATCCAAGTGAGTTTTTTGAGAGAAGAAGTTTCAGGTTTACACAGGCACCTCAGGGCCCCTCACCCCTGCACAGCTTGCCTAGAAGCTGCTGGAGAGAAAGACACTACGTGGGCTCCAGGATCCTGCCTTTTCTTTCTTTTCTTTTTTTTTTAAATTGTTTTATTAGGGGCTCATACAATTCTTATCACAATCCATACATACATCAACTGTGTAAAGCACATTGTACACTCACTGCACTCATTATTCTCAAAACATTTGCCTCCACTTAAGCTCCTGGCATCAATCGAGTCCTCATTTTTACCCCTTCCTCCCCACTCCCCCATCCCTCAAGAAACCTTGATAATTTGTGAGTGGTGATAGTGGGAGGGTAGAGGGAGGGTGGATTGGAAAGAGGAAACCGATTACAATTATCTACATGTGACCTCCTCCCTGGGGGACGGACAACAGAAAAGTGGGGGAAGGGAGACATCGGAGAGGTCAAGATCCTGCCTTTTCAATTCCTCCATAGGGAGGCATGGTTGATGGTGCTGGTCAACCCCATTGGCTGGATTGAATTCACCTGGCCCAGATGGGCCAATCCAGGTGTAACAACCACCTAGGTGTACCACCCCTTCCTGGCCAGAAGTTTGAACCTGAGCATATGTAATGGATGACCCAGTCCCTATGCTAAGCTACCTAACAGTATTTGCAAGATGCCGAGCAATGTTCTAAGCTTTTTGTATATAATAATTCAATTATTTCACTTAACAAGCCTATGTGTGGACTCTATTCTTGCCTCATTTTACAGATGAAAAATCAGTGGCACAGGATGATAAAGTCATGAGCCTATGACCACACAGTGAGGAAGTGGAAAGGAGAGATTTGAACCCAGGCTGCAGAGTCCATGCCTTGGGTGCCTACAGCGCCACATAGGACACAGGAAAGCATGGAGCAGACTCGGCGTAAGACCTAGCATGTATGTGCTAGGACTGCATGAGAGTAGCTGCTACTCAGATCCAGAAGAGAATACAAGGCTATTGCAAAAATTATTTTTTCCAAGAGAGGGTGGAATTCTGCATCTTGTGCGAAATCCCCCAACCTGCACATGGCACAGCTACTTCAGAAGGTTCCCAACAATGTGTGCTGTGTGGCAAACCAAACTGAGCTCAGGGGGAGCTGGTCTGTGGGTTATGTTACCCAGAAGGTGAGCAGTTTGAACTCACCAGCCACCACTCCAAGGGAGAAAGAGAAGGCTTTCTGCTCCCATGGACTTACAGTCTTTGAAGTGGCAGGGAGCATTTCCATGCAGCCTATGATTAGGATCTAGGAGGGTGAGGGTGGATGGAGTTGGTTGAGACCTGGCTTCAGGGCATTTCCCAGAAGGGCTTCCTGGAGTGACTCTGCCTTCAGGAATGTCTGGTGACCCTGAGGGCAGCAAAGTCCTAAGCACACTCAGGCAGTGGTTCTCAACCTTCCTAATACAGGTCCTTTTGTTGTGGTGACCCCCCGACCATTAAATGATTTTCTTGCTACTTCATCACTGTAATTTTGCTACAGTTATGAATTGGACGAGCCCTGTGAAAGGGTCATATGACTCCCAAAGGGGTCGCAACCCACAGGGTGAGAACCACTGCACTAAGGGTTCCCCTTCCGGGCAGCTCTACCAGTGTCTGATGTGCATAGTTCTGTGAGGTGAGAGAAATGAACTTAGTGTCTGCTTCTGGTGACAGTTGATGTGGGTGGGCTTTCTCCCTATGTCAAATCCCTCTCAAGCCATTTGTCACCACAACAGAGGGAGCCACACACATAAAGCAAGAAGAGGAGGCAGCATAGCAGGACGGTAAGCAGAATAAAGATTGAATAAGCACAATTCACTTCAATCATGAATCGGGTGCCCTTGAGATGTGAGGAAGACCCCAGTCTAGTGACATTAGATAAGGTTTAGGGATTGAGTGACGGGACCCTCTTGGCTCCCCTCAGCCCCTATCTTGCTTTCCCATTGACCCTGCCCCTTACATCGTGATTGGTCCTTATTCCAGCATGATGGTTGGTTTCATAATCACGACATGTGGGAATGTGTTAGTCGATAGGTTATACAGGCACAGTCTCTGGAATGGGTAAGTGAGGAGGTGTGACTGGTGACATGACTGGTGGAATGGATCATGTGAAGTGATTTGAGATCGTTGTTCAGACCTGATAGGTCATCCAGGCCTCTAGTTGATCTTGGCAGTACTCTAGTTTAAGGAAACAGAATGTTAGGCATTCAAGTCATATTTGAGCTTAAATTTTGAGCAATAGGCTGTGGCTCACAGTGAGAGTCTATGTGGAGACCCTAAATCCATTTTGAGGGGCCACACATTCAGCCACCATTGAGTTCTTTCCTACTGCTGACTGGCAGTAGAAAGCTTGTCCATCAGGCAGTGTGCTTGTGTCCACTCCCCGGGCCAGACTCAGAGATATACGGTCGTGTGCACATCCCAATGAAGGTCCCGCTCATGCTCTCACAGGCCCTCCCGCAACTCCATGAATTGATCCGTCTTCAGGGACAGTTTTGTGACAAAGGTGTTTGTTTTCCCTGTCTCATTTAAGCTTTCAGGAGCTCAGGTGGTGATGCTGGATAGTGTTGGACTATTAACAGCAAGGTCGCTGGTTCAAAGCCACTAGTCATTCCACAGGAGAAAGATGAGGTTATTGCTTCCTGTAAAGGTAGCAACTTCAGGATCCCTACACAGAGTCACTATGAGTCAGAGTCAGCAGGACAGAATGGGTGTCATTTTATTTAAGTAACTGTGGCTGTGGGTCCTTCCGACACCATTGGGGCCTCATGCGGATGCTCTCCTTCATCCAGAACAGCGGTTTGTGCCTTTTTCTTGTGTAAAACATAGCAAAGGAGTTCCTAATAAAATATAGTTGAATTGGGAGTCTTTTTTCCCTCAAACAAAGTAAATCCATAAATAGAAATGAGACTATGGTGCTAATAACCAGTTGGAGAGTTGAGAGAGCTGAACTCTCAATCCTGGTAGAAACCCATTGTGACTTTAAAAACTTGCTCAAGGTCATCCATAGCCTATGAGGTTGAGTTGAGCAGACACAAAACAGATGTGTTGGGGAGTAATTGTGTACATTAAGTAAACAATTTATCTTTCTAAAGATTCTGTCTAAAACTTACTTTAAATAGTAAGTTTTCCCCTGGGCTAGGGAAAGGTCAGGGAGCTTAACCCCCTAGTATCCACCCCCTCTCAGCATTCATCATGTTAGGCCAGAGGAGCCAAATCACACCCACTACCAAGGGAGCACTGCTTCCAAAAGCCCATTGCCTGTGCCGGGGCAGAGGGCAGGTACCCGGACCAGAAATGCTGACGGAGTGGAACCAGCGGGCTCAGCCCCCAGCTTCCTGAGAGAGCAGCTGTGATGGTTCACTTTTGGACAAATGTCAATGCATGACTTGGGCAGCACGAAAAGCAGATGTGCAGAGGTTGTTCGCTGTATTCCAGAAGTTCACACACTCCCCGCAGGCTCTTTGGCTCAATGGCAGGAAGCCGTTCGTGGCTTCCACCTTCAATCCCAAAAGGCCACTGCCGTCCAGTGGATTCCAACCACAGTGACCCTATATGGAGTTTTCAAGACTGTAAATCTTCATGGGAGCCAGCAGTCTCATTGTCCCCCTTGGGACAGGGAGCTAGCAGCCCGTTTCACCTCCAGGACCCCTTCCTCTCTAATTCTGGATCCAGTCCCTCCAAATATCCTGCCCTGCCCTTATCTAGGCTTCTTAAATGCGTTCCATGCTGCTTATGTTAGTCTGGGTGCCTTAGCGAAACAAATCCACAGAAACGCGTATGTATAAGAGAGAGTTTTATGTAAAAGGTGAGTGCACATCAGGAAAACATGCCCGCATTTGCTTATGCACCCGCTTTGTCTTCAGCGATCATGTCGAGATAGGCTGGTGGCTTCTTCCATGTGGGCTTTGTTGTTTCTTAGCTAGATGGCCCCTTGTTTATCTTCCAGTCTTTAAGACCCTGGACACTATATCTTTTGATAGCCGGGCCCAGGGTGCTTAACCACTACACCACAAGGGTTCATTAGCATGTGACTTATCTCCTGCCATTCACATTAGATGCTCAAAATAGCAGGAAACCAGGTTTCTCCTTTGTGGCCACACCAGGTACTGACAGAACCAAGAACAGAGAAATGCTTAGTTATATATCTTGACTATCATTAGCATATTATATGCCTGGCAATCTGTAAGCCTTCGCTCCCCTGACCTCTCACAGCCTCGGTAAAATGAAGCTAATAAAAGTAGTGCTCTCACAAGCTTGGTAGGAGATTAAACAACTCACATAAGGGTACACAGCCTATCAACGAGGAGGCGAGATGAGGCAGTGTGTGGCTGCTGAACCCACACCCTTCACAACACCTCCATTAAAATGACTGAGGGCTATGAGGAACCAGACAGAAGCAGGTTCACACCCCAGATTGAGTCAATTTAACTGCCTATTGTGCCTGACCCTTCTATCTCTGATCTTAGAAATGGGGTTAACAACAACAACAAAACACTGTAGAAGAAATGTCCAGCAGATGACAGGCACGCGATTAAACAACAAAAAATAAATCACTTAAGTTGAAATTCGAACTCCTGGAAACCCCTCACATACGTGCAGAAAAGGATTGAGCCCATACGGTGTTTCCAGTGCCCCCGTCCATCCCCACTAAAATGAGCATTTGATAAGGTAATGCCTGAATTGTTCCAAGCCCAAGACTGTGGAGAACTAAAGGAAAACCCAGCATTATGAATCTTTGAGCACAGCCCTGCTGGGAAACCGCCCTGCAGTCACTTGTTGATGACTGGAGGAGGGACAAGAGTAGGGAGAAGAACGAGGACTGAATGTGACACATAAGCAGGGATGGCCTACATTCCATAAAGGAAAAAACTCAAGGTCTGCTTTTCTGGTGCCTGAAAGTTAGAACCCATCTGGTGCAGTTGAAAAGGTGTGTGTGTGTAGTGGGGGGGGGGGTGTTAGGGAGGAGGGGCGATGAGTCCAAAGGATGAACTCCATCTGCAATTGTGTCCTCAACTGCTTTCCCCTGCTAGCCACACAATATTTGTGGCTGGCCTGCCCTGCTTTTGTTATCAAGCCCAGAGAGGGCAAGAGACTAGCTCGAAGTCACACTGCAAGTTGGCAGCAGAATCAGGCCGAGAACTCTGGATGCTTAGAAAGCTTCACACAGACCTGAGAAAGTACCAAGGGAAGACCTGTTCGCTAACTGGGCAGCACTCACTGCATGCCAGCGCTGTTCCAGTGCCCCAGCCAGGGCATTGCTCCCTGTGTCCGTGTGTCTTCAGTGATGCACACAGGTGACGGATTGGCTTTTAATAGCATGCTTGGAAGGTTGAGGCCACCCAGCGGCACGTAGAAAGAAGGGCATGCAAATCTACTTCAGACCAAGCAGCCTTTCAAGACCCTGGGGAGCACAGTTCTTCTTGGACACACAAGGAGGCCAGGAGTTGAAGTTGATTCCATGCTGTAGTTGATTCCATGGTTACCGGTTGTAGCTATACCTAGAGTCACATCCACATTCATGTTTATATCTCTTCACTCCATGGGGTGTTCATGGCTCCAACTCTTCTGAAGCAGACCACCAGGATTTTGTTTAAGAGGCCTCTGGATAGGTTTGAACTGCCAACCTTTTAGTTTGTAGCTGAGTGCTAAACAACTTGTGCCATGCAGGGTGCTAAGCTCAGAAACTCAGTCGGTGCTTCATGATCTCAGTTGGAATTATAGAGAGGGTCAGTGATGACCCATTGACTGCTGGGTAATTGTTGATGTAGTCTCCCTGTGCAGACATGTAAAGTACCTGAAAACATAAAATCCAACTCATTGAGTGCATCATCCTGCCGTGCGCCAGCCCAGCAGCATGCTCTGCTGGGGACATTTGGCCATGCCTGGAGACATTCTGAAGAAGGGAGTCCCACTGCCATCTAGTGGGCTGAGACCCGGGATGCTCGCTTAGCATCCTGTTGCAGGGAGCAACACAGCCCCACAAAAATGATGTTGACCAAAATGTCAGCAGAGCTGCCACTGGGAAAATGGTCTAGTCTAAGCGCTGACATTCATAGAGGAAGAAAGCCAATCCAGAGCAGCTAAATGACCTGCTGTGGGTTGCACAGCCTGATTCCAAGCCCAGTACTATACCCAAAGCTGTTACCACGTCCAAAATTAAACAGCAATAGCTGCCCAAAGGCCTCTTAGTGTGAGGACCAAGTAAGACAGTAAATGAGAAAGCCCTTTGACAAATGTGGCATGCTGCACAAACATGAGATGTTATTACCCAAGTACTTTTGATATATGTAAATAGATCTTGTACCAGGTCAGTTAATTTTCCAACTGCTCTATCTGAGCTTTCAGATGGCAGCACCTCTGTCCAACCCAGGAAAGGACTCATGTGCAGGCTGAGCAGCCGTGGAAAGCCTCATGCCTGGCTTCTCCCACCCCTCAGCTAATCTCCAAGTGATTAATAAGGGCTCTCACTATGTTGTGCCTCCCAGCTGACAGATACTAGGCTATCAATGCATTCGTATCACCTCCTTGATGCCTGAGGAGGAATATAGTTTCATGTGTGTGAGTGCCCCAACCCGCGGGACTCAGTTATTCGAGGGGTTCCAAGGAGGACCCAGCCTGAAAGAGAAACGGGCGAGAGAGAGGAGCGAGACCAAGCAGATTCTTGTCAAGGTCTGAGTTTATTGCTACACAAGCCTCTCTATAAAGGGTGAGGCAAACAAGGGAGTTCAAAGGGGAGATAAAAAAAAGGAAGGGCGGGGGTGTAGAGCACACAGGGCAGGCGGCCGCAAGTCTGCAGTTAGAATGTCCAGTGCTGGAGCAGACAAGCGTGGGCCATCTGGTGTGTGTCAGGGTAAGATAAGGTTGAGGTGACGTGGCTTTAGCCCTGCTGGGCATGCAATATGGCCTTGGTTTTGTCAGGCTGATTATGTCCGGTTCCCAACATGAGAGAAGCCAGGAATATCTCCTCTCACAACTGTGCAGCAAACGAGATCAGATCTCCCAATCTGATTTTCAGCCCTCCTGTCTTTCCAAGTGAAGTGGATGGTCCATTTCACATTGTCTCAAGTCTTTGCACATTGCATGCCAACATTGCGACACAGGGTGCGGCTGTGGGTCTTAGTAGACAAAGCCCCCACCCAGAACCCTGACCCCAGAGCTCCTTGGTCACCCTGCACAACGCAGGTCCAGGCCGGGCTCCACACTGCAAGGCGATCAACCCTGCCCCTCCAGTGTGGCCGTCCTCACACGCTCCCACATCCACCTAGAAGGACTGGAGATGAGAGATTCCGGAAGCTCCCTGCCTCATCTGCCTCCCTCCCCAGAGCGACAGAGCAACTGTAACTGATTAGGCAGGATGCAGCCTCGTTCCCAGTCCCCACCCTCTCTGGGAAAGCAGGGATGTCTGGCACCTCATCCAAGGCCTTTCCCCTGTGATCTCATTACTAAGGAGCTGCTCCTCTACCGCCCAATTCCATCACCTCATCTACATATGGGGGAGATGAGTATGTCTTCTTTGCTGCTCCTTCCCTGAGTCCACCCCAGGAGCTCCCTGAACAGATCATCGATCACTTCTCATTACACCTGCAGCAGCCATCAGATACTGCTGAACAGAGACAGGCGCCTCCCCTGCTGCTGCCAGGCTCCAGTGCACATGTGCACACACACGTGCACACACATTGTACAGGCACACTCACATGGACACACAAGCATGCACACCCATGTGCACAAACTTTGTTCCGAGGTGGGAATTCTGCCCATTTTAGCCTCTAATATTGCAATCAGAGAGTGATAGAACAATGAAAGATGAAGGTGGATGAAGGAAGATCTATTTATTCCCTTACTTGTTACATAACCATTCAGGGCTCTTTTTTTATCCGTACAAACACACCACCACACCATCAACAATCATCAAGTAGCTGTCATGTATGCAGTGCTGCGCTATTCAAGGCGGTGCTGAGTACGTGAGGAGGATTCTCTCTAAAGCACAGCTCTGAGGAAGTCTGTCTCCTTCGCACTTTTACACACACAGGGTGTGGAGCCTGCAGGAGGCTCCGTGCGTTGGGTGAAGCCACACGATGAGTGAGGAGACCGAGTGTGAAGCCAGAGGAGTGAGAGCGCAGAGTTCACCACTTCACCACCATGCTGGTGTGCACAATCGATGAAAGGGTGGCAGCCAGCAGCAGGACAGAAAAAAAGTAAAGCATGTAACTTGTGGTTTTAGCTCTGGCTTACTTCCAAAAGGAATTGTTTTTGTTGTTCTAAAAAGCTTTATACCGAGAAAAAAAAGGAAAGAAAGAAAGCTTTATACCTCTATAAAAACAAAAGGCTACTGCTGTCAAGCACCTTCAGACTCAAGCCAGAGGAGAGCTCTCCCAGTGGGCTTCCAAGCTGAAAATCTTCACAGAAACACAGTACCTCCTGTGGAGTAGCTGGTTGGTTCAAGCCAGCAACCTGGCAGTTAACAAGTACGTCCCTTGTACCTGTAATACCTGTATAAAGTGTATTAAATATGAACTACTCCTGGTGTGTAATTTTAAATTGAATTATTGTGCCTGGAACTTTTTTTTTAATAGCTAAGAATGGTGAAATGAGACTCCTTTAGATGTTATGATAAGAATACACACTACACAGGGCTTGGACCCAACCCAGCTTAATTCAAAGGAAGGCAGATTTATTTTCTTCTGCTTCCCAGAAGGTTCCCCAGCAGAACGTGTGTTAAACAAAATTGTTTAGCTATGGAAAAGAGCAATCTCCTCTTGGGAAGATCCTGGTAGAAAGGGGCTTTGGTTACATATCCAGCTCAACCCAGCCCCAGAGGCCTCGTCATGTTATATTTTGTTTTGCCCTTGACACTGATTGTCTTGGGAACTGTGGCCCCCGAGCAATGGCCAGGAAGTCAGGTCTTCTTGATGTAAATCCTCTAATATCCCCTACAATGATTTTCAGTGCCAATGGTAAGGCCCGCCCAGTGGCTGCCACATGCCCCTGAGCAGACACGTCAGAGCAGATGAGAGCATGAGACAGCATTTAAGAGAACGGTAGGCTGGCCTTGACTTAGCTGTTTGGCCTCTCCTCAGAAGTCATTTGTGACACTGACTGTCATGGGTTTCATTAAGAACAAGTCTATCTCTACCAAAGAAAACTGCAAGGTAAGAGGACTTTCAGCTCCAGCTACATATGTCTCCAAACTTACTTACATATTGTCCTGTTTTCAGAAGAAAAAAAATTTACTCAGTGCCTCCCGGGCAAATAAAAACTTTGGTACTACAACCTACAATCCCAGATAAAGTGTAGGTATCTGCTTTGGCAGCTCCCCTGGATCGAGCTGCTCCGGTAGCTCTCCACAAAAACCCTGTGAAGAGATGATCAGGCAGGATAGCCTAGTCTGTTCTGCAGAAAGAAGCTACCCCTGGAACCTCAGTGGCTTAAAATCTAGAAGTTTATTCTTGTTCATGCAAATTCTGACACTGGAAGGGCAATTCTACAGGGTGTTTTTCCTGCACACCGTCCGTCAGTGATTCGGGCTGCTTCACAAATATGGTGCCACCAGATCAAAAGGTGGATTCCAGGTCATCACAGAAGAGGAAGAGAGAAGTGGGGGTTGTGGATCAGTCTTTACATGCTTTGACACTTTAGTTGACATAGATCGCTGGATAGGGCTGCTTATATAAAGGTTATCAGTTCAAACCCACCTAGCTGTACCACAAAAGGAAGGAGTCATCTGTTTTCATAAAGGGTACAGCCTAGCCAACCTCATGCAACAATTGTACTCTGTACCACAAGGGGTGAGCATGAGTCAGAACTGACTTGAAGGCAACAGGATTTGGGGTGTTTTTGTTTGTTTGGTTGGTTGGTTGGTTGATTGGTTTGGTTTGGTGAGTGGGAGGTGGTTCTACCTACAGTATATTAATCTGAAGTAGTCACTTTAGGTTTTTTTGTTTGTTTTTTGAGAGATGTGGAAAAGCTCATTGGCTTTAATGGGGAGTTAACTCTGCCGCAGACGGCCTCCTCAAAATTTCCCTCCCGCTTCAGAAACTAGCAGAGATTTTCAATGAAGGAGCCTGCTGGCACCCGCTGGACATCTCCTTGCAAGGTCAGTCCTTTGGAGCCATTGGGAGGGAGAAAAAAGAGACTTTTATTCCTGTAAAGAATTCCAGCCCCAGAAATCCTGAGGGGGAAATTCTGCCCTGTCCTCTCGGGTCGCTATGAGTCCGAATTGAATTTATGGCTATGAGTTGAGTTGTAATTCCATTCACTTACTGCTATTGACAGGTTGCTAGATTAGGGCTTGTCTTCCCAAATGCCAGCATTAAATGAAATTGAGCTGTCCAGGCCACAACAAAGGGGTTGGAAATACATCAGGCACACTCATTAGACACCTATGGCAAAATTCAGAACTGAGCATGCTCTGACCCAAGTCATGTAGACCCAGGTGGAAGGTCCACCTGGTCATACAGAATAGGACTTCACAAAAGTGCACCGAAATCAACCAATACGATCGACCAATGTCCTCCAGTGGTGTTGGGAGGTGATAGAAGTAGGCCTGGGCTCCTTGTCGCCCTCCCTTGTTCACGTGCTCTGCAAGTGGAGGGTGAGGCCCTTGGGGGTTCCTGCCGTGGCTCCTCAGCTGGTTCTGCACTCCTGCTCAGGTATTCCTCCCATAAAACCGACATATTCAGCTGCAAACATTCCCCACCCCTGCCATGCAGCCTGGCATGCTTTCCGGAGATACTGGGGACTTTTGGGGACTGCGATACCTGAAACTTTCTTCCATAACATTCACTTGGATTTACAAAAGTGCTTCTGCCATATGAATTCTTTCACCGTTGCTAAGCAAGAACTGAGGTCAACCACCCCAGAAACCTAACACTATCAAGTCAATTCTGACTTATATCAATCTAGGTGGTCCTCAAACTATGGCCTGCGGGCCGCATGGCCCTCAGAGGACATTTATTCAGCGCGCCGGGTGTTTTTGCCCCGTTTTTTTTAACTTCAAATTAGGTATGTGCAGTGCGCATAGGCATTTGTGCATAGTTTTATTTTTAAACTATCATCCGGCCCTCCAGCGGGTTTGAGGGACAATGAACTGGCCTCCTGTTTAAAAAGTTTGTGGACCCCTGAAAGGACAACGTAGAACTATGCCTGTGGGTTCCCGAAGTTCTAAATCTTTACTGGAGCTGAGAACCGCATCTTTCTCTGTGAGCCACTAGCGGATTCCAACTGGCCGGCCTCATGGTCACACACATTCCACCAGGCTCCTTGAGCCTTAACTTGATAATTTAATGAAATGATACTTCTCCAAGTCACACTGTATCATGGTCTATAATCTTGCTATTCTAATATCAAATTTAAAATAAGGAATATAGTTAAGCTCCAAATCCATAAGCAATAAGATCATTGAATCTCTTTGGACACTATTACTTAAAAAAAGAAAAAACTCTGTTCAATTATTTTCAGCACAGAAAAGCTTCCAGCGTTTACAGCTTAGTATTTAATTGCTTTTTCTCTTCTTCTTTTGCATTGGTGAATCATTTTGAGCTTATAATAATGTCAAAATAAATAGTTTCCAGAGCCTCCAGGCATTCACTGTGTAATGATCATTTAAAAGATTTCTTGGTTAGAGGGTCCTCAAAAGAATAAAAAGCGTGTCCGCATCCCTGGTCATTTCTATATTCAAAAGAAGAAATTCCTCATCAAATGCTACAAGCCAATTTCTTTCTTCAGCCAAACTGCCCATTTTAGCATCACTGAATTAAGCAAATGGTTCTACATTTCAAAGTCAACAATGATACTCTTTTCCCTTTAACACGAGCATCTTAAACAGCTCAAAAAGTAGTCGTGCTCTTTATTATGGCTTTTCCTGAGAAAGCTGTTTCGTTGTTTATTTTATTTATTCATCTAGACTTTCATTTTAAGATTTGTGTATTTTAAGTTCTGCTAGTCAGGACATTTTAAACGGAGCCAGATTTTTTTTTTATACTTTGTCTTTTAAAATATAATGAGACTGAGCAGTACATCCCTTAATAAAATATAAAGTCTTCCTATTTCTGTTTGTTTGTAATTTCCCTAAGGATAACTCTTAAAGTAGTAAAACCAAAACCCCCCATAATGAATTACATTGGGTCTACTGGGGGTTGTGGCCAACCTTTAGATAGAAAAATCCAGAGACTCCCTTCTGCATCTCCTTTCCCAACCAAACCCCGTTGGCTGGAGGCTGGAAGGAAGAAAGAGGCTGGGCTGCTGGGGCAGGGTGGGGAAGGGGTAACCTTGCAGATTATTTCAAATTCTACTCTGAAGGAGGAAAGTTATCCAAATGAGATAGCTAGAGATTCACTTCCTTAGAAAAAGATTGAAATTAATGTGTCCCTTAGAAAAGCCAAAGGAAAAAAGTCGTTATTAATTTAGGCAATTGAAGAACTTTGAAAGCCATGTCTAGTACATAAAAACACCTGTCCCTAGAGCCCATCGGCCTAGGAAACTGAATTTTTATACCATGTAAAATAAAGGAAGGTCATTTCTTAGACTTGCTCAACAGAAGATTTTCATTTTAAACCGGTTACTGTAATGAGAAGCTGGGTTTTCGTAAAAAGGACTGAATGCTTGAGTCAGTGTGAAATGAAATTAGAGATGCATGTTCTGCGCATGGCAGCATTTCTGGAGGAGTCTGTGTTCCCGTGACTGCTCTCAATCTGTGTCGTGCCTTCTGGGAAACTCACAGCGTGGTGCCCACAGCTAGTCTCTCGGACTTTCTTGCCAGCTTTGGAAAGGTGTTGAGTCTGTTGGATCTGCTGCACAGAGACAGCATGCAAGTGGACCCTTCCCACATTCCTCAGAGAGCAGCCCCCCAGTGTAAAGCTGTGGATGAGGTTTGATGACCTTTGCCCCTTCATCATCCCGCATTCTTTGAGGGACCCAAGCGCTCCCCCGAGGCATTACCGGAGAAGCAGCTACCCCATAGTTTCCAGATGGTGGGTATCAGCCTGTGTGCTCATTGGGATCGCCAGAGAGCTGTCCAAAAGACATCTTTGTCCCATCTCCACTGAGTCCGATTTTATTGGCCTGGAATGCAGCCTAGGTGCTTGCATGTTTTTCTCTCTCATAAGTTTTTATTGTGAATTGGGTGAAGGTTTACCAAGATCATCAGTTTTTTATTCAACAATTCATACACATTGTGTTTTATGCCACTTATTGCAATCTCCACAATATAATATGACTTATTCCACTCCCTACTTATGTCTTCTGTTTCCCTTCCTCCTCTCTTCCTACCCTTCTGAACTTGGGCCTTGGATTAATACTGCCCTTTTGAGATCAAATGGTTTGCTGTTTTCAGGTTTGTGTGCCTCACTTGAGTAATTGCTCCCATTATAGACCAATCTATTATTTGGCTGAATATTGAACCACAGGTAGGAGTTCATTTTCAAACTTAGTGAATAAGGACCATCATTTCAGAGGTTCTGTTAGTCCCTATCCAGCCAATAAGCCTGGTCTCTTTTATGACTGTGAATTTTGCTTCACTATCTAGGACCTTTTGATGTGATCCCTTTCAAAGAAGTTGGAATTGATAGTTGGAGATCATCTAGTTATTCTGTGCTCAGAGTCATGAAGTCTAATGTTCATGTGGTCCACTCACCACTCTTTCCTCCAGAGTGAGGGTGACAATACTTGCCACCTAGATGGCCACTTGGGGGCTTCTGAGATCCAGCTGCTACTCACCAGTGTGGATGTCGACCATAGTCTTTACAGTCTAGGTAATGACAATTGTTCTTGGTGTCCTTCACAACTATAATCCCCAGCCCCCAAGCCCAATAAAGCCCTCCCTCCAGTTGTTCGGTTATGCCTAAGGAGTTTTGATAACTTCATCTTCTGTGTGCTCCGGAATATTCAATTCCCTGGATGATCAGAATGGTCAGTCAGGGCTCAGAATCTTGGTGTTAAGGCTTCTGGTGAGATCCTGGCACATCAGACACAGAGGTTGTGAGGCTAGAGGAAGGGCAGAAGGGGATCATACTGAGTCTAACAAGGAAAGAAAAGGAAATGAAGGATATAAGCAATTAAAAGCAAGCGCATAAATAGATACAAATACACAGATGGCCCTTGCAACATTATTCCCAATCTCGCAAACGTGTCAACGGTCTAAATACCCATCAATAGGTGAATAGATAAGTCAAACATGTTGCCTACGGTATATAAAATGGACTACTACTCAGCCATAAAGAGAAATGAACTCTTGACACAGGCTACAAGAGGAATGAACCTCATAAGCATTATGCTGAGTGAAATAAATCAGCTTCAAAAAGGACACATTTTGCTTAATTCCACTTACAAGAAATATCTAGGCTAGGAAAATGAATAGAGACAAACATCTCCCAATTGTTTCCAGGGATAGGTAGGAAGGTAAGTATGGTTGTTACATAATGCCATGTCAATTGGACAAATAAGTGAGGTGGAGTCTTTCTTATACCTATATGAGTGTCCTTGGATTTATTTCTCTAGTCAACCCAGCCTAACCCAGTAGGGCCTGGAGGGGAAGTGCCATCCCTGAGACGATACTGAGCTTCCATAAGGGTGATGACATAATTTTGGAATGGGTAAGGATGATAATATGAACAACATGCAGAATGCCACTTAGTTATAATCTTGTAGAGCGTGGAAGTGACGAATGTTTTGATGCATGTATATTTAGTACGATTTTTAAAGAGTGTACGCAAAAGAGCAATATGGCAAGTCTGTGTTGCCATTTGCTGTTGCTCAGCTAAAAGCGATTCGGGCCTGTGTAGTCCAAAGGGAACCACAGAGGCTCAGGAGGAAAGCTGGTACCATCTCCAACTAAGACTTGTCTGACCAAATGCAGAGTCTCCCTTCAAGTAACTGACAGGTCAGAGGCAGCTCATCTCTGCTGCAGAAGCAATGATTTGTCTCAATTCCCAGACCACTGTCACAACCATGTCTTGTTGCCCTCGGTGCCCCCCTTCCCCACCACAATAAGTCACTAGAAAGCCATGCTTCATTTAAAAACAAACAAATAAAACCCTTCTGCCTCCATCCTGGCACTGTTTCAGCTTATTTAGCATCATAACATATGTCATCTGTTTCCCTAAACAATCTAACATGGACATGGCACGATGGGACTGATGAGTTAGGCAAATGAGAACCAGCCTGCCCTCTGAACACACACGATGGCATTTGACTTGCTGTCAGTAGATGCTGTCGCGTTTCTTCTCCTCTTTCATGGAAAATAAATACAGAAAAGAAAGAGGACATGAAAAGGGCTGCAAGATGTTTAGCTCTGGTCTTTCTAGAAAGTGTAGAAAAAAAGTATGTGACCCCTGCCTGCCTTTAGATGCCCCAGTCCTCTGGCTAACAAGGATTGCGCACTGACCATGGACAAGACATCTGGATCTGGGGGGAGGATATAACAATTGCCCCCACCAGCAAAGAGTTTCCAGATTTACGGGACTGCACAGGCCAGGGAGCAGCTCATAAAAAGAACAAGAAGAATCGCAAAGGAGGGTGTGCTCCAGCACCACTTCGTCCAGCTGCAGACACATGAAGGCAAAGTTTCCTTTGCTTTCAGTCAAGTTTATGATTTCCGCGGCATCCCTTACCAACACCTTCACAAAGATCTAGGTTCTTGGGTTGTTTCGTTCCAGGGCGGACATCTCCTTGGTAAAGCCACACTTTATGGACAGCTCATGGTCCAAGAATTCCACCTATATGTTTTGAAAGGGGCCACGTTAAAACCCCTGGCTCAGACTTTCAGGACTGGGCACAATACAGCAAACCCACCATGGGGACAGCAGGATTTGGTAACACTCTCATCTCCATCACAACCTGGACCTGGCAAAGCTATTTTCTTCCACTCACCATCTTTCAATCAATATTTACTCAGCTATTAGTTGCTCCCCAGGCTCAGCATCAGAAAAGTGTTCAAACGTTACCGAATTGTCCATCTAATGGTAGAGGTCTGTGCAAGGGATATGAGAGCAAGAGGCTCAGAGATGATCAGTGGGTAACGAGAGAGGGATTCACCTTTATCATTTGTAGAAAGCCCCTGAGGCTTAGTCACATTGGCAGACTTTCCCTGGAGCAAGCAAATAAAGCTGCTCCCGGCTCAGCTCCATTCCTGATCTGGTCTTGCCATGAGACTATCCAGGCTTTGTCCCAACCCCACGTTCTGGAAACCACGAGTGGAAGGAGGTGAATCTTGGGGATACCATGGAAAAGAATGGGCATTGCACAACACTTCATTGTACTCATATGGAGCTTATGCAAAGGCCAAGAGATAGAACCAGGTGAGACTGTGAACAGGACAAGGTGATACTGCATGGTTTAAAATCAGAAAAGAAGGTGTGCATCAGGGTTGTATCCTTTCACTGTTCTTATTCCATCTGTATGCTGAGCAATTTATACAAGAAGCTGGTCTATGTGAAAAAGAACATGGCATCAGGATTAGAGGAAGACCCAAGTAATGTCATTAGGAACATTTTCTCACTAAAAATTTTAGATCATGGCATCAAAAAAGTGTCATTTTAACCTAAATGGGTTTTTAGACCAGTGAAATAACAGCGAGAGTGAGTCTGCATTGTGCACAGAATTGAGCGATACTGGTTCTTTGGGAAATTCATAATCCAACACTGACACTGCTGAGATAAAGGATGACAGTGAGGAAGATTCTACACCTGAGCTCTGTGATGGGCCAACGTGGTGCTCTACTCTCTTCAGGAATGGATGAGCCAGCTCCACCAAGATTCCCCTTTACTGGAGCACCTGCTATGTATGTAGACGTTGAACACAAGAACGCTTTGGCGTTCCTACAATGATTTCTGACCGATGAGGTCATCGAAAAAATGATTATGATAGCCCGGAGGTTTACTTTCAGGTTTTAACCCCTCTTCAGTTAATTTCTGTGCATGGGGGAAGGTTTGGGGCTTGCTTCATTTTTCTACATACGGTATCTCAGTTTGTCCAACACCATTTGTTGAGCAAGCAGAATTTGTCCCTTTGGATATTTCTGTGTCCTTTTTCGAAGGCTTGTTTCCTGTTGACTGGTGAATATATGTGTAGCTTTTCTGTTCGAATCCATTGATCTATATACCTCTCAGTGTACCAATACACTGCTCTCCCTTAGGGAAAAACAACAACAAAAGTTGTATGAGCCCCTATATAATGATTTTTTTAATGGACGATGAACTATTTTCCAGGCCAGCACTATCATATATTTGAGCACATTGCTGCAGCCACTGTGTCAATCCATCATGCCTTATAGCCTGCGGTACTCATGTTCAGGTATAGTGTTCTGCCATTCACAAGGTTCACACTGGCCAGTTCTTTCAGAAGTGGAAGACCAGGTCCTCCTCCCTCGTCTCTCTGTCTGGAAACTGCTGAAGTCTACCTGCAGTGAGTGACCCAGCAGGCATTTGAACTACTGGCTGCAAAATTTCCACCATTACAGCCAAATGCAGGCCACCACAGTACAACAGACAGTAACAGCATCTTAACACCACACAAAGGCTCCTCCCTGGGGAGACCACGTGTTCAGGCAATTGCTGCTGTTACACATGTAAGTGGGGGCTACATGAAGTCGCACCATCTCCTGTGGCCCTTCCAGGAACAGGCCATTCTGCTGTTGTTTCTACTGGACTTAGGCTCAGCTGCCAACCTGCCCTCTGCACGCATTCTTCTCCTTACCCTTCCATGTCACCTTCTCTTTGCCCAAGTCAATACTGCTGGTCAGTCACCTACTGGTGGATGCTTGCTTCTGAAGTTTCTGAACCACATTTCCCCATGGTTATGAGACATTGCTGCTATCACTGAGAAAGAAAGGAAGTGCAGATTGGGGACCCAAAGCCCATCTGTAGGGAACTGGACATCCCCTTACGGAAGGGTCACAGGGAGGAGATGAGCCAGTCAGGGTGCAGTGTAGCAACAATGAAACATACAACTTTCCTCTATTTCCTAAATGCTCCCCCCCTACCCCCCACCATCATGCATGATCCCAATTCTGCCTTACAAATCTGGCTAGACCAGAGGATGTACACTGGTACAGATAGGAACTGGAAACACAGGGAATCCAGGACAGATGATCCCTTCAGCACCAGTGGTGAAAGTGGCGATACCAAGAGGGTAGAGGGAAGGTGGGGTAGAAAGGAGGAACCCATTACAGGAATCTACATATAATCTCCTCCTTGGGGGATGGACAACAGAAAAGTGGGTGAAGGGAGACGTCGGACAGTGTAAGATATGACAAAATAATTATAAATTATCAAGGGTTCATGGGCGGTGTGGGAATGGGGAGCTGATGCCAGGGGCTTATGTGGAGAGCAAATGTTTTTAGAATGATCAGGGTAATGAATGTACAAATATGCTTTATACAATTGATGTATGATGGATTGTGATAAGAGTTATATGAGACCCCAGTAAAATGATGTTTTTAAAAAGGTGAAATGTTGAATGATGACAAACCTCATTCTGGACATCCATCAACTCTTAGTGCATTTGGAGTTTGTTCCACCAAATCAGACTGGTAATCAAGCTTTCTAATTAGAGCTTCTGAAAAAACTGCATAACAGTGTGTGACAAAAAAGGCCTGATTTGTGGCAGACGGGTGAATGGTTTTGCCACCATGACTGTACCTGCTCACGCAGCCACCTCAGTGTGCCAGTTTTTGGCAATCAACAGCATGCCTTTCTTGGACCACATACCTTATTCACCTGACCTCGCACCTTGCAACTTCTTTTTGTTCCTGAGAATGAAGAGGGACATGAAAGGACAGCGATTTGATGACATAGAAAGGTGAAAGAAAATCGAGGGAGGACCCATCACCCATCCATGTGGATGAGTTTGAAAAATATTTCCAAGAATGCAATTGCAGATTTGACAAATGTATTCAGTATAATGGAGAGTACTTTGAAGGTGAGAAGGTTGAAAAATTTCGATACATAGTTTTGAAAAAATAATCCCGGGTAAGTTTTTTTGTACCCCTTGTACATATTAAATAATTTTTAAAAGAAAGAAAATCCTGTGTTGTGTGGTTTATTTTTTCCAATATGTCATGTTTAGTAAAATTTGTGTAAAATGATTTGCTGACAGAGCAGCATGAGTGAGTGGCGAGTAGGAATCACATTGGAAAACATGCAGTATGATGGTAATGAGACAGTCTTTTTTGTTCCTTCACTGTGGATGAACATTGCATAAAGGACTTGGGTGATACTTCAATGAGCATTATTGAGAGGTCTTGGGGGATTTATGGCCAGTTAATTTGACTTTTAAGAAATGGACTTTTTGTTCATTTGTGTTTTGTTACTTACTGCTTTTTGAGACTAGACAGCAGAACGTGGATCAGTTCCACTGTAAGTTTCTCCATGTGCAGCTCCGTGAGCTTGATTACGGTTCTTCACGTTGTTCCACCATTCTCACTCTCCTTTGCTGAATCCATCCTCCCCTGTTAACATCAACTCCCTCCCGCCAGTTTCATAAAAAATTTAAAAAAAAAGATTTTAGGGAGTGTTTAAGGGATTTAGGGGTGGTTTTTTAGAGTGTATAGGTATTTTTCAGCACAATATGGTGTTTTTAGTGATGTTACAGAGTTCCTTAGGGATTTTAGGGTATTTTTAATATTATATGTGTTTTTTCCCCCAGCATTTTAGGTTTTCTTAGGGCTTTCATGGTGTTTTCAGGGCATATATGGAGTTTAGGAATGTTTAGGGTTTGGGAATCTTCTAAGGATGATTTTTGGAAGTTTCACATGTTTGGGTGGGCATTTGGTGTTTTTTTGTGGCTTTAGAGTGTTTATGGGATCCTGTCAATTTGCAGCTTTAATTCCGCAAAGAAAAGTCAGACAGCAAGCCAGAAAGGAGCAGGAAATGAAGGGGAAGCCCAGGCCACATGTTACAGCTGCCAAGTCCGGAGAACCTAGGTGTGGTCGTTGGCTACCTGGGACCGGGAGTGGGGCTGTGCTCCTGCCCAAGGGTGCTAGGGAGTAAACCAATCTCAGCTGGACGTTTGGCTTTTCTACTAATTAGCCGACTCCATGAACTTTCCCAAGGGCAGCTGGCGAATTGCCAGGGGAACCCAGCTAGACCCCCCACACAAAAGCACAGGGATGGTTACAGGAACAGGAGGTTTCACACAGTGGATGTGCAGGGCTTGGGGTCGGGATTGGGGGCCAAGGTGAGGAAGGGGCAGCAATAAGGCCTGGTCCCAAATAATCAGACACTGAGCAATAAAAGTACAAGGACTGCCAAGAGAACATGGGGACAAAGGATGGCTGGACTTCATTTGATATCTTTGGACGTGCTGTCAGGAGAGACCAGTCCCTGAAGGGACATCAAGTCCATGAAGGACATGATGCTTGGCAAAAAGTGGAGGACGGGCAATAAAACAGCTCGAACCAGTGGCTACATCAGTGGGCATAGTAACAATGGTGAGGATGGTTCGAGACCTGGCAGTGTTTTATTTTACTGCTTGTGTTTTTCTAGAACTGTCTTTCCTGGATGCACGAGGAAGGATAACTGTACTTGTGGGAAGCAAATGCACAGTGGGCAGCGCTTTGGCCAACATAGGTACACCACCGGCACACAGTGCCCCCTTACTTGGCATCCAAAGTGACAGGATTTGTCTTTCCCCAGAGCTCTCCAGCCCTGGGGGAAGCGGCCCTGTCTTCGGCGCACCGCCAGGGGGCAGCACTGCTGCTCTCTCACTGGCTACATCTGTGAGGACCCAGAGAGCAGCTCCTTTCTGCTGCTCTCCTCTCAGACTTCTGCCAGAAGCCTTGGCTCGTCCTGGATCCTCCCTTGATTCCCACTCTGCACCTTTGGGGACGCCCAGCCCATTAACTCTCTCCCATCCTTCCTTGCTGCATCTTGTCAAGATGCCTGAGCTGGGCTTCAAGTAGTTGTAATGTTATGCTTAGGTGAGATGTGTTCAGCTTGTTTACTGTCTGTATACAAGAAAAGAGTGCAGCCCAAGACATCCACCCTTTTGTTCCTCTATGGAAAGCCTGTTACGTGTCATAGTCTTCTCTCTGTGCAGTGCTTTCCTCTGCTGCTGATACTTTTACATGAAATAGGACTCGGTGTGTCACCGCTACAGGAAATTAATTATCTCTGAAAAAATAATATGCCCAGAACTCAGAAACAGTGTCAGCTTGCATCTGGCATCATGGAAGCATCATGGGTGTGTTTCCATTCATTCGCTCCTGAGTGTCACATGTTAAACTCAGTGCATAGCATAAACAGCAGCAGGCACAAACTGAGACAAAGCACACCCTTTGCTGTGAAGCACATTCCGACTCCTGGCTGCCCCTGTGCCACAGAGTAGAACTGCCCCGCAGGGGCTCCCTAGCTGTCATCTTTACAGAGGCACATGGCCACACCTCCCTTTTGGGAAGCCACTGGGTAGGTTTGAACTTCAGGGTTGTAGTAGTTGATATTGTAGAGCCCTGGAGTCAGTTCGGATTCATAGGGGCCTGTGCACTAGAGAGAGAAACAAAGCCCAGTCCTGCGCCATCCTCGCACTTGTTACTGTATTTGAGCCGATTCTCGCAGCCACGGTGTCAATCCACCTAAGTAAGGGTCTTCCTCTTGTTTGCTAACCCTCTGCCAAAAATGATGCCCTTCTTGCAGGACTGGTTCCACCATAGTAATATGTCCAAAGTACCTGAGACAACGTCTCCGCATCCTCTTTCAGATCTCCTGCCTTTAGTTTGTCAGCTCACTTCGATGGAGTCGATGCTGAGCTATAGCGACTCTATGAGATCAGAGCAGAACTATCTCTGTGGGTTTCCCAAAGGCTAACTCTATGGGAGTAGAACGCCTCATCCTTTTCTTCTGAGGACTGACTGGTGGTTCCCCACTGCTGACATTACAGTTGACACCCAAGGCATAAGGTACTATGCCACCAGAAGTCCCTTGCCCCTGTGCAATAACCAACACCACCTACACACAAAACCCACCCCTTCTCTGTCAGTTTGATGTATGGTGATGGCTTGAGTTGCTATGAAATTGGAAGCTACTAGGGGGAACCCGACAAAAACTACAATTTTTTTCAAAACTATGCATTTAAATTTTTTATCCCCTTCATAGTACTCTCCATTACACTTCACACATTTGTCTAATCTGTGATTACATTCTTGGAAACATTTTTCAAACTCAGCAGTTTGGGTGACACCCTTGTTCCCCCCCCCCCTTTTCTGTGTTGTCAAACCACTGTCCTTCATTCATGGAAACAGAAAGAAGTCACATGGAGTGAGTTCAGGTGATTAGGATAAGAGGGACAAGAGAGGCATGCTTTTTGGGGGGATGTTTTCATACTGTTATTTCTTTTCTCTTTTTTTATAATCAATTTTTGGGGCCTCATACAACTCTTATCACAATTGATACATACATCATATTTGTACATTCATTGCCCTCATCATTCTGAAAACATTTGCTCCCCACTTAATACGCTGGCATCAGCTGATAATTATTCCCCATCCCTCATGAACCCTGAATAATTTCTAAATTATTATTTTGTCTTATCTTACACTATACAATATCTCCCTTCAGCCACTTTTCTGTTGTCTGTCCCCCAGGGAGATGGTTATATGTAGATCCTTGTAATCGGTTTCCCCTTTCCATTCCTCCCTCCCTCTACCCTCCTCGTATCGCCACTCTCACCACTGGTCCTGAAGGGATCATCCGCCCTGGATTCCCTGTGTTTCCAGTTCCTATCTGTACCAGTGTACATCCTCAGGTCTAGCTAGATTTGTAAGGTAGAATGGGGATCATTTTAGTTGTGGGGGAAGAAGCATTTAGGAGCTAGAGGAAAGTTGTATGTTTCATTGTTGCTACAGTGCACCCTGACTGGCTCCTCTCCTCCCTGCTACCCTTCTGTAAGGGGATGTCCAATTATCTACAAATGAGCTTTGGGTTTTCACTCCACACTCCCCCGTATTCACAAAGATATGATTTTTTTGTTCCGATGATGTCTGATACCTGATTCTTCCGACACCTCGTGATCACACATGCTGGTGTGCTTCTTTCATGTGGGCTTTGTTGCTTCTCAGCTACATGACCACTTGTTTAACTTCAAGCTTTTAAGACCCCAGAATGTATAACTTTTGATAGCCGACCACCATCAACTTCAGTCACCACATTTGCTTATGCACCCATTTGCCTCCAGCAATTGTGTTGGGGAGGTGAGCATCACGGAATGCCACTTTAATACAACAAAGTATTTTTGCATTGAGGGAGTACTTGAATGGAGGCCCAATGTACATCTGTTACCTTAATACTAAACCTATAAATATATGCATATAGATCTATTTCCCCATCGTTATACATAAATATATTTACATATGCACATGCCTTTATTTAGACCTCTATAAATGCCCTTTGCTTCCTACCTCTTTTCTTGATTTCCTTTTACTTTCTGATTGTCCCACTCTCATGTTCAGCCTTCATTTGTGTTTCAGTAATTCCTCTAGGTTACATTACTCTTGGTTACACTCTACCAAGCCTCCTACACCCTCCTCACCATCTATTTGGATCACTTGGTGTTCCCTTGTCCCTGGGTTTGTTAACAGCATTTCCTTTTTCCCTACACCCCCCTTTCCCATCTCCCTCCCCCAGCTGTCAGTCCCATTGTTTTCTCCTCCAGATTGTTCATCCAGCCTATCTCATTTAGACAGACCTGTGGAAATCATAGCATGCACAAAAACGAGACAGAGCAAACCCAAGCAACAAAATGAAACAAAAGAACAACACCACCACCAACAAGCCAATGACAAAAAAGCAAAACAAAACACAAGAAAGAAAAGCTTTTAGTTAGTTCAAGGACTGTTTGTTGGCCTTTAGGAGTGTTTTCTCATAGAGTATGATGGGTCAGCTAGCCCTGGCCCCAAAGTCTATTTTTGGTATTCCCTGGGGACTTCGTTGCTCTGTTCCCCTTCCTGTTCTGTTGTACACCCTTAGTATTTTGCCTCGGTGTGCTGGGATCAGATCGGGCGATAGAGGCATGCTGTTTTTTTTGTGTGAGCAGTTGCACTGTCATGGTGGCAAAACCAGTCCCCTGTGTACCACTAATCAGTCCTTTTTATTTTAAATAAATCATTTTATTGGGGGATCTTACAGCTCTTGTAACAATTCATACACCAATTTGTATGAAGCACATTTGTACATACATTGCTATCATCATTTCCAAACATGTTCTTTCTCCTTGAGCTCCTTTTTTCCCCTCCTCCCACCCACGTGAACCACTGATACTTTATACATACTTTTTAGTTTTATATTTTACGCCTCTGCTGTATCCCTTCACCCAAACTTCTGCTGTTTGTTCCCCTGGGTGGTGGAGTGGGGCTGTATGTCCATCATTGAGATTGGTTTCCCCTTTCTTCTGCTTCTCCCCCCTACCTTCCCTCGTGGTGTTGCTACTCTCAGTATTGGTCCTGAGGGGTTTATCTGTCCTGGATTCTGTGTGTCGGAACTTCTAGTCAATAGCAGTGTGCAAGCTCTGGTCTAGCCAGACAACTCAGACCTTCTTACACAATATCTTCAGAACCTCTATATAGGAAGCTTGATTAACAGTCTGACCTAGTGCAATGACTAAACTCCAAATGCACTATCACCCTCACATCAACAAAACCAAACAAATGAGCATCTTCTTGAAGTTTGAGTTCACTTGACGAGGTGTATTTGAGTGAGGTGATGATGGCGTCTTACACTGACTTGATTTATGTTTGCATTCTGGCTTGTGAGAAGAGAACAAGGTCTTGTCACCAGCAATGACCTTGGGAAAAAAGTGTGGGTGCACTAGCTCAGAGCAAGTTGCCAGATGCCTGCCCAAACAGGAGAATGTATATTTTGAAATGTGTACCCAGTGGAGCTTTGTACCGCTTGGTTTTTTGGCGGGGGTGGGGTGGGGGTGGGTGGAAGGCCGGCTACTCCTTTGTAGGTTAGATAATCTGAGATGTGCTATTTGAAATTTCCTGGGGCCAGTTTTAGACAAAACTAGAAAAGTTAATTTTGCTGTATGGAAAAATCTGACAGTCTGGAAGTATCTAATTTTCCTCACATGCCATCATTCCCCTAGTAGCATTATTCTTAGTTAAAGCTCTCCTCTGTTCCTCCTTAGGGTTTCCCCCACTACCTGATGTTCCTTTTCTCCTACTCATCATCAAGGGACTTGTGTCCAAAGTGAGGACAGCAAATAAGAGACCCTCCTGACTCTCTGTTAAGAAAGGTGCTCTGGTGCATGCGTGTGTTTATGTGTGCACATACAATCGCATTTGAATTTTGTTGGAAGAGGCTTCATAGAGAAAGAGAGTGACATGGTTAGAGCTGCTGCACATGTAGAGCACTGTACTCTATGGTGTTCTAATTCAAATGCATGTAAGGTCCAAGAGAGGTAATAGAAGCAAGTGACCAGTGTCAGGGAAGGCAGTAGGAGGAATTGAGGGAGCCTGAATGCCTCACACCCTGCCAGTTTCACTGATTCTTGGATGGGAGAGTACCAACCTAGTGCTGTGAAATCTTCGCAGTTTTCAGAGGCTTGGGGGATTTAAATTTTGTATGTAAAAAATAGACATCTAAATGCTTGTAATTTATTGATTTCGATAAACACACTGAATGCCAGTACTCAAGTCAAACAAACCAAACTGACAGCCATCGAGTCTTTGCCAACTCATAGTGACCCTATTAGACAGGGTAGAACTGCCCCTCAGTTCAGCTCCCAGCCCTGGAGGCCCACCAGTTCCTCGTTATTATCATGAGGAATACTATTTTCACAAGAGCATTACATACCCCTAGAGACTAAACCATAAAGCCATATAGGCTTTGACCATCAATTCTGATATGCTTTTTCCTCAAACTGATGGGTCATTTGATGGAATCCTTGTATTACTTCCCTAACATAAAAATTAATCAAGCAAAGGAGATTCAGTGCTCAGTACTACAGCCCCCTATTTAGAGATTAACTCTTAAAAACCACCACCACCACCACCACCACCACCACCACCACCACCACCACCACCACCACCGCCACCTTATCTATGTTGATAAAAACTTGAGTAGGCTGTATAAATATCTCAAGTATTTAGGATAAAATGGATTCTTATTCTACTGTCACATATTTAGTTTGAGATATGTGTTTCCATCTGAACACAAATTAAATAGACCTCATTGACATCTTTTCAAAATGCCATAAAAATTAAATGATTACCTTAAAAGATACTCAGTATAATTAGGCATCAGAAAAATGTACATCAACACTAGAGCGAGATAGTGTTTCAACCCATCAAGATGACACTAGCCAAGAATATTAAAAATACCATTGAGTGCTGGAAGAATGAACAGATTTGTGTCAGAAGAACAGTCTGAAAGGTCCTTAGAAGCAAGCACGGGGAGACTTCACATGCTTTGGATATGTTATCAGGAGATGCCAGTCCCTGGAAAAGGCTGAAATGTTAGGTTCAAGTATAACAACAGTTTTGAAGATGGTGTAGGACTGCGCAGTGGTTCATTCTGCCTTGAGTTGGAACTGACTCAATAGCACCTAATGCTAAAAGCTACATGCTTTTGATCCTAAATGAAAAGTGGATGGTCCAGCCTCCATACCAGCTACGTGGACAACTGCCCCTCCCCCCAGAAGAATTTACTTTAGAAGATGGCACTGAACCTGTAGCTAGGGGAGATGGACATGTCTGATCAGAGCACACAGGGGCAAATGAAGGGGGAGGAAGAGAGTGGAGCACACACTGGTCCACCAGGCTTGGAGGATGATTTTGGCACTCTGAACAGCCAATGTACAGAGTGGACCATATGGCTGATCCCACTATGAGACATGCCATCCCTTGCTGGCCCAGAGCCCTATGGGGACAATACCGGAGACTCTGTGTTGGGACTGACCCGACTGGCCCTCCAACACGGAGGTAAATCACTAAAAGCATGCAGCAGAGCAACCATGGGAGCAGAGCGGTTAGTCCCTGAGGGAGTACAAAGGACAGACTCTGGGGCCAGAGCATGATACGCCATCAGACCTGACTGAAGGACACACCTATAGAAAAAAAAATCAGACCTTGATCTATTTACAGGTTTTTCTTTCTTAAAAAGTTTTTTTGTCTTTTAATTAATTTACTCTTTTATTGATCATTGGTTTTCTGTTGTTGTTTTTTTGTCATTACAGTGTTCTCACCCATCGCCTATCTTGCTATGGTTTGATTTTTGGTGCATATTATTATCTCAACAGATCTATCTAGATAAGATAGGCTGGAAGAATAGTCTGGAGGAGAAAACAACAGGACCAATGGTTCCCGGGGACATGGGAGAGAGAGAGGAGGGGGTAAGGAGGTGATGCTGACCAATCCAGCGACAGGGGAGCAACAAGTAATCCAAAATCCGTCGCAAGGAGGGTGTGAGAAGCCTGGTAGGTATTCAGCAAGGGCAATGTAACCAAGAGAAATTACTCAAACCCAAGTGAAAGCTGAGCATGATAGTCGGACAAGAGGAAAGTAAAAGTAAATAGAGGAAAGAACTAGGTGACAAAGGGTATTTCTAGAGGTCTACATACTGGCATGTACATATGTAAATATATTTATACAGGAGGGTTCGTAAATAGATCAACGTGCATATATTTATAGACTTAGTATTAAGGCAGTAGATGGACATTGCCAAATACTTACTCAATGCAAGAAGACGTTATATTAAATTGGCATTCCATGATGAACACCTTTCCAACATGATGGTTGAAGAAAAATGTGTGCACTAGCAAATGTGGTGAAGAAAGCTGATGGTGCCTGGCTATCAAAAGTTATAGCATCTGGGATCTTACAGGCTTGAAAATAAAGAAGCGGCCATCTAGCTCAGAAGCAACAAAGCCCACATGGAGGAAGCACACCAGCCTGTGTGACCATGAACTGTTGAAGGGATCAGATATCAAGCATGAAAGAACACAAAAATCATGTCATTGTAAATGAGGGTGAGTGCAGAGTGGAGACTCAAAGCCCATTGGTAGGTAACTGGACACCCCTTCCTGAAGGGATGTGGGGAGGAGATAAGCCAGTCAGGGTGCAGGGTAGCAACAATGAAACATGTTTCCTCTAGTTCCTAAATGCTTCCTCCCCCCACTATCATGATCCAAATTCTACTTTACAAATCTGGCTAGACAAGGGGATGTACAGAGAGATCGCCTTGGAGATTGGGTGGATGTTCCCACAGTAGCGTGGAGCCTCACAAGTGGTGGTCAGGCGTTTCCCCCAGTCACTTGTAGGACCTCAGGATTTAGGCTGGGGATGCCCCCACTTTTTATAGGGGAGAACAACCTGTGGCCTGGTGTGTGGGAGAGGACCAGCGTGAATTCCCCAGCTGCTTGCCACACCAATAAGTGGGGGGTGGGAGCTCCCTCAGTTGGGCCTTCAGGTTTGCCCTAGGCAGAGGGCAGTGGTCTGGAGACAGCTCTTGTCTTCTGATGGGAAAGAGAGTGAAAGGAGAGGAAAAAGAGAGAAAGAGGAAGACACAGACTGGGGCAATAATGCCAACCAGACTGACAACCACTCACCCACACACAACTAAAATGCACAGAGTAAACAAAGGTGACAACAGTAAAAAAAAAAAAAAGAAAAGAAAACAACTAAAAAGGAGAACCAAATCTGTGGAGGCTGTGGTAGGAAGTAGAGAAGAGCTAGATGGAGCGGAGAAAAGCAGAAAACCTGTAAGAAGAGCCCAATAAAAGGAAAAAGAGAGAAGAGAAAAGGAAGGAGGAGGAGAGAGTATTTTTTAAATGGTTAAAGAAATAACTGACCCTGTGTTATGCTGTGTGTAGCTCTGACTCGTCCTGTGTGCAGTACTGTCTTAGGGGTCAGGCTGCCCACTAGGAGGACAGGGTTGCCCTAGGCAGAGTGTAGGGCTCTGGAAACCAGCAGTGGTATGTGCAAGCAATGAGAGGGAGCAGAGACAATCGTACAAGCTAAGAGAGAGGTGAAGAAAGCAAAGACAGAAAGAGGAAAGAAAGAAAAAGAGAATAAAGAGAAAGAAGGAAATAAATCCAACTGAGTTCACTAAGGTTGGCTGTGATGGTAAAGAGCAAGGAGAGAGAGAAGGAGGAAATAAAGTATAAAGTAGTAGCTGATCCCTGATTGCTTGGATGAGGGGCCAGAGGGGTTTAGACACTGTTCCAACATGGCAGGTCAGTGTGCCCTTTTAATGCCGGGACCCAGTGGTGCTGGGCAGAATTGCCCTAGTTGACGAGATCACCTTAGAGGCATGACGGAGGTTTCTTCAACGGTGCAGCGCACTGTAGGTGTTTGTCCCAGGTGCCTTGTGTGGTGTACAGCACTCCCACACAGGGCAGGCTGGAGTGCCTCCTGCTATTTGGGCTGATTTGCCCTAAGCGGAGGGAAGTGATCTGGAAGCCTTTAGTGGCATATGAGAGGAGAGAGTGGGAGAGAAGAGGAAAAAGAGGGGAAAAGGGGAAAAAAGAGGGATAAAGAAGAAAGCGAGTAAATAAAAGCCCAACACCAACCTGAGCATGTTGAAACTGAGTGCGGTGGAAAAGTTAGAAGGGCTAGTGAATAAAGTGAGAATAAGTAGAGCAGTGGGTAAGGAGGTAATGATACTTGATCACCTGTCCTTGAGGCCAGAGGAATTCCAACTCTTCCTCAAGGTCACGGGGTCATGGACTTGTAAGGTCTCTCTCTCTGGCCTAAATTCCAACCCCAGTCCTTGGCTCCCCGCGAGAAAAATTTCATGCGGAAAGCCGGGCTCATGATCCAAGTGAATTTAATGAGAGTTAAAAGAAGCTTCAGGTTTTACAAGGCACCCATAGGATTCCTTTGACCATGGGGCCTGGCAGAGACAGCCTCAGGTCATGCAATGATCTCTCTCCTCCCAGGAAGATGACCAGACCACCCCTCTCCCTTCTGGTTCCTGCCTTTTCAAGGGTTCCCAGGGAGGCTGGTGAAGGACCCCAGGTCAATCCCATTGGCTGAACTGCAATCATCTGGCCCAGGTGGGCTGCTCCAGGTGCAACATCCATCAGAGCCCACGGGCAGGAAAATCCAGCTTTCCTATGCTGGCTCTCCTGGGCATGCGTTAATGGACTTTCCCATCCCTGATGTAGGGTTCCACAGATGCTGTGTGAGATTACTTCAAAAGCAAGATCGCGCCCGTGGCCAGGGGTCACTTGGGTGCTGGAGTACCTGCCTTGTGCTGCATGTAGCACTGCAGCAGGGGCTGGGAGGGGGCACTGGGGGGCTCCCTCAGCCCCGTCTAGGGCTCCAAGACTGGCAGGGCCTCCCCAGCTATGTGTAGAATCACTGAGAGGGAAGCTTGTTGTCCTATCTAGACTGCTGATGATTCCTAGATCAGAGGATTTTCTTTTTTATCCCTCTGGCCAGCTAGAATGAAATTGTCTCCCACAGTCTCTGGGCTACAGCTCAGTGCTGTTTAAGGCTGACACTGCTACAGCGGGTCTTTGTTATGGTAAAAGCTGCCAGGCCCTGTGGCTGAGTTCTGGCATTCCTTAGCTAGGTTGCTTCTTATGCTGATTTATGTTAAGGGACTCCCCTATGTGGTGCTTGGAGCTGAGCAACCAGACTTGGGTTTGAGTTTTAAACCAATCATTTATGTTTCACCCTTAAAAAAAATTCTACTTGTGATGTGCTCAGATTTGGTGGCTGTCAAGCTGACCCCCAGAGGGGGAGATGCAGCTTATCAGGGGGGTTGTTTACTAGTCGGCCAATTGGAACTAAATTTTCTCCCTGGACTCCCGACTTTCTGCCTTTTTCTCCCACAGCATGATCTTCCTAAATTTTCTCCCACACCATGATCTACTCTAAATTATGGCTACCCACCACCAACCCCTGACCGTGAGCTCAAGGCATCCAACCGCATGGAGAGCTCAGTGTGGGGTTCCCCTCGTGTCTGAGATTCTGCCCCCTCTCAGGGCGTCCACCTGCAGGGATCCCTGCTCCAGGCAAGGGCATATCTGGCACCTGCCACTTCGTCAAAATTATAGTGCTTTAAAGCATTCTTGGTTTGCTTTGTGAGTGGAAATCCCACAAAAGAAGGGGTTCAGGAGAAACCCTGTTACCCTAGTTCTAATTTCAGAACTCCACCTCCCCGTTTCCTTCACCTAATTTCCTATTTTTCTGGTCTGGCAGCAGGAGCTCCAGATAGATGGGTCCTATCTGGTCGCCATTTTCTCTGAATCCCTCCATCTATTTTTTTTACACTCTTAAAAAGTACAAAACATTTACTCTACAAGCGCAAACAGATTTTCAAAAGCAGGGAAAAACCTGAACGTTCAGTACATGGTTCAATCGTCTTTTCATCTCTGTGCCCTAACTATGCTGAGCTCCATGGAACTGCATGGAGGGGAGCTATTCTGGCGTCATCGAGCCAAGTGAGTGTTTTGAATTACCTCAAGTGAATATTTGACTGGAAAGCATAGGGTGTAAAAAAACCCTGAAATCAGTTGGTGCACATCCATCACAAAGAACAGGGCCTTGTACTTAAACCTTTTTTCTGAAAATAAGCAGCCATCTAAGTGAGATATCAACTAAGGCCGCCCAGAACAAGCAGCACAGCCAGTGTGATGCCAGGGTGATAAATAATAGAATCTCAATCTGCAGGTATGAACAAGAATCAGAGCTTAAGTTCGGAACACCCAGTTTGCAAAAGGACTCAAATGCACATGCTGGGTGAATTCCCTCTGACCACAGTCCATGGACATGAACAGATACAGTTAAGTTCAAATGTAACACCTGATCATTTGATCTCTTCAGACTAATTTTAATTTGGTTCCAGTTTTTAGTATTTTTCACTTTCTGTTCGATTGAGGTTTTTCTCTCTTTTATCATTGTTAGTTTTTCTTTTCTACTTGTTTCTTGATTTTGTTTTGTATTTTTTTTTAATACATATGAAATCCAGGAGAGGTAAATCCAGAGAGACACTAACAGAATTAACAATCACCTAGGGACAGGCAGGGAAGATTTGGGGGAGTGAGGGGGGGGCTAACAAAAATGAATATAAAAGAAGGAAATGATGTAAACCTGATTGTGGTGAGGATTACACAAATCTTAATATGACTGAAGTATTGAATGATATATGTGAATTATATGAGAATTAAAATAAAACAAAAGCTGAGGTCAGAGATAGGGCAGCAATTTAGCCCTGAATCTCTTGGTGAAGATTGAATGTCATTTTGTGCCAAGAGCCCATTTTTCCACTCATGAAGTTTGGGGAACCGGCCATGCTCCTTCATCACTTTTCTTACCTCAATAAATGGGTACAGTTCACTCTTCTCCCTTTTCTTCTCTGTCACATACTTTGCAGCAGTCAGGGGAACAGAACTTACAGTCCTGAAAGGGATCCATGAGTGTTAGTCCAGGTAGACTAGAGAAACAAATCCACACTCAGATGTGTATAGGAAAGACCTTTATATACAAGAACAGTTGTATATTGAGAAAGCATTCCAGCCCAACCAAGATCAAGTCCATAAGTCCAATATTAGCCCATGTCTGATATCAATCTATAATGTTCTCTTCAGACTCATGAAACACCTTCAATGACCCCAAATGCAGGAAGATCACAGGTCAGTAGTTGCAAAGTCTTCTGCATCCAGTGGTGGTAGAAGCATCTCAGCTTTGGCAGGGTCTCCATGTGGCTCCTCCAGTTCCCAGGGCATGGGTTCTATCAGTGTGGTGCCATGTGTCTTGTTAGTAGGACATCTCTCAGGGAATGAGCAGAAAGATAGTCTCCTGCCTCCAAGGAGGAAATACCAGATTTCCCAGAACCCTGACGGGAAGGCCAGGCCCACAAAGAGGCCTCATTGGCCATAACCCAATAGAGAGACTAGAGTCTACCCCTTCACTCTTAATCCTCTCAAGTCCCAAATTGACACCAGATTGTATAACTACAACAGACCACCCCTTGTCCATTTGACATTTTCACAAAATTCTTTAGCCGTATATAATTTCAAAACAATAATAGAATCATATCAGTATCTAACAGTATAATATGAAAATGCATACATTTCACTCCGTGCCACCCTCCTTTAAACATAATATTCTGTAAGTGATGAAACAAAAATATCCTATGCTTAACAATTGCAGGTAAGGTACACCCACATATTAATCCTATAATTCTATGAATATATTCCAGTATCTATGAAATCTTGTAAGCTAGCCACTTCACGCCTTTATCTGGCCCATTTTGGCTATCCAGTTTCTCTACTGCCTACTTCCATCAACCCAGTGCTCTGAGGAGACAATCATATTCTTCAATATAAAGAGTCTTCATGCCAGTTGGAACCTTGTGAAGTCCACATCCACAAGAAAGTCAAAGCAGGACAGTTCGTCTATACAGTCTGCAGCAGTATATACCAGTGCACAGGCTCAACATTCTTCTCTTCATCTGGTCGGGTTCGGGTCAAGTCAATGTGGGCTCCCTCTCTTGGCCTCACCTCAGTGTCCATTGGTCGCATTGCCTTTAGGCCTTGGCCCCATCACCAATTCTCCACAACTCTAGTCCCCTCAGAGTAGGTCATGGACTTCAAACGAGTCAACCTGCTCTCATCTTCTTCTCTACTGCCTGTAAACCAGGTCCACGAGTGTCAGTGGTCAGAATGAACCCCCTGCTCTATTGCTGCTATTCTGCCACTTTCACTCAACAAGCAGATCCAGGTGGTCACCTAGCAATCATTTCAGGCTTCTACAGGCTCCCTTGAATGTTCAGTACTAGAAAGGAGTTTCTTCAGGCTTTGAGATTTTTTCCAGTTTCTGACAAAAACCACTATTCAAAATTCAAATATTACAAAAGTTCCCTTTTAATGCACATGAAGCTCTTCCTCACAGTGGGAGCAGTGCACAGAAACGGACCTTGATGCTGGGCTGCTCTGTGCGTGCTTTGGTCAGTTGGGAGCTGCTGATTCACAGATTCACTTCACGTGGATGAAGATGCTTGTTTGCTTCCCCGTGAGTTTATCGCGCTTCAACAGAGAAGAACCCTGTTCTTGGGTTTTGCCTCTGCCTTGCTCCTAGCACCGCTGGAATAGAAAGATTACAAATGATTTTTTTGTTGTTGTTTTAAAAAACAGAAAAGAAATGCCGTGTACCTGTTAGGTAAGTAGAGGCAGAACTGAGGGTGGTCGCTGTGCATGCCAAACCTCCTCCCCATCACAGACAGTTGAAAGCTGCTTCAGGCTGGAAAGATGCACACATTTAGGTCCTTGTGACAGGAAGCAGGTCAACCTGGGCGGGCCCCCATCTAGACCAGGTGGGCTTAATTCAGTCAATGGGGTCAAACAGTACCGTCAGCCATGCCTACCAACAGGGTATGGGTGGGGGCCTCCCACCAGCTGTCATGCAACCCAGCGCGCGTGGGCTGTCCAGTCCGCCCCCACCCCCCACGAGCATATTTGCCTCTTCTATCCTTTATAAAGTCACTTGGATCACTAACTAGGTTTCTGCGTCAATTGGTTCTTGTGTGAAGCCAAGGACAGAGGTACATTTCTCCCAGAGAGAGCCCTCACATAACCAAATCAGATTATAGCCTTCAGTGTTAGGGTTCCAACGAATTTTGGGGGAATATCTCAAGTGGTAGTGGTAAGGACACAACTCAATCCATATTATCTCTTTATTTTGCTCAGCCAGATGCTTGCCCTTTGAGCCTGAATTGTTGCAAGGCTTATTACCCCATCAAGTGTACCCAGAGCAAGCCCTAAATGGGCAGTAGTCACACACAAGGAAGATTTGCAGGGGACACTGTTAAGAATGATTAATGCTTAAGTGTTCCTTGTCTCCCCAAATGTACCATCTGGCAGAAAATTTGTTAGATCTCTCTCCTGGGAGAGATATACCTCAGCTCTTGAATAACTCTCCTGGTCATAGAAGTCAAATTCCAAGCTTTTCATCCAACATTCATAAAGCTAAATAAATGTTACATAAACCTAAGTTCTCTATCTTGGATAAGACAAAGTAAAACCATGACTTGAGAAGGTTTTCATTGAGGACAGAGACAACTTCAGATATTCTAAGCCTATGAAATTGGTCATGATTCAGGCAACTTGCCAAGGAAGCAGGTAATACCTAGGTGGGAGGTGGAATGAATAAGAACTTGCACTAAGATTCCATTCCATCAGGTGCAGCTGGTGACTTTGGAGGCCCAGAGCAGGCAGTGGGAGAGAGAAGACCAGAGCAGGGGAGGGATGTGATGAGCTGGAGGGTAGAGGGAGGGATTATGTGTTGTCCTGCTGTCACCTCCCACCCCACTGTGACCCTTTAGTGATGTGGGCCCAGGTTTGTGATGCAAGTGGGTTTGAAGCCAGAGGGGACTCAGAGTGCTCAGTTGCCTGAGTGCAACCGCTGTATCCAGAAGATGGAGGAGATTCTCTTTCTGCTGGAACAGAAAAGTGCTTCCTGGCTGACCTACCAATACCCCACCTGGTTCACTGTTTTGACCTTGGGCATCCTGTATGGAGTGGGTTGCTTCTTCCTGGTCCTCCCCTTCCTTCCAAATACTCCACCTGTGCGACCACCCAGGAAAAGGATAAAGGTAAGAAATTCTCAACCCAGCCATAGGAGAGATTGATTTTTCCTTGTTTTATAAATTTTTCCTTTCGTAATTAATTTCCTGATAGGGGAAATCTCAAGAAAGAAGAGACCATCAGCCCTGGCTTTGGAATGTTGATGAGGGCTGGTGCGTCCTTACTCACTGTTAGGACTTTGTTCACTGCATTGGTATCATTTTATCCTTGCCGGCTTATGTTGATTTTCATTATTTCTGTTGGCTTTCCCTGTTTGTGAAGCACAGGAGGCGTGGATGCATCATGATCATGAACACAAGGGTTGACAGAGTTGCAGGTGGAGAGATCTCATGGCAGAGGGAGGGATTGTGAGATCAGCAGTGTGGAGAACTTCCCCATCGGGAAGCTAGGGAGTGAAGGGGGATTGATTTCAAGACGAAAAAATGAAGGAGGCCAGAGGGGACAGAGAGCTTTAGACCTGACTGTGATTACACAACTCCTTTTGAAGGCAATTTAACCATGGAGGGGGGGGGTGTTGTTCTAAAATGGATATGGTAATCATTGATTGTACCATTGCCCTTGATCTGATTGAACGACTGAACTATTGACTCGTATGATATGTAAATCATTTGCCAGTAAGATGAGCATTCAAAAATATTTCTCTTTGAAGATCTCAGACCTCCCATCTCTAGTTGTTATAGAGGGCAATAGGTAAAAATCCCCAATATAGTGACGCAGTGGCTAAGGACTAGATGACTAGACATTTCAAAGGGCAGCTCTCATCACTGGGTCCTCAGTCTCTTTCCTTGAGCTCCAGTCTCTGGGCCAAGGCTCCTTTTCTGTCTGGGCTAATTGAGAAAGCATGGCTGACCCCGGGGAGGAAGTGGTCAAGGGCTGGCCCAGAGCTTCAGCCTCCATAATCAAAATCTTGCCCACCAGAACACTGAGTGCTGAGAGTGTGTGCTCTCCGTGAGCAGAGGAAGGCTGGCGGAAGAAATGCACTCTAGGTCTCACACAGAAGCTGGTTTCTGGGCTTTAGTCATTCCATGGAGATTGTCATTCTTCTAATCACCAGTAAATGCCTGCAGTTTGTCACAAAGAACAGACGCAGGATTGGATTCCAGCCTGACTTCCTCTCTTGTGCCCCAGCCTCAGGTGGAGACAAGGAGAAGCAGCAGGTCAAGGGACAAAGGTGATGCTCTGAAAGGTAAGGTTCTGCCCATTCAACCAAGCTCTGTAAGCTCTCCTGTCCCCTCCTCTGCAGGATGCCAGTGGCAACAGCCCGTCTCTCTCAGGTAATAATCCTGAACAAAAGGATACTGTGGATGGAAACAGAACCCAGATATTTCCCAGATGTACAGGAGGGGCCTAGGATGGGATGAAGGCTGGCCAAGGTAGGACCCAGTAGGGAGCAGTGGGGGTGTCAGGAGCAGATTCTGGTGGATTTGGAGGTGGAACATTGAGGGGTAACTGCGATAAGCTGTGTAACTTTGCCAAGGTTCAGATTGCTCACTGAGACCCCACAGACAATATTGGAAACCAATGCTCCTTGAAATGCCAAAGCACCTCCTGCCCGTGGGAGTAAGCTATCATTTGACCTTGAGCTCTGGAGAGTCCAACGTCCTAAGTGCACAGCCCGTGTGACATTCCTTTCGGTCCTCTGGGAGGGCTGCACCATAACGGTTCTCTTGATTTCCAGTTTTCCGAAGCTTCCTGCAAGAACTATATGGCGCTCAGAACCTGCGTTTGTGTCTTAGGCAGAAGTAAGTAACCTTCCTGCTTCACCGCGGGGTGCATCTTCCAACCAGGGTGCCTGTGTGGCCTCGGGCTGCAGAGCAGCTGGGATGCGCTGGTTTGGGGGACACTTTCAGGGATGGGCAGAGAATGACAGGAGTCCCGGGCAGTGGGGTGGGGCAGGAAGAGCAGGCCATCAAGGCTTGGGGAGGGGCTGAGCTTGCACCGACCCTTGCTAGCCTGCTAGGTCTCTTGCCCCTTCAGTCCTGGCTGTAATCTGGTCCTTCTGTCTCCTGCAGCCACTTGGGAAACCCACTTGACACTGGCAGCTTTGGTCAACAGAAAGCTCAAGCCCTCTCTGGTAGCTGGCGAAATAGAGGTACGGCTGAAGTCCACGTCGGTACGCGCGCCCCACACGGTTCTGCGGCTCATCCATTCCGGACACCTAGGTCTCAGAACTCCACCCTTCCACGGGCCCAGATGTGCATCTCAACTTCTCATGTCTTACCCGCCTTGAGTCAATCACCAGACTGCGCACATTCCCATGAACCTGACAGTCTTTCACCCACACCACTGGCTCTTCCCTCACCCAGTGCCAAACCCCCGGATTCAAAGGCCTACCTGCAGCCTCCAAGCACTCTCTGGGACTCACCAGCCCCGCACCCCACAGGGACTCATTCTCAGAATGACTTGTTGGCAAGGCCCAGGCAGAGCCCATCTCCACACAACCGCTGCTCCACACCTGCCATGGCAGCCATCACAAGTCAGGATCCCACAGGCCTCCCTACTGCCTCCCCACCCCAGTGTTGGGCAGCTGCCAAGAACTTACAGCTTCCCTCCTTGGAATACTTTGGGTCTCTGAAAGAGCACTCTACCTGGCACCCCCAAGAAGACACCTTTCGGGAAGGACCCACAAAGAGGCAGGGGGAAGTAGGGAGGCCCACCTTGCTCAACCCCAATGTCCACAAGCTGCTGGAAATAGAAATCACAAAGGCAGAGAAATGGAATATTTGGGAAGAAAAAGGAAAGGGTGTATCAGAATACCATCTGCAGGCCTTAAATATGTTGAAGGCACTCGATGGGGAGCAGATCACTGCACCTCCCCAGCCCTTCTGGAATGCCAGCATCAAAGCAGAGCAGATACCCAGCCCTCAGAAGCATTTTCCACAAAAATTCAGTGAGTTTTTCTGGGGTCTACCTTTTCTGCACAGCGAGTCTCTGGCAGCTGCTCTCAGGGTCTCTGGATCCACCCTAGAGTTTCCCACTGTCTTATTTAATGAAATTCCTAATGCCTTACCAGCTCAAATGCAAGCTAAAGAGTACCCACTCTTGTTGCAACGTCACTCCTTGCCCTACACTGAAGGCCGATTCCAACTTTTACTTCCAACTGCATGCCAAGCCCAGGCCCCACCGCCTGCTACAGTCCTGACTCCGCCCGGTCCACAGCCCCGTGGCCCACTCGCAGTACCTTTTCCTCCTCCTCACAAGAGTCCCTGTGATGAATCCTGTCTTACCGTCCACACTAAGTCCCAATCACGCATTCCAAATTCACTTCAACAGCTGGAAAGCCATTTTTTAAAGAAACAACAGGAAAGTGAGAGTTCTTTACCCTTTATGATACCACCACCCCAGGAAGCTTTTTGTCTTCGCAAACCCACTCATCCCCAGGACAATCAGAAGGTCCAGACCCCAAAGACAGACCCCAAGCTTCCTGGCTGCTTGAAGCAATCGGAGCTCCACCGCCAAGAGAACTTCCCTCAATTGCAGGGGCCCCTCGGCAATGGGACTCTTGAGTCTCTGACACTAAAGCAGCCTCAGGAAAAATGGCCAGGGACTTGTCTGGATATGAAGCAGCCCGAATGCTCCTGCTCAACACCTGGAGACAAGCAGGGGAAGAATGTAATGAAGACGGTGTCCCCAGGAAGATGCACACACCCTGGACCGTCGCTTGTGTGCTGCAGAGCCGGTGTCCAGCTGAGGAACAACTCGGCCAATGGACAAGGGAATTACTTGAGGAAAATATCCAAATGTAATCTATCTCTCTGTGGATCAGGAAACTACTGCCCAAAAGGAACTCCGGGAGCCGACTCAAAGGAGTTAAGTGATTTGAGGATACACAAGGGGATTAACGCAGGAACTTACACCCTAAGGGGTCCAAATAAAATCCTACTGGAAAACACCCTGAATGTCCACATGTGCAGGAAGGTGGAGCAGATTAGAAAGGATCAGATCCCTGGCATTGTTTGCCGTTCATGTCTTGCGACCACGCACGCTTTGTCTATTTCCCTGACCCACCCACATGTTGTCAATGTGGCCTCCTGGGGAGAGCTGGAAGATCTGAACACAACGCAGAGCCTTTCCTTTCTCAGCCCGGGCACTCAACAGGTGCTGGACTCGCATATCGTAAGGCTCCAAATGAGGCAGAGGTGGTGCATGCCCCTCAAAGTCCTTGAGCCCACAAACCTCTGTAGGACAAGAAAAGACAACGCAATGTCCTTTCCAAAGTCCACCTGCTTAGCCACCCCTAAGTATTGAACTAACCTAGTAACTGAGGCTGCCAAGGTCCTGGGAGAACCCTGTCAGGCAGACTGGGGAGAGAGAGTGACCACAAAGAAATCAAGCCCTACCCTGGAGAGTCCTTTTGCTGATTGCTCCCCTACAGAGGAGCCTGTTCAGGGAACCCCAGCCTACCCCCCACTTGATAATGACAGTGGATGCTCATTGGCCCTCAGGCAGCCGTTTCCAGCCTTCATGCCCAGTATCCTTGGCAGAACCTTCCAGAATGAAAGTGTCCAGAGAGAGAGAGCCTAGAGCAAACCTCAAATCCAGTACTGACCAGCAAGGGGTCAAGGAAAGAGGGTGCTAGTTGTGCCCCAGGAGGCCCCAGATTGGAAGTGAACTCTGAATGTCCATCTTCAAGAGCCAAAGAGACAGGGTTGGTGGTGGTCAAGAAGTCCTCTTCAATAGAGCTAGACGATAGAGACACTTTCAAAACCAGTGTGCTGGCAAAATCTCAAACCAATGATGTGGACCCGGGGGTACTTCGAGGCTCTAGGATGTAGTAAAAGTTTCCTGCTACCTGGAAAGTGTGCTCCAGTTCCTGAAAAGCCAAGCCTTACAGCACGAGTGTGCAGTGAGATTAAGCTCCAGGTGGAGGTAGAGGCAGAGGATGGTTCTCCATGCTGTCCTGTTGACGGGCTCCTTCAGGACTGCACCACTGATGTGCTCACTGCCACCAATGTTTTGCCTTCTCAGGTGGTCCATTGCCGCCCCCAGCATTTGTTCACTGGGGATAAGCCAATATGTCAAGGGCCAAGTGGCTTCGTGGTGGCTAGAGCAAGTTACATGGGGCAGCAGAAGCTCAAAAGCCCCAACCTTCAGGACCCCTCGACAAGGAGAAGGAAGGATGCTGTTCCCACTGACAAGAGGGAGACTCATAAATGGCCCAATCCAGAAGAGCATGGAAAAGGATTAGCGGGAAGAGGCATCTCCCAAGTCTGTGGGTTAAGCCAGCCTGTGCAAGACAAGGCATTGGCTGAGTGCCTTGAGATCAAGTCCTCACAGCTCCCACCAGAGAAGGGACAGCTTCCTGCTGAGGGCCACAGCAAAAAATGGAGGAAGCACTTTGTCCAGTGGATTTGCTCCAGCAAAAAATCTACAGGACACGGTGATCCTTTGCAAAAAGGAAAGCCCGTATTACCCTGTGGTCACAGCCTTGGGCCCCTTCAAAGACAACCAGTGTCTCCTAACAAGGTCACGGAGGCTCAGGTGCTCACGACAGATGTTGGCCAAGTCCTAGAGGGGACACCAGGCTGTCATCAGGAGTATCTTGCGTCAACGTTATGTCCACGAAAAGAAGCGCAGGCCTCAGTTAATGGATGTTCCTCCAGCTGCAGGGCTCCTTTCTTTGTAGAACACAGGAGAGTGGCAAGTGTGAGACCCTGCCTCCACCAGGCGATACCTGACTGCCAGAGCCTTCCCACCACGAGCACCTGTATCAGGGATGTATTCACAAATTTCTGTCCGTTCAGGGGATTCAATATCAGAAGCCACACTCAGGCATTGCCCCCCAGGGTGTTTGTGTGCCCAGTCAGCTTGCAGCAGCAGAGGCGGAGGAGGTGGGCTTACTCCAGTTACCCTTACCACTGCCCACGTCACTGTCTTCGAGAATATGTCTTATCTGGCAAATTAGAAGACGCTTCTTCTGCTCTGATTAGTAGGAAAGTATCCATGCCAGCCACTTTAGCCTGTTCTGCACAGGCTAATGGCTTCTCTCAGCCATGATATTCATTGTTCCATAATAGAGATTTTCCCCCTCCTACATTAAAGTGTGACTTCTGTGCTGCATGGCGGGATCTAGAGGGGGTGTCATGTGTGTTAGTCTGTGTAGACTAGAGAAACAAAATTCACACACTCATATTTTATGAGTTTTATATAAAGGTTAAGTGAACATTGAAAAGCATCCCAACCCAGTTCAATCTAAGACCACCAGTCCAATAGTATCCCATGTGTCTGACACCAATCTACAAAGTCCTCCTCACAATCCAAAAACACACGGGGAGACAATGACTGCAGGAGGAAATTGTAGTCCGTGCGCTGGCAGGTTCTCCATGAGGCTGCTGCAGAAACCAGGGCTGCAACAGGGTAGGTCCATGCGGCTTCTCCTCAGGGATGTCCCAGGAAATGAGTCTTTCCAGCGGCTTTAGGGACCTAACAAATGCATATCCACCCTGGTGGCACTATCAGAGAGCAAGAGACCAGAAAGGCTAGGCTCACAGAGCCATTGATCTCCCTGCCCTTCAATTAACCCCACATGAGTTCATTGACGAGGTTGGCATAATATACCTTTAACTATGTTAGATACTGCGTCTCCTTCTCTGAGTGCTAGCTCTGACTTCTCAAAGGGCAGGGCTCTGGAGGAGGTTTTCAGCAGTGTTTCCCACCCACTTCCATCCCAAGTACTTCATTTTGCACCTCTTATGATTTATGGTAACACCCCTACTGTGAAAACCTCAGAAGGTCCCAACACAGTGAAGAATGTTCCCTGGTGCCATTACTTTGTCTTCAACGTTATGTGGCTGCAGTTGATAGGTTTTGAGAGGCGCAATCCAGCCAAGAAATTCCATCGAGGGTCCAGAAGAGGTTTAGACCAAAGTAGCGTCTCATGGTACCAAGCAGGCATGAGACATGTGGCGGCCTGTCTAAGTCCCACATGTGCATTTGATGAAGGCTGCCAAGTTTGGCATGGAGGTTCCGCCTCAATACACCTGTCACAAAATGTGAAATGACATATTTTGCTACCTTTGCCTCTCTCCCAGCCTAGGGTAACCTCCAGGATGGAAGTCCCAGGTCTGACACATGTGGGTGGGAACTGCTAGGGAGGCTGCCAGCGGGGGACTCTGCTCACCCACTGCACCAAGGGAAAATCCGGTTCACAGCTCACATGCCTTCCTCTGTATATAAACCCGGAGAAGGAGCAACAGCTTAGGCTGAGTGGTACAGGATGAGCGTCTGTGTAATAACCACTAATGGTTAGGCACCATGGACACAGGGTAGGGAAGGATACAGTGAAGAAGAATATGAAGCGTTGGACGTAGCAAAGGGGGCCAAAGAGCATGAGGATCCCCAGAAATGACGCAAGACACAAGCGGAGCTAACACAGGCTTACAAAGGGGAATCGGCCAGGTGCTTCACCCCAGCTTTAGCTAGCTGCCCCCACAGCAGAACTTTATCTCCTACAGAGAGCACTGGGTTGGATAGCAAAGGCACAGCTTTCAAGCAGGGAAGGTTACTTTCTCAATACTATCTTTAGTGGGGCGACAAACTGTTATTTTACTTGATTTCCATCTCCTGACTGGGGGAAGGATGAGTTGATAGCCAGGGTGGGGTAGAGTGGGGATGAGTCAATAACAGGGTGCCAGGACTCAGGAAACATGACCCCAGGCTTTTGGGCTTCACACATGCATACACACACGCGTCCGCGCTCTAGGAATGTTCTCACGAAACATGACCCCAGGCTGGTGGTCTTCACATGCACACACACGCGTGCGCACACACACACATACATGCTCTAGGAATGTTCTCAGCAAACATGACCCCAGGCTGGTGGTCTTCACACACACACACACACACACACACGCACACACACACACACGCTCTAGGAATGTTCTCAGGAAACATGATCCCAGGCTGGTGGTTTTCACACACACACTCACGCGCACACTCTAGGAATGTTCTCAGGAAACATGACCCCAGGCTGGTGATCTTCACACACACGCACACACACACACACACACGCGTGCACGTGCTCTAGGAATGTTCTCCGGAGAGAGTGGCTTCTAAGGACTGAGTGCTGCAAAGAAAGTCACAACTGGGAGCAGCCTTCCCTTCCCCTAGAGACTCCTGGGAAATCAGGATGTGCACGGAGATTAGACATCACCTGTCTTGATAAGGGAAACCAGTTCAATAGTGGTCAGTGTTTCCTCTGTGCTTCTAACACAGGGTTTTATTTCCTGGGCACCAGATTATAGAAGAAGGCAGGAGGGCCCCCCAAAATATGATTAGTTGATCCGCTTGAGTAAATTCTCATGTGCTTAAAAGAACACCCCTGGTGGGCCAGGGTTTACTGTTTACTGAACTAAACAGTAAAGGATGGCGAGGAAGACATCCACTGAGCCTTGACCTCCATGCCTCAGTCAGGACACCAAGTGTGTGTGTGGGGTGGGTGGGGACTGACACCAGTGGTGGAGGAGGGAAGTGGACATAGGCCCCAGAGACTGCTGGTACAGCAGCATGATGTTGTTTCTGGAGTCCTGATTGTGCCAAGGCAGCCTCTGGAGTGACTGTGGCAGTAAAAAATCAGATTCTGGATCTGCAGAGCCTGGATCTGGGGCCTCTTGGGTAGCAGGTAGCTTGGGTGTGTTCCTAGAGAGAGTGAAGAGCTGGACACCGGACTCCCCGCTGCTGAACCCTACCGTTCGTGCTAGGTAAGTGCACGGAGATGGAGAGAAGACCCTGAAAGAACAGCAAGGGGCGCATGGACCAAGCCCCTTCCCTTTCCCCTGCCACCAGGTCCTCTTATATGGTGCTGTGAGGTCAAACAAAGGGAAGCCCACTCAGACCTGCAGAGACCTCAGCGAAACAACTGCCCCCCACCCCCCACAATTCAGCAGACATCTCACAAGGACACTCACACATACCCGAGAGAGAAACCTCACACACATACTTCCTTGGAGACTTCCAGAGAGACTCAGAGGCCTCGCACAGAGACTTCATATGAAGTTCTCAGCATCCTTTATGGAGACTTCTCAGAGACCCCACAGGGACCTCACACAAAGCCCTCCCACATAGCTCACTGCCAGCACGGGAGAATTAGCAGCCGCTGTCCACCCCTGAGCTCCTGGAAACTTTCACACATTGTCTGCAGTGCCCCCCATGCTTGTGCATCTTTGTCCTCATAGCCTTGCTTGGGAACAACAGAATCACAAACTGCACGTAGTTGTGTGCAAATTTTTTCCACTGAAACGTTTTCACTAGCCTGAAATCTGAAGTGTAGTTTACAATTGAAATACAAGTAAAACTGCCAACACCAAATGAGAGTGTGATTTTAGATGGTGTGCAGTCAAATGTCGTCCGCCACACTTTTACTTTTGCTTCGGACAAATTCTCTAATTGGTGGGGAAGTGACTGACTACTTTGGAAGCAACAGAACAGTCCATCAAATGGGCTTCAGGACTCAAATATATAAATAGACATCTGATCTGAACTCAAACTCATTCCCCAAGGGGCTCATGAACCTAATTTTTTTGGAAGAGTGAAGGAACCCACATGAAAATAACAAAATGTACATCACATTGTGTCTGTCTGGCTTAATTTCTCAATGAAACAGCTGTCATATCTGAAGATATTCAGGGCAACATTCCTTTTATAGCTCTGTCGACATAATTAATATGATTTTTCTGTGAAATGTAATATTTCTAAGTTATGCAAAGTCCTAATGTTTATCTACCACAGCAAACTGATAATATTTCGAAGGATGAAGAAATAGATCAAGAAATAATAATTAATGAAATACACATTTTCAGGTAGTACCATTTACAATAGCCAAGCGTAAATGAAAATATCTATATCTATACTTGAATAAAAAAACAACAGATTTATATGAGGAAAACTACAGAAATTACAAGAAATCAAGAGTGACCTCAGCAAATGGGATAATATCCCATGCTCCTTGACCAGACGACTCAATGTAGTACAGTTATCAGTTCTACTCAAGGCACTAGACAAGTTTAATTCACTCCTGATAAAATTACCCTCATCTTTCTTCAAAGAATTGCAAAACCACTGATTACTAACTTCATATGGTAAGGGCATAGGTCAGGGGTTGAACCTACAAACTTCTCCTTGGTAGAAAGATAAAACTGTTCTCATAAAAGACTTGTAGGCTGGCTTTGAGTTGGAATTTTGGGGTCATTTAGGATTTTTTTGTGGCATGTGATTTTTAGGGCTTTAAGGTCATTTGGGGTCATTTAATTTTTTTGCGCATTAGGGTGGTTTGGGCTTTAAGGGTGTTTTATAAGGTTTAAGGGAGTTTTTAAGGGATTTAGGGGTGATTTTTTGGAGTGTATAGGTATTTTTTAGCAGGTAGGGGTGTTTTTAGTGATCTTACAGGGTTTCTTAGAGATTTTAGGGTATTTTAAAATATTTTATGTGTTTTTCCCCAGCATTTTATGTTTTGTTGGGGCTTTCATGTTGTCTTCAGGGCATTTATGTGGTTTTGGAAGTTCATGGTTTGGGAATCTTCTAGGGATATGATTTGGAAGTTCCACATGTTTTGGGAGGCATTTAGTGTGTTATTTGTGGCTTCAGAGTGTTATTTGAATTTTAGGGAATATTATGGCTTTTCAGACATTTTAAGGCTTTTAGGGTGATTTTAGTGTTTAAGGGTGTTTATTAGGCTTATATGTGTTTTTATGGCTTTTAGTGTTTTGTTAAAATTTTAGGGTGCTTCTTAAGGCATTAGAGTGTTTGGGGGGATTAGGTTTTGGTTTTCAGGGCTTTAGGGTTTTGTTGGATTATTTTTTGCTTTCATGGTGAATTCATGTCTATTAGGCTGTTGGACTTTTACAGGGTTTTATAGTGCTTCGGGTTGCTTTGTAGGGATGTTCTTGGGGTTTTAAAAGACTTTTAGCGTGTTTTTAGGGCTTCACGTGTTCTTTATTTTGCGTTTTAAGGCATTTGCATAATATTAGGGCATTTATTATGTTTTCGGGACGTAAGGAGTTTTTTTTAAGACTTATGGCGCATTAGGGTGTTTTAGAAAGCCTTTTACCATGTATTTAATGGTCTTAAGATGTTTTAGAGGGTCTTTAGGGGTGGTCTTAGCATTTTAGAAATATTTTAGACGTTTTAGGGTTTTTAAGGCATTTATAGTGTTTTTACGACTTTTAAGGTGTTTTTAGAACACGCCTGACAGGTACACACTATTTCAATCAGGCTCTGGTTAGTGCCTCTCAATCAATTGGTGACATGGGAGTCTGGATAATGGATTACCTTTACTCTGCAGATGAGAAAACTCACTCAAAAAGACACAGGTGTTGACCCACAGGCACACAACTGGTTAACAACAAAGACATATTCACAACCAGTGTTGGGAGCCAGAGCCCTAAGCCCCACATACCTGTCCCCAGCCGAACAGTCAATCTATCCTGAACCATCAAATAATCTGAGCAGATCCTCCCACCCAACTCACCTTCCCATGCCAAATATTTTATTTCAGAAGGTGGCAGTGAATCTGCAGCTCTGAGAGAGGGACATATCTGATCGGAGCACATGGAGCAGATGAAGGGGGAGGAGGGGAATGTGGAGCACATCCTGGCACACCAGGACTTGAGGATGATGTTCCCACTCAGAGAATCCAGTCCACATAGAAGACCACATGGCCAGCCCCACGATGAGACAAGACACCCCTCAAAGACCCATAGCCTTAGAGGGGACAACACTGAAGACACAGTGTGGGAAATGCGCCCGAACTAATCCTGCCACACCGAGGCATAACACTAAGGGGGTACAGCAGAAGAGCAAGAAAACGAAGCATCAAGGTCCCCAGGGAATGCCAAAGGATGGCTTTGAGGCCAGTACTTGGTACACCAACAGACTGGACTGGAAAACACTCTTAAAGGCCAACAAACCGACCTTGAACTAACGATGAGCCACTTCTTTCTTGTTGAGTTGTTTTCATTCATTGTCATTGGATTTTGGTTGTTTTGTTGCTTTTAGTGCTTGGTTTTGCTCTGTCTTGTTTTGTGTATGTTATTACATCTACAGGTCTGTCTAAATAAGATAGGCTGGACGAACAATCTGGAGGAGAGAAAACAGGACCAACACTTCTGGGGAGACATGGGAGAGAGGGAGGTGTGGGGAAAGGTAGTGGTGTTAAGAAACCCAGAGAAAAGGGAAGAACAGGTGATGCAAATCGGTGGTGAGGGGGATGTAGGAGGCCTGGTAGGGAGTGATCAAGGGAAATGGAACCAATGGAACCAAGAGGAATTACTGAATTACTGAAGCACCAATGAAAAGTGAGCATGGCAGTGGGCCCAAGAGGCAAATCAAAGGGAATAGAAAAGCAAGCTAGGAAGCAAGGGTCAATTATAGAGGTTTAAAAAAAGGCATGTACATATTTAAATATATGAGCATGGGGAAATAGATCTATGTCCCTATATTTATAGGTTTTGTATTAAGGTAGCAGATGGACATTGGGCCACTGCTCAAGGACTCCCTCGTTGCAAAAATACTGTTCTATTAAATTGGCATTCTATGATGCTCACCTTCCCTACACGATCACTGAACACAAAGCAGGTACATAAGCAAATGTGGTGAAGAAAGCTAATGGTGCCCAGCTATCAAATATATAGCATGTGAGGTCTTAAAGGCTTTAAGGAAAACAAGCGCCCATCTAGCTCAGAAGAAACAAAGCCCACATGGAAGAAGCACACCAGCTTGTGTGATCATGAGGTTTTGAAAAGATTTGGTAGCAGGCATCATCAGAACAAAAAAAATCTTATCATTGCGAATGAGCGGGGAGTGCTGGGTACAGACACAAAGCCCATTTACAGTCCTCTGGACATCCCTAACAGAAGGGTGTCAGGGAGGAGATAAACCAAGACAGGTACCAGATAATAACGATGAAACACAGCTTTCCCCTAGTTCCTACATGTTTCCTATCTCCCACTATCATGATCCCAATTCTAATTTACAAATCAGGCTAAACTAGAGAATGTACACTTGGACAGATAGGAACAGGAAACATGGGGAATCCAGGGTGGATGAGCCCTTGAGGACCAGTGTTATGAGTGCAGACTCGGGAAGGGTGGAGGGAGGGTAGGTTGGAAAACGGAAACCGTATACAGGGATCTACATTTAACCTCAACAGAAAAGTGGGTGAAGGAACATCAGACAGTGCAAGATATGAGAAAATAATTAGTAAATTATCAAGGGTAGCTCGAATGGAGGGGGAAAAATGAGGAGCTGAGGCCAGGGGCTTGGGTGGGGTGGAGAGTGGATATTTTGAGAATAATGAGGGCAATGAATGTACAAATGTGCTTTACACAACCGATGTATATATGCATTGTGGTTAGTGTTGCATGAACAATTTAAAAAAAGGTCTGGACAGAGGGCACATGCAAGGATGATCTCAGGCTGGATTAGATCAGCAAAATCACCTCCTGGAGTTGCCTCACCCTGTGTCTATTCCTGAGTCAGGCATGAAGCTTAGGGCCCATAGTCCCAGGAGCTGGACAGGGAGGGAGGCGGGGTTCTGAGGTCATTCCATAGGGGCAATGGCCCTCCTGTCCTGCCGGGCCCACCCTCCTTTGTAATCCTGCTGGCTGGAGCACGGCTTTCATGGAGTCCACACCATGGGAGCTCTACTACTCATGGGGGATTGGCAGGAAGCCTCTGCTTATGCGCACACACCACCACCTAGCTGGAGGATCTCTGTGAACAAAGCCTGAGGCAGACAACAAGCCCACTAATTGATGCTGTAAGAGATACAATCAGCATCCAGAAACCTGCAACTGGGAGTAAGAGGCAGCATACTTGGCCCCAGCCACTCCCACTGCCATCTTCAAGGAGTGACATTCTAAAGCAGAGGGTTTTCAAAAGGCACTGCCAGGACTGTGGAATGAGCAGCTCATTTGTGGACATGGATACTGTGTGATCCAGAAGTATTACCTCTTCCTTTCCATTCAGGTGAGACAAAAAAAAGTTCCAAATAGAAAGCCATGCATCTAAACAGTATCCAATAGCCACTCATGTGCAGTGCTGCTGCCTCCAAAGAGCTTTCCTAGGTTTTTCTCTCTGTGGACAGATATACCTTGGTCCTTGGCTCTGCATGAGAAAGAATTCACGCCAAAGCCAGGTTTGTGATCCAATTGTGTTTTAGGAGAGATAGGGAGGCATGGTAGGCAACCCTGGTGGACCCCAGTGGCTGAATTGAATTTACTTGGCCTAGGTGGGTCAATGTGGGTGCAGCACCCACCCAGGTGTACCTGGCCTTCCTGACTGGAAACCTGGACCTCTGAGCACGCTCGGTGTGCCACTCTTTCCTGGGTGGCTAGCTTGGCCCTCTGAGCATGTATCATGGACAACCTAGTCCCTATGCTAGCTACCTAAAATTTACACCCTGAAGAGATATGGACCCAAATCTTTGGGGTACAAGGCGACGACATCTTTAGGTACTTCCTGCTGGCAAAAGGGTGAAGTGGGGCTTTGGGTCCATACCCTTTCTACTCTGCTGGGAGGGGTTGTCCATTCAGGTCTAGGATGGATAAGGTTGAGGTGGTCCAGGAGATGGTGGTCCTAGAGGTGGCACACTTGGTTCAGAGGGCTTGGTAACTTGAGAACTTCTGGAAAAACAAACAAACGGACAAGAGGGTGAACAGTTTAACTGAGACAAGGCTAGGCTTGTGAGGTGGCAGTGCCCTTGAAATTAGGTGAGTGTCACAGGAAACAAAAAAAATCTTAGGATTATCAGGCATGTGTGTTTGTTCGTTCTAAGTATAGGCACGGGAGTAAAAGCATCCACAATTTCCCCAATGAGGGTACAGGGTTTGGGAACTACTGGGTGCACTGAGATCACTGTTTCATTTATGATCCTAATGTTTGGACCCACTGCTAAGAACCATGCTTCTATTTAATCCTATTATCCCTCAATTATTAACTTTGGTCAAACAAATTTTGTTTTCATTAATTACTTTCATAGTTATCTATCTATCTATCTATCTATACACACACATTTAATTGAATGGAATGAAAAGGTCATGCGTTATAGCGTTAAATTGTAATATTGGAATACTACAGCGGGAGTCAACAGGGATCAAAAGAAAGTAAGTGTCTGAGTCATTTTTAATTTTCTTGGCTTCAAATTGAATAAAAGACTTGTAAATTACCCAGAGACCAAATTCCCATGGTGCCTCCTACAACGGGTAGAATGTTCAGGGATGTTTCAGGGCTGGGAGATTAGTAACCCCTAAGTCCAGGATCCCTTAGGGCAGGGGTCCTCAAACTGTTTACACAGGGGGCCAGTTCACTGTCCCTCAGACCGTTGGAGCACCAGACTATAGTTAAAAAAAACCAAACTATGAACAAATTCCTATGCACATTGCACGAATCGGCTACTAAGTAGGACATGCAGAGGCAGCAAAAACACCCTGAGGGTGGGATAAATGTCGTCAGGCCACATGTGCCCCACGGGCCACAGTTTGAGGATGCCTGCCTTAGGGGTTCCTGGGTGCACTGGGGATGAAGGTCTCTACTGCTCCTCAAAAGGAGAAATGCTGTAACTTCTGGCATTTCGGCCCACTTTCCAATCACTTTACAAAACTGTTCCAGGTGAATCAGGGTTAGAAGGGAAAGTGTACCATTCTCTGGCCACCATTCTCCTTTCTCAAATAAAGTTGCATAGTGTATCAGCTTTTGTTTGTCTAGCCTCTGTGTCAACTCTATCCCAATTGGACAGGATTCATGCAAGGGGGCAATTCCTGAGTATGAAGCTGCTAAGTCCCATCTAGAAAGCACAAAAGAAGGCTATGTAGAGCTTGCTGCCTCAAGGTCAATAAACCCCACTTGAGAGCGAGCCCTTTATTGCCCTGAATCTGTTGCCTCAGGAAGATGCCCCAGCAAGAAGTAAGGGATCAAAGACAACTCACTGAGGTCGACTTTAAGTCCAACCATTATTCTAGACAAGCTAGGAGAACCACTGCTTGGAATGGCCCCACGGCCCTCCAAGATGCCTGCTGGCGGGAGCAGACTCTCAAATCTCTGAAGGGAAGGGGCATCTGGAAGCTCAGGGAACCTTAAGGGAATTGGAATTTCTGTCTGGAACATCGTGGCAGTGGAACTGTGTAGTAAGAGCTTTCCCCAAAAGTGCCTTAAGCAGCAACACTGAAAGCCTAAAGGTAACAGTTACACAGGAAGGGTTCCATATGCCATTGGCCTAAGCCTGGGCCACGGAAAACCAGCCTGTAACAAGGAACAAACCTACACTGGTAGAACACTAACACTATAACGCCTCAAGTTTTAAATTCAGGAAATAATTTTAAACATTTTTATTCTTTACTTTCATAGTTATCAATATGTATATATGGCATTCAAATATATAAAACGTGCAATGTTTTTGAAATGTAACCAAATTGTCACATTGATAATTTATAAGTTTGGTACTAGATAAGTTTCAATTAAATGTTATAAAAATGTTGTGCTGGGCATTATAGGGCTAAAGCAGCTTGTTTGAAAAGCCAGGAGAAAGGGAATGGAGGGGAAAAGGGAAATATTTGGCTCCCAGGACAAGGCAGGGCTAACTCCCAGGTCTATTCAACCAGCTCCCTAGGCAGTGCCCTTCCACATGTTTGGGCTGGTGGGCACCATCTTGGCCAGGGTCACAGGCCCCGTTTCCCCATGGCCACAATGGCGGCTATATAGGATCTCTGGGAAAAGCTTAAACAGCCTTGACAAGAGTGAAGCCATTATGAGCTGACAGAAGGCACCATGTAAAGTAAATAAAGTAGCTATGAACTGTAAATGAACTAGCTGATATAGGGGAGGTAGGCTGTGCAGATGTGCCCAAGGGAATGTCCCAAAGGATATGGATGCTCAGAAGATTCGCGAGAGCGACCAGAGCAGTCTTTGTTCAACTAAGAATGACTAACTGCAACACCCTGCTTCTCTACTCTGCCTGCTTGCACACCTGCACATTGCAAAAGTATAAAAACCTTTGGACAATTAGACTGGGGCTGCTCAGGAAAAAAAAAACTTTTTCTGTTGAACTTGCCAGCGGTCGGAGTAGTTTTCTTTCTGGGAATGGAGAGTGGCTACAACATTTCGAGGTGCACCGAGATCCAATTGCCACTGTCTGGGCTTGCTTAGAAAGGAAACCTCCTTAACAGGAGTGCTCTCCCCAGAACTACGGATTTCTGATTTCTCTAGGCCAGGGGTCCTTAAACTCTTTAAACAGGGACCAGTTCACTGTCCCTCTGATCAGTTGGAGGGCCGAACTATCGTTTCAATAAAACTATGAACAAATTCCTATGCTTCCTGCACATACCTTATTTTGAAGTTTAAAAAAAACACACAAACAAACGGGGCACAAACACTCGGCGGACAGGATCAAGGTCCTCGGCTATCCGCATGTGGCTCACAGGCTATTGTTTGAGGACCCCTGCTCTAGGCGCTCACAAAGAGAATGTAGTTTCAGCCCTAAAGCCTGGAGACTCCGCAATTTGTTTAAAGGTGATTGGACAGAAGGAGTTCCTGATTTGCCCATGCAAGACTCGTTTTCCCTTCCCCTATTTCTCAGAGTTCATAGTTATGTTTATGGGGAACCAGGACATCCCTATCTGATCCCTAAAATTGATGCGTGGAATGACATTGCCACTAATAAGCCAGCATAAACAAAAGACTTACTTCCTCCTGCAACAGAAAGGGTTCTTGTTTCAAGATTTCAGGAAACATGGCAGGACCAGAAAAAAAATAGACCCAAGGTCCTAAAACCACTAAGGTGGAGGCTGCCCTTCCCCAACCCCTCCCCATACCCCTCCGTCTCGGCTTTATTCCTTTTTGCAGGAGGACTCTGGGAGTGGAAGAACTAGCTTACGACCCTTCATTATCACTGCCACCCTGTCAGGTGCATGGGGCTGGAGAGAGAGAAATACTCATAACTCCTTTCTGAGTCCACACCCCAACATACACTAGGGCTGGTATGGGATCTCGACCGCCCCACCCCTCAAGAAGGATGATTCGGCAGCAGCCATTCTACACTCAAGGGAAGCAGCCCCAACACCTGGGGAAGACCCCTGAGTCCCTTTTTGGGTATATATCCCCTTGTATTCCAGTGATTTGTATAATTGGAATCAACAAAATCCCTTTTTCTGACAAAGCAGGTCTGATTCCTTGATAGAAACGGTTTTCCATATGCATTAGCCCACCTCCAGAAATTGCCAGCAACTTCTCCAGGTGCTGTTCACAACACAGGTACAGTAGCCCTGCCAGAGAGAGGCCCAGTAAGCAGTCAATGGACATGATGGTCAGACAGCAGGCACTCCCCATGTGAGGGAAACTCTTTTTGCCACTGCATGAAAAATGTGAGATCCAAACTCCTTGCAAAGCACAGAAGGCCTAACCAGGTATCACCAGTTTCTCTTGCAGGCCCTCAGTGGAACAGCTAGAAAACCTATGAATTTATCTAAGGTCAGTGAGAATTTTCAGGCTCTTACAAGAGAATGTCTGCGTGCCTTTTTAGAGTGACTGATGGAAGCCTACGGGCTTTATATCCCTAACGGCCTGGAGGCCCTGAGAACAGGAGGGCAATAAGTATTGCCTTTATTACTCAGTCAGCCTCAGACATGAAAAAGAAGTGGGAAGGGTTTGACGGGAAAAATCTTAGTGATTTGGTACAAGTGGCTCAGCGGGTGTGTAACAACAGAGATGATCCTACCACGACAGAGACAAAGAAACTAGTTAAAATACTAGTAATTGCCATGAGAGACCCCAGAGACTCAGGAAAAGGAGAGCATGGCCCACTTACGGAGAGACTGACCTGTGGGCACCGCCAAGCCATGGGGCAGGATCAATGTGCCTACTGCAGGAAAGAAGGACATTGGAAAAATCAGTGCCTTGAATACCCCAGGAGAAGCAGACAACCCTCCAATAGAGAGGACGGGCCTCATCCACACCTAGAAAATCCCAAGCAAGAGACAATAATGCTTGAAGAAGCTGAATGAAGGTGTCAGTGCTCTGTATCACTTGGTCCCCAGGATCCCAGGCTAACTGTCCAAGTAGGAGGCCAGCCAGTCAATTTCTTAGTGGACACAGGGATTACCTTCTCAGGTTCAGAAAAGAGTACAGGCAAATTGTCAAAAGGAAAGATTTGAATTACTGTCAGCATATGATTGCTTCCAAAAATAACTCACACCAGAAGATTTGCATGGAGGTTAGGTGGGTTTCTCAAGACATCATGATAAAAAATATCTGTCTGCCCTTTGTCCCAGTTAGCCATATGATTTTTATGGCACTGGCCCCTGGCTTGGCTGTTGAGCCATGGAAACTGTTTTTGCAGGACATGAGGCGGTGGCCTGTGGCCATCAGTGGAAGGACAAAATCTCCACAGTGGTCTTCCTGTTTCAATATGGAGCCACCTATATCACCTCTCGGACATTATTGTTGTCCTGGGCTCAGAATCGCCACCCCAGGTCTAGAAGGCACCTAACAGATCCACACTATTTGAATCAGGCTCTGGTTAGCCCCTATCGATCACTTGGTGACATGGGAGTCTGGACAATGGAGTACCTTTACTTTTCGGATCAGAAAACTAACTCAAAAAAAACACAGGTGTTGACCCAGAGGCACACAACTGGTTAAAAACAAAGCCAAACTTACAACCATTTTCTGGAGCCAGAGTACTGAGCCCCTCGTGGCTGTGCCCAGCTGAGCAGTCCCTCTCTCCTGGACACACCAAAGATCTGAGCAGATATTCCCCACAACCCCTCCCAAAGATTTTATTTCAGAGGATAGCATTGAATTTGCATCTCCTGGACAGAGACATTATCTGATCAGAGCACACAGAGATGAAGGGGAGAAGGGGAGAGTGGAGCACATCCTGTCCCACTAGACCTTGAGGATGATGTTCCCACTCAGAGAACTCAGTTCACATAGAAGACCACATGGCCAGCCCCACGACGAGACACAACGTCCCTCAAAGACCCATAGCCCTAGAGGGGACCACACTGGAGACACAGTGTGGGAATTACCCCCAAACTGATCTCGCTACACCGAGGCATAACACTAAGGGGGTAGAGCAGAAGAGCAAGTAAAAGGAGCAGCAAGATCCCAAGGAAATGCTAAAGGTGGACTTTAGGGTCAGGGTTTGGTGCCCCAAAAGACTGGACTAGAAAACACTCCTAAAGGCCAACACATAGTCCTTAAACTATCTATGAGCTTTTCTATCTTGTTGACCTTTGTTTTCTTTTATTGTAATTGGATTTTTGTTGTTTTGTTTATTTTGCTGCTTGGTTTTGTTCTTTCTTGTTTTTGTGCATGTTATTGCCTCTACAGGTCTGTCTAAATAAGATAGGCTGAACGAACAATCTGGAGGAGAAAAAAAAACGGAACTGCACATCCTGGAGGACATGCGAGAGAGGGAGGTGGGAAGAAAGTAGTGGTGTTAAGAACTCCAGAGACAAGGGAACAAACAGTGATGGAAATCGGTGGTGAGGGGGATGCAGGAGGCCTGGTAGGGCGTGATCAAGGGTAATGTAACCAAGAGGAATTACTGAAACCCAAAGGAAGACTGAGCATGACAGTGGGCACAAGAGGAAAATCAAAGGGTATAGAAGAGTGAGCTGGGAAGCAAGGGCCAGTTATAGATGTCTAAATAAAGGCATGTACATATATTTACAAAGGGGCATGGGGAAATAGATCTATGTCCATATGTTTATAGATTTAGTATTAAGGTAGCAGATGGACATAGGGCCTCCGCTCAAGGACTCGTTCATTGCAAGAACATTGTTCTATTAAATTGGCATTAAACGGTGCTCACCTTCCCTACACGATCACTGACCACAAAGCGGCTGCATAAGCAAATGTGATGAAGAAAGCCGATGGTGTCCAGCTACGAAAAGATATAGCGTGTGGGGTCTTAAAGGCTTGAAGGTAAAGAAGCAACCATCTAGCTCAGAAGCAACAGAGCCCACATGGAGGAAGCATACCAGCCTGTGTGATCACAAAGTTTCAAAGGGATAAGGCAACAGGCATCATGAGAACAAAAAAATCTTATCATGGAGAATGAGAGGGGACGGCCGGGTATAGACCCAAAACCTATTTGCAGTGCACTGGACATCCCCTTACAGAAGGATCTCAGAGAGGAGATAAAAGAATACAGGGTATGAGACAGCAAAGAAAAACACAACTTTCCTCAAGTTCTTTTTTTTTTTGGTTTTTTTGCGCACCCCGCTGGCGCCAGGGGCCGCCCCCTCCCCGGTCCCGCGGCGGCGGCGGCGGCGGCGGCTCGGGGCCTGGGGGGCGCCAGGGGAGGGGGCAGACACCAGGGGCAGCGGTGGCGGCGGCGGCTCCCGGCGCCATCTTGGGCTGATCGATGAATTGAACAAAGAGGATCAATTTCCGATCAAGCGAGTTATCAATGGGGGCCGGGGAGTGAGAGGGACTTGTCCCCGAGTCGGCCCCGCTTTCCCCGGCACCCCCCTCCTCCCCTCCGCCGCGGCCCCCCGGCCGCGAGGCAGCCCGGCGCCCCCGGGGAGGCCGCGACCGCCCGCAGCCCCCACCCCCGAGCGAGAGGCCGAGAGAGGAGAAGCCTGACCTGCAGCTGCTGTAAATCAAAGCGCTTCCAATATTGAAACATCGATCACACATTGGCCGCCATCTTGAGACATATTGAGATGGAGTGAGAGGCTGATAGAGAGGGGGCTGGAGTTCAGGAGCCCCCAGGAGGCAGCAGGCGGGCGGCGCCAAAACCCGGCCTGGAGCCGGCCGCCGCCGCCGCCACAGAGGAGCGCGGACTCCTCCTCACGGCACCACTGCCGCCAGGGCGAGCCGAGCCGGCCCCCTCCCCCCCGCCAGCGGCCAAACGAGCGACCCGCCCGCGACCCCCGCCCCTCCCAAACCCCAGCCCCGGCCGGCGGCCGCCCGGCTTGGCGCGGCCCGGCCCCGAGGGGGCGCTGGAGGGCGGCGAGAGGGCAGCCCCGCGGCCCCCGAGGCCCAGTCCAGGCTCTCCTGGCGCGGGGGGGGGCGCGGAGTGAGGGGGCCCTGGCGGCGGCGGAGCGCAGCCCCCCCGCCCGCCTCTACGCCCGGGCGCTGGGTGCTGGCGACGCGCCGGGGGTCGTCGGTCGTCCTGCTGGGCGCCCGCCCGCCCGCGGAGCCGCCGCGACCACCTGCCTGAGCCCAGACCCCCGCACGGCGCAGGCCTCAGCGCACCCGCGCGTGAGCCCGAAGCCTTGACCGTGGGCGGCCCCTCCAACCGGGGCCTTAAGGACCCAGCATCCCAGAGCGCCCTTGCTGGGGGAGGGCAGGGGCGTGGGGAGGCATCAGCCCCTGACCCTCTAGAACTTGCACCCGCCAGCGTCCCACGCCGGGGCCCCAGAGTCCCCGCTCAACACCACCCGGTGACCCAGGGCCCCCGAGCTGTCGCCGCCGACTTGGCACTTAGGAGACATGCTCTCTGGAGGCGGTTGAGGCTTGTCTTGTGGCCAATAATCATCTCCTACGCCTTCCTTTCCAGTCACTAATTTGATGTCTTCACTTAAAGAAATGCCCATAAGTTGAGGTTTCAGAGGAGAGCTCCTTGAGCTCCCCAGACAACAAGGGGGCCGAGTGTCACCGTCATTATCCTGAGCTGGGAGGGAACACTAGTGTTCCGGAGGCTGGGAATCCGTCACTGCCTGCCCACAGCACAGACAGAGCAGGTGCTGGTTATAATTGTTTCTAGACGTCCTGCCATGCTCAGTTGAACGTCAAAGCCATAAACGTTGCCTGACTACAATCAAACTGGAGTACGCAGACATTTCTGCATCATTGCCGGGTGGAAATACACTGAGTGGAGTTGGATGAGATGGCAGCAAGTGCTTAAGGAGGGGGTGCTGTGGGAATACCAACAAGATGACTGCTAGTCTCCGTTTCCTTCTCTCGTCTGCTTTGTGTTTTCTTTCAGGACCAGAAGAAATGATGCATATGTAAGGAAAAAAACTTTTCATTTCCAGAGGAGTTTTCCACCCCACAATCTACCCGCAGCCTCCTTTGAGCAAGCCAGTAAAAGCTTTTTTTTTTTTTTTTTTAACCTGCCTTCTCACTATGACAATTTCCGGAGCTGCTATGTGGCTGTGTTTAAAAGTCCCCCTCGGGATCCAGAGTGCAATCCATATCACAAAGGCATCCTCCCAGTCCCAAATAGCAATGTGACCTCATTTCAGAAGGTTGTTCTTGTTTCCATAGACCCAGAATGGAGTTTAAGCTGTTGATCTTGACTGTGGTTGTCGACTCAGCCTCTCATGGGCACCTCATGGGCAGTGGAGCAAACTGTGCCAATCTGTGCTACCATCAGGACTGGGAGAGGAAGCCAACAGTAGTGGGCCATAGGTCAATGTGTGGATGGGGATGATCAGGTCTTTCTTCATTATTCTGTTTCAGTCTGGAAACACCACTGAAGCCTCAGTGTCGTAGCAACACACAAACCTTCACTGACAGTCTGGGGCACATTGGCTGCAAATCAAACCCGGGTCTTCCCGGTGAAAGACGATGAGAGGTCTACCACTGAAGCACCGTGGCCCTCACCTCAAACCAGGGCAGTCATTTCCGGAGTTCAAACCAGACCACAATGCAGGATGACTGAGATTGCCACCAGAATCTGATACTGATGCAGAAAAAAACCTAACTACCATTTTATTGACTCCCAATAGGACAAAGATCTGCCCCATTGGGGTTTTGAGACTTTAAATCCTTACAGCAGGGGTCGCAACCTGTGGGTCGCGACCCTTTGGGGATCAAATAACCCTTTAACAGGGGTCATCCAATTCATAACGATAGCAAAATTACAGTTATAAAGTAGCAATGAAAATAATTTTATGGTTGCAGGTGACCACAACATGAACTGTATTAAAGGGTGGCGGCATTCAGAAGGTTAAGAACCATTGCCTTAAAGAAATAGACAACCTCATATTTCTCCCACGGACGGGCTAGTCAGTTCAAACCCCTGACCTTGCGATTAGCAGGTTAATGCATAGTCCACTACACCACCAGGGCTCCTAATGATATAATAAGAGATACTATTGTTAGATCTCTCGTGGGAGAAATATACCTCAGTCCTTGGCTTCGCGAGAGAAAAATTCACTCCGCAGCCTGGATTGTGATCCAAGTGAGTTTTTTGAGAGAAGAAGTTTCAGGTTTACACAGGCACCTCAGGGCCCCTCACCCCTGCACAGCTTGCCTAGAAGCTGCTGAAGAGAAAGTCACTACGTGGGCTCCAGGATCCTGCCTTTTCTTTCTTTTCTTTTTTTTTGAAATCGTTTTATTAGGGGCTCATACAATTCTTATCACAATCCATACATACATCAATTGTGTAAAGCACATTGTACACTCACTGCCCTCATTATTCTCAAAACATTTGCCTCCACATAAGCCCTTGGCATCAATCAAGTCCTCATTTTTACCCCTTCCTCCCCGCTCCCCCATCCCTCAAGAAACCTTGATAATTTGTGAGTGGTGATATTGGGAGGGTAGCGGGAGGGTGGATTGGAAAGAGGGAACCGATTACAAGTATCTACATGTGACCTCCTCCCTGGGGGACGGACAACAGAAAAGTGGGTGAAGGGAGACATCGGAGAGGTCAAGATCCTGCCTTTTCAATTCCTCCATAGGGAGGCATGGTTGATGGTCCTGGTCAACCCCATTGGCTGGATTGAATTCACCTGGCCCAGATGGGCCAATCCAGGTGTAACACCCACCTAGGTGTACCACCCCTTCCTGGCCGGAAGTTTGAACCTGAGCATATGTAAAGGATGACCCAGTCCCTATGCTAAGCTACCTAACAGTATTTGCAAGATGCCGAGCAATGTTCTAAGCTTTTTGTATATAATAATTCAATTATTTCACTTAAGAAGCCTATGTGTGGACTCTATTCTTGCCTCATTTTACAGATGAAAAATCAGTGGCACAGGATGATAAAGTCATGAGCCTATGACCACACAGTGAGGAAGTGGAAAGGAGAGATTTGAACCCAGGCTGCAGAGCCCATGCCTTGGGTGCCTACAGCGCCACATAGGACACAGGAAAGCATGGAGCTGACTCGGCATAAGACCTTAGGGAGTTGGGAGGACTGTGCATGCATGTATATGCTAGGACTGCATGAGAGTAGCTGCTACTCAGATCCAGAAGAGAATACAAGGCTATTGCAAAAATTATTTTTTCCAAGAGAGGGTGGAATTCTGCATCTTGTGCGAAATCCCCCAACCTGCACATGGCACAGCTACTTCAGAAGGTTCCCAACAATGTGTGCTGTGCGGCAAACCAAACTGAGCTCAGGGGGAGCTGGTCTGTGGGTTTTGTTAGCCAGAAGGTGAGCAGTTTGAACTCACCAGCCACCACTCCAAGGGAGAAAGAGGAGGCTTTCTGCTCCCATGGACTTACAGTCTTTGAAGTGGCAGAGAGCATTTCCAAGCGGCCTGTGATTAGGATCTAGGAGGGTGAGGGTGGATGGAGTTGGTTGAGACCTGGCTTCAGGGCATTTCCCAGAAGGGCTTCCTGCAGTGACTCTGCCTTCAGGAATGTCTGGTGACCCTGAGGGCAGCAAAGTCCTAAGCACACTCAGGCAGTGGTTCTCAACCTTCCTAATACAGGTCCTCTTGTTGTGGTGACCCCCTGACCATTAAATGATTTTCTTGCTACTTCATCACTGTAATTTTGCTACAGTTATGAATTGGACGAGCCCTGTGAAAGGGTCATATGACTCCCAAAGGGGTCGCAACCCACAGGGTGAGAACCACTGCACTAAGGGTTCCCCTTCCGGGCAGCTCTACCAGTGTCTGATGTGCATAGCTCTGTGAGGTGAGAGAAATGAACTTAGTGTCTGCTTCTGGTGACAGTTGATGTGGGTGGGCTTTCTCCCTATGTCAAATCCCTCTCAAGCCATTTGTCACCACAACATAAAGCAAGAAGAGGAGGCAGCATAGCAGGACGGCAAACAGAACAAATATTGAATAAACACAATTCACTTCAATCATGAATCGGGTGCCCTTGAGATGTGAGGAAGACCCCAGTCTAGTGACATTAGATCAGGTTTAGGGATTGAGTGACGGGACCCTCTTGGCTCCTCTCAGCACCTATCTTGCTTTCCCATTGACCCTGCCCCTTACATCGTGATTGGTCCTTATTCCAGCATGATGGTTGGTTTCATAATCACGACATGTGGGAATGTGTTAGTCGATAGGTTATACAGGCACAGTCTCTGGAATGGGTAAGTGAGGAGGTGTGACTGGTGACATGACTGGTGGAATGGATCATGTGAAGTGATTTGAGATCGTTGTTCAGACCTGATAGGTCATCCAGGCCTCTAGTTGATCCTCGCAGTACTCTAGTTTAAGGAAACAGATTGTTAGGCATTTAAGTCATATTTGAGCTTAAATTTTGAGCAATAGGCTGTGGCTCACAGTGAGAGTCTATGTGGAGACCCTAAATCCATTTTGAGGGGCCACACATTCAGCCACCATTGAGTTCTTTCCTACTGTTGACTGGCAGTAGAAAGCTTGTCCATCAGGCAGTGTGCTTGCGTCCACTCCCCGGGCCAGACTCAGCGATATACGGTCGTGTGCACATCCCAATGAAGGTCCCGCTCATGCTCTCACAGGCCCTCCCGCAGCTCCATGAATTGATCCGTCTTCAGGGACAGTTTTGTGACAAAGGTGTTTGTTTTCCATGTCTCATTTAAGCTTTCAGGAGCTCAGGTGGTGATGCTGGATAGTGTTGGACTATTAACAGCAAGGTCGCTGGTTCAAAGCCACTAGTCATTCCACAGGAGAAAGATGAGGTTATTGCTTCCTGTAAAGGTAGCAACTTCAGGATCCCTACACAGAGTCACTATGAGTCAGAGTCAGCAGGACAGAATGGGTGTCATTTTATTTAAGTAACTGTGGCTGTGGGTCCTTCCGACACCATTGGGGCCTCATGCGGATGCTCTCCTTCATCCAGAACAGCGGTTTGTGCCTTTTTCTTGTGTAAAACATAGCAAAGGAGTTCCTAATAAAATATAGTTGAATTGGGAGTCTTTTTTCCCTCAAACAAAGTAAATCCATAAATAGAAATGAGACTATGGTGCTAATAACCAGTTGGAGAGTTGAGAGAGCTGAACTCTCAATCCTGGTAGAAACCCATTGTGACTTTAAAAACTTGCTCAAGGTCATCCATAGCCTATGAGGTTGAGTTGAGCAGACACAAAACAGATGTGTTGGGGAGTAATTGTGTACATTAAGTAAACAATTTATCTTTCTAAAGATTCTGTCTAAAACTTACTTTAAAAAGTAAGTTTTCCCCTGGGCTAGGGAAAGGTCAGGGAGCTTAACCCCCTAGTATCCACCCCCTCTCAGCATTCATCATGTTAGGCCAGAGGAGCCAAATCACACCCACTACCCAGGGAGCACTGCTTCCAAAAGCCCATTGCCTGTGCCGGGGCAGAGGGCAGGTACCCGGACCAGAAATGCTGACGGAGTGGAACCAGCGGGCTCAGCCCCCAGCTTCCTGAGAGAGCAGCTGTGATGGTTCACTTTTGGACAAATGTCAATGCATGACTTGGGCAGCACGAAAAGCAGATGTGCAGAGGTTGTTCGCTGTATTCCAGAAGTTCACACACTCCCCGCAGGCTCTTTGGCTCAATGGCAGGAAGCCGTTCGTGGCTTCCACCTTCAATCCCAAAAGGCCACTGCCGTCCAGTGGATTCCAACCACAGTGACCCTATATGGAGTTTTCAAGACTGTAAATCTTCATGGGAGCCAGCAGTCTCATTGTCCCCCTTGGGACAGGGAGCTAGCAGCCCGTTTCACCTCCAGGACCCCTTCCTCTCTAATTCTGGATCCAGTCCCTCCAAATATCCTGCCCTGCCCTTATCTAGGCTTCTTAAATGCGTTCCATGCTGCTTATGTTAGTCTGGGTGCCTTAGCGAAACAAATCCACAGAAACGCGTATGTATAAGAGAGAGTTTTATGTAAAGGGTGAGTGCACATCAGGAAAACATGCCCGCATTTGCTTATGCACCCGCTTTGTCTTCAGCGATCATGTCGAGATAGGCTGGTGGCTTCTTCCATGTGGGCTTTGTTGTTTCTTAGCTAGATGGCCCCTTGTTTATCTTCCAGTCTTTAAGACCCTGGACACTATATCTTTTGATAGCCGGGCCCAGGGTGCTTAACCACTACACCACAAGGGTTCATTAGCATGTGACTTATCTCCTGCCATTCACATTAGATGCTCAAAATAGCAGGAAACCAGGTTTCTCCTTTGTGGCCACACCAGGTACTGACAGAACCAAGAACAGAGAAATGCTTAGTTATATATCTTGACTATCATTAGCATATTATATGCCTGGCAATCTGTAAGCCTTCGCTCCCCTGACCTCTTACAGCCTCGGTAAAATGAAGCTAATAAAAGTAGTGCTCTCACAAGCTTGATAGGAGGTTACACAACTCACATAAGGGTACACAGCCTATCAACGAGGAGGCGAGATGAGGCAGTGTGTGGCTGCTGAACCCACACCCTTCACAACACCTCCATTAAAATGACTGAGGATGATGTTCCCAATCAGAGAAGCCAATCCACAGAGAAGACCACATGGGCAGCCCCACGATGAGAAACGTCCCTCAAAGACCCTTAGCCTTAGAGGGGACAACACTGGACACACAGTGTGGGAACTGCGCCCGAACTGATCCTGCCACTTCGATGCATGACACTAAGAGAGTGCAGCGGAAGAGTAAGAAAACGGAGCATCAAAGTCCCCGGGGAATGCCAAAGGTGGACTTTGTGGTCAGGGTTCGGTGCCCCCACAGACTGGACTGGAAAACACTCCTAAAGTTCACCACACAGTCCTTGTACTTTTCTTTCTGGTTAGTGTTGTTTTCTTTTAGTGTCATTGGATTTGGGATGGGTTTTGTTTTCATTTTTGTTTGTTTGTTTTTCTTTTTGCTGCTTGGTTTAGCTCAGTCTTGTTTTGTGCATGTTATTACCTTTACAGGTCTGTCTAATTAAGAGAGGCTGGATGAACAATCTGGAGGAGTAAACATGTGACCGGCCCTTTCCATTGGGCATGGGAGTGAGCACGGTGGGGGGAAAGGAAGTGGTGTAAAGAAACCCAGAGACAAGGGTACAACAAGTGATGGAAAACGGTAGTGAGGGGGATGTAGGAGGCCTGGTAGGGCGTGATCAAAGGTAATGTAACCAAGAGGAATTACTGAAACCCAAAGGAAGACTGAGCATGTCAGTGGGCACAAGAGGAAAATCAAAGAGTATAGAAGAGTGAGCTGGGAAGCAAGGGCCAGTTATAGACGTCTAAATAAAGGCATGTACATATGTACATATATTTACAAAGGGGCATGGGGAAATAGATCTATGTCCATATGTTTATAGATTTAGTATTAAGGTAGCAGATGGACATAGGGCCTCCGCTCAAGGACTCCCTCATTGCAATAACACTGTTCTATTAAATTGGCATTCTAAGATGCTCACCTTCCCTACACAATCACTGACCACAAAGCGGCTGCATAAGCAAATGTGGTGAAGAAAGCCGATGGTGTCCAGCTACCTAAAGATATAGCGTGTGGGGTCTTAAAGGCCTGAGGGTAAAGAAACAGCCATCTGGCTCTGAAGCAACAGAGCCCACATGGAGAAAGCATACCAGCCTGTGTGATCACAAAGTTTTAAAGGGATAAGGCAACAGGCATCATGAGAACAAAAAAATCTTATCATGGAGAATGAGAGGGGACTGCCGGGTATAGACCCAAAACCTATTTGCAGTGCACTGGACATCCCCTTACAGAAGGATCTCAGAGTGGAGATTAAAGAATACAGGGTATGAGACAGCAAAGATGAAACACAACTTTCCTCTAGTTCTTAATGCTTTCTCTTGCCCCACTATCATGATCCCAGTTCTACCATACTAATCTGGCCAAACTAGAGAAGGTATTCTAGTACCGATAGGAATTTCAAACACGGGGAATCCAGAGTGGATGGGCCCTTTACCAGTGTTATGAGTGGAGATACTGGGAGGGTGGAGGAAGGGCAGGATGGAAAGTGGGAACCGATTACAAGGATCTTCATTGACCTCAAAAGAAAGGTGGGTGAAAATATGACAAAAGAATTAGTACATTTCCAAGGATTGATGAGGGATGGGTGGCGGGCATTGAGGGGTGGGAAATGAGGAGCTGAGGCCAGGGGCTTGAGTGGAGAGTGGATATTTTGTGAATAAGGAGGGCAATTAATGTACAGATGGGCTTCAAACAGATGATGTATTTATGGATTGTGGTTAGTGTTGTAGGAGCCACTAATGAAAAGATCATAAAAGAAACAAAAATAATCTTGGCAGAGGGCTCATGCAAGGATGATCTCAGGCTGGATTAGACCAGTCAAAACAGCTACTGGAGTCGCCTCACCCTGTGTCTATTACTGAGTCAGCCATGATGCTTAGGACCCACAGCCCCAGCAGCTGGCCAGAGAGGGAGGTGGATCTCTGAGGCCATTCCACAGGGGGAATGGTCCTCTGTCCTGCAGGGCCCACCCTCCTTTGTAAGCATGCTGCCTGGGGCAAGGCTTTCATGGAGTCCATACCATGGGAGCTCTACTACTCATGGGGGATTGGCAGGAAGCCTCTGCTCATGCGCACACACCACCAACTAGCTGGAGGATCTCTGTGAACAAAGCCTGAGGCAGACAACAAGCCCACTAACTGATGCTGTAAGAGATACAATCAGCATCCAGAAACCTGCAACTGGGAGTAAGAGGCAGCATACCTTGGTCCCAGCCCCTCCCACTCTAATCTACAAGGAGTGACATTGCAAAGCAGAGGGTTTTCATAAAGCACTTCCAGGACTGTGGAATGAGCAGCCTCTTTTGTGGACATGGATACTCTGTGATCCAGACGTACTACCTCCTCCCTTACAGTCAGCTGAGACAAAAACTCTTGCAAGCAGAAAGCCATGCATCTGAACAGTATCCACCAGCCACTCATGTGCAGCACAGCTGCCTCCAAAGAGCCTTCCTGAGTGAGAGAGAAATCATGCAGAAGCCTGGTCTGCACTCAAGAGAGTTTTATGAGAGTTAGGGAGGCGTGGTGGGCAAGTCTGGCCGACCCCAGTGGCTGAATTGAATTTACATGGCCTAGATTGGTCAATCCAGGTACAGGAACCACCCAGGTGACCTCCCCTTCATGGCCAGAAATCTGGACCTCTGAGCATGCACAGGGTGCCTCTCCTAACTGGGCTCTTATCTTGGCCCTATGGGCATGCATAACGGATGCCCCAGTCCCTAGTATAGCTACCTAACATTTGCCCCCCTGAAGAGATATGGACCCAAATCTTTGGGGTACTGGGCGACGACATCTCTAGCTGCTTCCTGCTGGCAAAAGGGGCGAGGTGGGGCTTTGGGTCCATACCCTTCCTACACTGCTAGGAGGGGTTGTCCATTGAGGGCAACTTTATCCAGGATGGATAAGGTTGAGGTGGTCCAGGAGATGGTAGTCGTGGACCTGGCACACTTGGTTCAGAAGCTTTAATCACCCGATAACTTCTGAGAAAAACAAACGGTCTAAAAGGTGAACAGTTTGACTACGACAAGGCTAAGCTTGTGAGGTGGCAGTGGCCTTGAAATTAGGTGAGTGTCACAGGAAACAAAAATAATCTTAGGATTACCAGACATGTGTGTTTGTTCATTGGAAGTACAGGAAGAGGGATAAAAGCATTCACACTTTCCCCTAGGAGGGCACAGGTTTGGGCACTACTAGGTGCAGTCGGATCACTGATTCATTTATGATGCTAAGGTCTTGGACCCGCTGATAAGACCCATCCTTCTTTTTAACCCTATAACGCTTCAATTTTAATTTTGGGAAAAAATTTTCTTTTTGTTGTGGACTTTCATAGTTATAAATATATATATGTATTAATATATACATTTTTAATGTTATGAAAACATCATGCTTCACGTTATAGAGTTAAATGGAAATAATGGGCCAGTGCAAGACGAGTCCAAAGTGACGAAAATAGAGTAACTGCCAAAGTCATTTTGAATTTTCTTGGGTTCAATTGGAGTAAAGGCTTGTAAATTACCCGGGGTCCAAATTCCCATGGTGCCTCCTACAACGGGTAGAATGTTCAGGGATGTTTCAGGGCTGGGAGATTATTAACCCCTAAGTCCTGGATACCTTAGGGCAGGGGTCCTTAAACTGTTTACCCAGGGGGCCAGTTCACTATCCCTCGGGCCTTTTGAAGGAAAGACTATAGTTTAAAAAAACAAATATTACGAACAAATTCATGTGCACACTGCACATCTTGATTTGAAGTTCAAAAAAAAAATAAATGGGGCACATACACCCGGCAGAAAGGATCAACGTCCTCGGCTGTCTGCATGTGGCCCACAGGTTGTAGTTTGAGGACCCCTGCCCTCGGCATTCACCAAGAGGATGTGGTTTCAACCCAAAAGTTTGGAGACTCTACAATTTGTTTAAAAGTGATGGGGCAGAAGGAGTCCCTGATTGACCCACGCAAGACTAGTTTTCCCATCCCCTGTTACTAAGAGTTCATAGTTATGGTTAAAGGGAAACAGGATATCCCGATCTGATCCCGTTACTTCAAGTGTGGGCTGACATTGCCACTAAGAAGCCTGCAAATATAAAAGACTTACTCCCTCCCGCAAAGAAAGGGCCCTTGTTTCCAAGGTTTCAGGAAACATGGAAGGACCGGAAAAACAAACGGTCCAAGTTCCCAAAACCACATAGGTGGAGGCCATCCCTCCCCATCACCCTCCCCCACCCCTCCCCTCTCCCATCCCTCCCCCACCCCTCCCCTCCCCTCCCCTCCCCATCACTCTCCCCTAATCGGCTTTATCCCATTTTGCAGGAGAACTCTGGGAGTGGGAGAGCTGGCTTCAAACCCTTTCTTTCAACCCCCGCCCTATAAGGTTTCTAGGGTCCAGAAATAGAAAACTTCTAACAGGCCCTTATTGAGTCACTCCCTCCCCCACCGGCCCCCCAAACTCACCCCCACCCCTAACAAGCAGCCCCCCACACACACTAGTACTGGTATGACTTCCATACTCATCAGCCCACCTGGAATGCTTGCCAACAACTTCTCCAGGTGCTGTTCACAACGGAGGAGGGTAGCCCTTCCAGACAGAGGCCCAGTAAGCAGTCAGTGAACCTGATGGTCAGCGAGCGGGCACTCCCCACTTGAGAGAAACTCTTTTGGCCACTACACCAACAATGTGGGATCTCAATTCCTAGCAAGGCCCAGAGGGCTTTACCAGGTATCAACCATTGCTCTTACATGACCCTCTGCAGAAGAGCTAGGAAACCTATGAATTTATCTAAGGTCAGTGAGAATTTTCAGGTTCCTATAAGAGAATATCCGCCTGCCTTTCTAGAGTGGCTGAGGGAAGCCTACGGGCTTTATACCCCTAACGGCCCGGAGGCACTGAAAACAGGAGGGCAATAAGTATTGCCTTTATTACTCAGTCAGTCTGCCTCAGACATGACAAAGAAGTGGGAAGGGTTTGAAGGGAAAAATCTTAGCGATTTGGTACAAGTGGCTCATTGAGTGTATAACAACAGAGATGACCCTAGCACGAGAGAGACAAAGAAGCTAGCTAAAATAATCGTAATTGACATGAGATACCCCAGAGACTCAGGAAAAGGAGAGCATGGCCCACTCACGGAGAGACTAACCTGTGGGCACCGCCAAGCCATGGGGAAGGACCAATGTGCCTACTGCAGGAAAGAAGGACACTGGAAAAATCAGTGCCTTGAAAACCCCAGGAGAGGTGCACGACCCTCCACTAGAGTGGATGGGCCTCATCTGCACGTAGAAAGACCCAAGCAAGAGACAATAATGCTTGAAGAAGCTCAATGAAGGGGTCAGGGCTCTGTTTCACTTCGCCGCCAAAAGCCCAGGCTAACTCTCCAAGTAGGAGGCCAGGCAGTAAATTTCTTGGTGGACACAGGGGCCACCTTGTCAGGTTCAGAAAGGAATATGGGCACATTTTCAAGAAGAAAGATGTGAATTACTGTGAGCCTATGATTCCTTCCACAGATAACTCACACCAGAAGGTTTGCATGGAGGGTAGGTGGGTTTCCCAAGACAACAAAATAACAAATATCTATCAGCCCTTTGGCCCAGTTAGCCACCTGGTTATGATATCACTGGCTTCTGGCTCAGCTGCTGAGCCAGTGAAGCAGTTATAGCAGGAGAAGACTAGGTGGCCGGTGGCCATCAACGGAAGGACCAAATCTCCACAGTGGGCTTCCTGTTTCAATATGGAGCCACGTATGTTACCTGCTGGACACCATCTCTATCCTGAGCTCATAATTGCCATCGCAGGTCTAGAATGTGGCGCGCAGGTACACACTATATGAAACAGTCTCTGATTAACCCCTCTCGATAACTTGCTGACATGGGAGTCTGGATAATCCTGTACATTTACTTTGCAGATTAGAAAACTCACTCAAAAACACACGGGAGTTGACCCAGAGACACACAACTGGTTAACAACAAAGTCATATTCACAACCAGCGTCTGGACCAAGAGCACGGTGCCCCAAGAACTGTGCCCATCGAGCACTCAATATCTCCTGGACTCTCAAAAGATCTGAGCTGATACCCACCCCCCCACATCCTTGCAGCCCCAAAAGATTGTATTTCACAGGATGGCACCGGATCTGCAGCTCGCGGAGAGGGACATATCTGATCAGAGAACACAGGGCAGAACAAGGGGGTGGAGGGGAGAATGGAGCACATCCTGGCCCAATACACCTTGAGGATGATGTTCCCAATCAGAGAAGCCAATCCACAGAGAAGACCACATGGGCAGCACCACGATGAGAAACGTCCCTCAAAGACCCATAGCCTTAGAGGGGACAACACTGGACACACAGTGTGGGAACTGCGCCCGAACTGATCCTGCCACTTCGATGCATGACACTAAGAGAGTGCAGCGGAAGAGTAAGAAAACGGAGCATCAAAGTCCCCGGGGAATGCCAAAGGTGGACTTTGTGGTCAGGATTCGGTGCCCCCACAGACTGGACTGGAAAACACTCCTAAAGTTCACCACACAGTCCTTGTACTTTTCTTTCTGGTTAGTGTTGTTTTCTTTTAGTGTCATTGGATTTGGGTTGGGTTTTGTTTTCATTTTTGTTTGTTTTTTTTCTTTTTGCTGCTTGGTTTAGCTCAGTCTTGTTTTGTGCATGTTATTACCTTTACAGGTCTGTCTAATTAAGAGAGGCTGGATGAACAATCTGGAGGTGTAAACATGTGACCGGCCCTTTCCATTGGGCATGGGAGTGAGCACGGTGGGGGGAAAGGAAGTGGTGTAAAGAAACCCAGAGACAAGGGTACAACAAGTGATGGAAAACGGTAGTGAGGGGGATGTAGGAGGCCTGGTAGGGCGTGATCAAAGGTAATGTAACCAAGAGGAATTACTGAAACCCAAAGGAAGACTGAGCATGTAAGTGGGCACAAGAGGAAAATCAAAGAGTATAGAAGAGTGAGCTGGGAAGCAAGGGCCAGTTATAGACGTCTAAATAAAGGCATGTACATATGTACATATATTTACAAAGGGGCATGGGGAAATAGATCTATGTCCATATGTTTATAGATTTAGTATTAAGGTAGCAGATGGACATAGGGCCTCCGCTCAAGGACTCCCTCATTGCAATAACACTGTTCTATTAAATTGGCATTCTAAGATGCTCACCTTCCCTACACAATCACTGACCACAAAGCGGCTGCATAAGCAAATGTGGTGAAGAAAGCCGATGGTGTCCAGCTACCTAAAGATATAGCGTGTGGGGTCTTAAAGGCCTGAGGGTAAAGAAACAGCCATCTGGCTCTGAAGCAACAGAGCCCACATGGAGAAAGCATACTAGCCTGTGTGATCACAAAGTTTTAAAGGGATAAGGCAACAGGCATCATGAGAACAAAAAAATCTTATCATGGAGAATGAGAGGGGACTGCCGGGTATAGACCCAAAACCTATTTGCAGTGCACTGGACATCCCCTTACAGAAGGATCTCAGAGTGGAGATTAAAGAATACAGGGTATGAGACAGCAAAGATGAAACACAACTTTCCTCTAGTTCTTAATGCTTTCTCTTGCCCCACTATCATGATCCCAGTTCTACCATACTAATCTGGCCAAACTAGAGAAGGTATTCTAGTACCGATAGGAATTTCAAACACGGGGAATCCAGAGTGGATGGGCCCTTTACCAGTGTTATGAGTGGAGATACTGGGAGGGTGGAGGAAGGGCAGGATGGAAAGTGGGAACCGATTACAAGGATCTTCATTGACCTCAAAAGAAAGGTGGGTGAAAATATGACAAAAGAATTAGTACATTTCCAAGGATTGATGAGGGATGGGTGGCGGGCATTGAGGGGGGGAAAATGAGGAGCTGAGGCCAGGGGCTTGGGTGGAGAGTGGATATTTTGTGAATAAGGAGGGCAGTTAATGTACAGATGGGCTTCAAACAGATGATGTATTTATGGATTGTGGTTAGTGTTGTAGGAGCCACTAATGAAAAGATCATAAAAGAAACAAAAATAATCTTGACAGAGGGCTCATGCAAGGATGATCTCAGGCTGGATTAGACCAGTCAAAACAGCTACTGGAGTCGCCTCACCCTGTGTCTATTATTGAGTCAGCCATGATGCTTAGGACCCACAGCCCCAGCAGCTGGCCAGAGAGGGAGGTGGATCTCTGAGGCCATTCCACAGGGGGAATGGTCCTCTGTCCTGCAGGGCCCACCCTCCTTTGTAAGCATGCTGCCTGGGGCAAGGCTTTCATGGAGTCCACACCATGGGAGCTCTACTACTCATGGGGGATTGGCAGGAAGCCTCTGCTCATGCGCACACACCACCAACTAGCTGGAGGATCTCCGTGAACAAAGCCTGAGGCAGACAACAAGCCCACTAACTGATGCTGTAAGAGATACAATCAGCATCCAGAAACCTGCAACTGGGAGTAAGAGGCAGCATACCTTGGTCCCAGCCCCTCCCACTCTAATCTACAAGGAGTGACATTGCAAAGCAGAGGGTTTTCATAAAGCACTTCCAGGACTGTGGAATGAGCAGCCTCGTTTGTGGACATGGATACTCTGTGATCCAGACGTACTACCTCCTCCCTTCCAGTCAGCTGAGACAAAAACCCTTGCAAGCAGAAAGCCATGCATCTGAACAGTATCCACCAGCCACTCATGTGCAGCACAGCTGCCTCCAAAGAGCCTTCCTGAGTGAGAGAGAAATCATGCAGAAGCCTGGTCTGCACTCAAGAGAGTTTTATGAGCGTTAGGGAGGCGTGGTGGGCAAGTCTGGCCGACCCCAGTGGCTGAATTGAATTTACATGGCCTAGATTGGTCAATCCAGGTACAGGAACCACCCAGGTGACCTCCCCTTCATGGCCAGAAATCTGGACCTCTGAGCATGCACAGGGTGCCTCTCCTAACTGGGCTCTTATCTTGGCCCTATGGGCATGCATAACGGATGCCCCAGTCCCTAGTATAGCTACCTAACATTTGCCCCCCTGAAGAGATATGGACCCAAATCTTTGGGGGTACTGGGCGACGACATCTCTAGCTGCTTCCTGCTGGCAAAAGGGGCGAGGTGGGGCTTTGGGTCCATACCCTTCCTACACTGCTGGGAGGGGTTGTCCATTGAGGGCAACTTTATCCAGGATGGATAAGGTTGAGGTGGTCCAGGAGATGGTAGTCGTGGACCTGGCACACTTGGTTCAGAAGCTTTAATCACCCGATAACTTCTGAGAAAAACAAACGGTCTAAAAGGTGAACAGTTTGACTACGACAAGGCTAAGCTTGTGAGGTGGCAGTGGCCTTGAAATTAGGTGAGTGTCACAGGAAACAAAAATAATCTTAGGATTACCAGACATGTGTGTTTGTTCATTGGAAGTACAGGAAGAGGGATAAAAGCATTCACACTTTCCCCTAGGAGGGCACAGGTTTGGGCACTACTAGGTGCAGTCGGATCACTGATTCATTTATGATGCTAAGGTCTTGGACCCGCTGATAAGACCCATCCTTCTTTTTAACCCTATAACGCTTCAATTTTAATTTTGGGAAAAAATTTTCTTTTTGTTGTGGACTTTCATAGTTATAAATATATATATATGTATTAATATATACATTTTTAATGTTATGAAAACATCATGCTTCGCGTTATAGAGTTAAATGGAAATAATGGGCTAGTGCAGGACGAGTCAAAAGTGACCAAAATAGAGTAACTGCCTAAGTCATTTTGAATTTTCTTGGGTTCAATTGGAGTAAAGGCTTGTAAATTACCCGGGGTCCAAATTCCCATGGTGCCACCTACAACGGGTAGAATGTTCAGGGATGTTTCAGGGCTGGGAGATTAATAACCCCTAAGTCCAGGATACCTTAGGGCAGGGGTCCTTAAACTGTTTACCCAGGGGGCCAGTTCACTATCCCTCAGGCCTTTTGAAGGAAAGACTATAGTTTAAAAAAACAAATATTACGAACAAATTCATGTGCACACTGCACATCTTGATTTGAAGTTCAAAAAAAAAATAAATGGGGCACATACACCCGGCAGAAAGGATCAACGTCCTCGGCTGTCTGCATGTGGCCCACAGGTTGTAGTTTGAGGACCCCTGCTCTCGGCATTCACCAAGAGGATGTGGTTTCAACCCAAAAGCTTGGAGACTCTACAATTTGTTTAAAAGTGATGGGGCAGAAGGAGTCCCTGATTGACCCACGCAAGACTAGTTTTCCCATCCCCTGTTACTAAGAGTTCATAGTTATGGTTAAAGGGAACCAGGATATCCCGATCTGATCCCGTTACTTCAAGTGTGGGCTGACATTGCCACTAAGAAGCCTGCAAATATAAAAGACTTACTCCCTCCCGCAAAGAAAGGGCCCTTGTTTCCAAGGTTTCAGGAAACATGGAAGGACCGGAAAAACAAACGGTCCAAGTTCCCAAAACCACATAGGTGGAGGCCATCCCTCCCCATCACCCTCCCCCACCCCTCCCCTCCCTCACCCCTCCCCTCCCCTCCCCTCCCCATCACTCTCCCCTAATCGGCTTTATCCCATTTTGCAGGAGAACTCTGGGAGTGGGAGAGCTGGCTTCAAACCCTTTCTTTCAACCCCCGCCCTATAAGGTTTCTAGGGTCCAGAAATAGAAAACTTCTAACAGGCCCTTATTGAGTCACTCCCTCCCCCACCGGCCCCCCAAACTCACCCCCACCCCTAACAAGCAGCCCCCCACACACACTAGTACTGGTATGACTTCCATACTCATCAGCCCACCTGGAATGCTTGCCAACAACTTCTCCAGGTGCTGTTCACAACGGAGGAGGGTAGCCCTTCCAGACAGAGGCCCAGTAAGCAGTCAGTGAACCTGATGGTCAGCGAGCGGGCACTCCCCACTTGAGAGAAACTCTTTTGGCCACTACACCAACAATGTGGGATCTCAATTCCTAGCAAGGCCCAGAGGACTTTACCAGGTATCAACCATTGCTCTTACATGACCCTCTGCAGAAGAGCTAGGAAACCTATGAATTTATCTAAGGTCAGTGAGAATTTTCAGGTTCCTTTAAGAGAATATCCGCCTGCCTTTCTAGAGTGGCTGAGGGAAGCCTACGGGCTTTATACCCCTAACGGCCCGGAGGCACTGAAAACAGGAGGGCAATAAGTATTGCCTTTATTACTCAGTCAGTCTGCCTCAGACATGACAAAGAAGTGGGAAGGGTTTGAAGGGAAAAATCTTAGCGATTTGGTACAAGTGGCTCATTGAGTGTATAACAACAGAGATGACCCTAGCACGAGAGAGACAAAGAAGCTAGCTAAAATAATCGTAATTGACATGAGATACCCCAGAGACTCAGGAAAAGGAGAGCATGGCCCACTCACGGAGAGACTAACCTGTGGGCACCGCCAAGCCATGGGGAAGGACCAATGTGCCTACTGCAGGAAAGAAGGACACTGGAAAAATCAGTGCCTTGAAAACCCCAGGAGAGGTGCACGACCCTCCACTAGAGTGGATGGGCCTCATCTGCACGTAGAAAGACCCAAGCAAGAGACAATAATGCTTGAAGAAGCTCAATGAAGGGGTCAGGGCTCTGTTTCACTTCGCCGCCAAAAGCCCAGGCTAACTCTCCAAGTAGGAGGCCAGGCAGTAAATTTCTTGGTGGACACAGGGGCCACCTTGTCAGGTTCAGAAAGGAATATGGGCACATTTTCAAGAAGAAAGATGTGAATTACTGTGAGCCTATGATTCCTTCCACAGATAAATCACATCAGAAGGTTTGCATGGAGGGTAGGTGGGTTTCCCAAGACAACAAAATAACAAATATCTATCAGCCCTTTGGCCCAGTTAGCCACCTGGTTATGATATCACTGGCTTCTGGCTCAGCTGCTGAGCCAGTGAAGCAGTTATAGCAGGAGAAGACTAGGTGGCCGGTGGCCATCAACGGAAGGACCAAATCTCCACAGTGGGCTTCCTGTTTCAATATGGAGCCACGTATGTTACCTGCTGGACACCATCTCTATCCTGAGCTCATAATTGCCATCGCAGGTCTAGAATGTGGCGCGCAGGTACACACTATATGAAACAGTCTCTGATTAACCCCTCTCGATAACTTGCTGACATGGGAGTCTGGATAATCCTGTACATTTACTTTGCAGATTAGAAAACTCACTCAAAAACACACGGGAGTTGACCCAGAGACACACAACTGGTTAACAACAAAGTCATATTCACAACCAGCGTCTGGACCAAGAGCACGGTGCCCCACAGAACTGTGCCCATCGAGCAGTCAATATCTCCTGGACTCTCAAAAGATCTGAGCTGATACCCACCCCCCCACATCCTTGCAGCCCCAAAAGATTGTATTTCACAGGATGGCACCGGATCTGCAGCTCGCGGAGAGGGACATATCTGATCAGAGAACACAGGGCAGAACAAGGGGGTGGAGGGGAGAATGGAGCACATCCTGGCCCAATACACCTTGAGAATGATGTTCCCAATCGGAGAAGCCAATCCACAGAGAAGACCACATGGGCAGCCCCACGATGAGAAACGTCCCTCAAAGACCCATAGCCTTAGAGGGGACAACACTGGACACACAGTGTGGGAACTGCGCCCGAACTGATCCTGCCACTTCGATGCATGACACTAAGAGAGTGCAGCGGAAGAGTAAGAAAACGGAGCATCAAAGTCCCCGGGGAATGCCAAAGGTGGACTTTGTGGTCAGGGTTCGGTGCCCCCACAGACTGGACTGGAAAACACTCCTAAAGTTCACCACACAGTCCTTGTACTTTTCTTTCTGGTTAGTGTTGTATTCTTTTAGTGTCATTGGATTTGGGTTGGGTTTTGTTTTCATTTTTGTTTGTTTTTTTTTCTTTTTGCTGCTTGGTTTAGCTCAGTCTTGTTTTGTGCATGTTATTACCTTTACAGGTCTGTCTAATTAAGAGAGGCTGGATGAACAATCTGGAGGTGTAAACATGTGACCGGCCCTTTCCATTGGGCATGGGAGTGAGCACGGTGGGGGGAAAGGAAGTGGTGTAAAGAAACCCAGAGACAAGGGTACAACAAGTGATGGAAAACGGTAGTGAGGGGGATGTAGGAGGCCTGGTAGGGCGTGATCAAAGGTAATGTAACCAAGAGGAATTACTGAAACCCAAAGGAAGACTGAGCATGTCAGTGGGCACAAGAGGAAAATCAAAGAGTATAGAAGAGTGAGCTGGGAAGCAAGGGCCAGTTATAGACGTCTAAATAAAGGCATGTACATATGTACATATATTTACAAAGGGGCATGGGGAAATAGATCTATGTCCATATGTTTATAGATTTAGTATTAAGGTAGCAGATGGACATAGGGCCTCCGCTCAAGGACTCCCTCATTGCAATAACACTGTTCTATTAAATTGGCATTCTAAGATGCTCACCTTCCCTACACAATCACTGACCACAAAGCGGCTGCATAAGCAAATGTGGTGAAGAAAGCCGATGGTGTCCAGCTACCTAAAGATATAGCGTGTGGGGTCTTAAAGGCCTGAGGGTAAAGAAACAGCCATCTGGCTCTGAAGCAACAGAGCCCACATGGAGAAAGCATACCAGCCTGTGTGATCACAAAGTTTTAAAGGGATAAGGCAACAGGCATCATGAGAACAAAAAAATCTTATCATGGAGAATGAGAGGGAACTGCCGGGTATAGACCCAAAACCTATTTGCAGTGCACTGGACATCCCCTTACAGAAGGATCTCAGAGTGGAGATTAAAGAATACAGGGTATGAGACAGCAAAGATGAAACACAACTTTCCTCTAGTTCTTAATGCTTTCTCTTGCCCCACTATCATGATCCCAGTTCTACCATACTAATCTGGCCAAACTAGAGAAGGTATTCTAGTACCGATAGGAATTTCAAACACGGGGGATCCAGAGTGGATGGGCCCTTTACCAGTGTTATGAGTGGAGATACTGGGAGGGTGGAGGAAGGGCAGGATGGAAAGTGGGAACCGATTACAAGGATCTTCATTGACCTCAAAAGAAAGGTGGGTGAAAATATGACAAAAGAATTAGTACATTTCCAAGGATTGATGAGGGATGGGTGGCGGGCATTGAGGGGGGAAAAATGAGGAACTGAGGCCAGGGGCTTGGGTGGAGAGTGGATATTTTGTGAATAAGGAGGGCAATTAATGTACAGATGTGCTTCAAACAGATGATGTATTTATGGATTGTGGTTAGTGTTGTAGGAGCCACTAATGAAAAGATCATAAAAGAAACAAAAATAATCTTGGCAGAGGGCTCATGCAAGGATGATCTCAGGCTGGATTAGACCAGTCAAAACAGCTACTGGAGTCGCCTCACCCTGTGTCTATTACTGAGTCAGCCATGATGCTTAGGACCCACAGCCCCAGCAGCTGGCCAGAGAGGGAGGTGGATCTCTGAGGCCATTCCACAGGGGGAATGGTCCTCTGTCCTGCAGGGCCCACCCTCCTTTGTAAGCATGCTGCCTGGGGCAAGGCTTTCATGGAGTCCACACCATGGGAGCTCTACTACTCATGGGGGATTGGCAGGAAGCCTCTGCTCATGCGCACACACCACCAACTAGCTGGAGGATCTCCGTGAACAAAGCCTGAGGCAGACAACAAGCCCACTAACTGATGCTGTAAGAGATACAATCAGCATCCAGAAACCTGCAACTGGGAGTAAGAGGCAGCATACCTTGGTCCCAGCCCCTCCCACTCTAATCTACAAGGAGTGACATTGCAAAGCAGAGGGTTTTCATAAAGCACTTCCAGGACTGTGGAATGAGCAGCCTCGTTTGTGGACATGGATACTCTGTGATCCAGACGTACTACCTCCTCCCTTCCAGTCAGCTGAGACAAAAACCCTTGCAAGCAGAAAGCCATGCATCTGAACAGTATCCACCAGCCACTCATGTGCAGCACAGCTGCCTCCAAAGAGCCTTCCTGAGTGAGAGAGAAATCATGCAGAAGCCTGGTCTGCACTCAAGAGAGTTTTATGAGCGTTAGGGAGGCGTGGTGGGCAAGTCTGGCCGACCCCAGTGGCTGAATTGAATTTACATGGCCTAGATTGGTCAATCCAGGTACAGGAACCACCCAGGTGACCTCCCCTTCATGGCCAGAAATCTGGACCTCTGAGCATGCACAGGGTGCCTCTCCTAACTGGGCTCTTATCTTGGCCCTATGGGCATGCATAACGGATGCCCCAGTCCCTAGTATAGCTACCTAACATTTGCCCCCCTGAAGAGATATGGACCCAAATCTTTGGGGGTACTGGGCGACGACATCTCTAGCTGCTTCCTGCTGGCAAAAGGGGCGAGGTGGGGCTTTGGGTCCATACCCTTCCTACACTGCTGGGAGGGGTTGTCCATTGAGGGCAACTTTATCCAGGATGGATAAGGTTGAGGTGGTCCAGGAGATGGTAGTCGTGGACCTGGCACACTTGGTTCAGAAGCTTTAATCACCCGATAACTTCTGAGAAAAACAAACGGTCTAAAAGGTGAACAGTTTGACTACGACAAGGCTAAGCTTGTGAGGTGGCAGTGGCCTTGAAATTAGGTGAGTGTCACAGGAAACAAAAATAATCTTAGGATTACCAGACATGTGTGTTTGTTCATTGGAAGTACAGGAAGAGGGATAAAAGCATTCACACTTTCCCCTAGGAGGGCACAGGTTTGGGCACTACTAGGTGCAGTCGGATCACTGATTCATTTATGATGCTAAGGTCTTGGACCCGCTGATAAGACCCATCCTTCTTTTTAACCCTATAACGCTTCAATTTTAATTTTGGGAAAAAATTTTCTTTTTGTTGTGGACTTTCATAGTTATAAATATATATATATGTATTAATATATACATTTTTAATGTTATGAAAACATCATGCTTCGCGTTATAGAGTTAAATGGAAATAATGGGCTAGTGCAGGAAGAGTCAAAAGTGACCAAAATAGAGTAACTGCCTAAGTCATTTTGAATTTTCTTGGGTTCAATTGGAGTAAAGGCTTGTAAATTGCCCGGGGTCCAAATTCCCATGGTGCCTCCTACAATGGGTAGAATGTTCAGGGATGTTTCAGGGCTGGGAGATTAATAACCCCTAAGTCCAGGATACCTTAGGGCAGGGGTCCTTAAACTGTTTACCCAGGGGGCCAGTTCACTATCCCTCAGGCCTTTTGAAGGAAAGACTATAGTTTAAAAAAACAAATATTACGAACAAATTCATGTGCACACTGCACATCTTGATTTGAAGTTCAAAAAAAAAAAATAAATGGGGCACATACACCCGGCAGAAAGGATCAACGTCCTCGGCTGTCTGCATGTGGCCCACAGGTTGTAGTTTGAGGACCCCTGCCCTCGGCATTCACCAAGAGGATGTGGTTTCAACCCAAAGCTTGGAGACTCTACAATTTGTTTAAAAGTGATGGGGCAGAAGGAGTCCCTGATTGACCCACGCAAGACTAGTTTTCCCATCCCCTGTTACTAAGAGTTCATAGTTATGGTTAAAGGGAACCAGGATATCCCGATCTGATCCCGTTACTTCAAGTGTGGGCTGACATTGCCACTAAGAAGCCTGCAAATATAAAAGACTTACTCCCTCCCGCAAAGAAAGGGCCCTTGTTTCCAAGGTTTCAGGAAACATGGAAGGACCGGAAAAACAAACGGTCCAAGTTCCCAAAACCACATAGGTGGAGGCCATCCCTCCCCATCACCCTCCCCCACCCCTCCCCTCCCCCATCCCTCCCCGACACCTCCCCTCCCCTCCCCTCCCCACCACTCTCCCCTAATCGGCTTTATCCCATTTTGCAGGAGAACTCTGGGAGTGGGAGAGCTGGCTTCAAACCCTTTCTTTCCATCCCCGCCCTATAAGGTTTCTAGGGTCCAGAAATAGAAAACTTCTAACAGGCCCTTATTGAGTCACTCCCTCCCCCACCGGCCCCCCAAACTCACCCCCACCCCTAAAAAGCAGCCCCCCCACACACACTAGTACTGGTATGACTTCCATACTCATCAGCCCACCTGGAATGCTTGCCAACAACTTCTCCAGGTGCTGTTCACAACGGAGGAGGGTAGCCCTTCCAGACAGAGGCCCAGTAAGCAGTCAGTGAACCTGATGGTCAGCGAGCGGGCACTCCCCACTTGAGAGAAACTCTTTTGGCCACTACACCAACAATGTGGGATCTCAATTCCTAGCAAGGCCCAGAGGACTTTACCAGGTATCAACCATTGCTCTTACATGACCCTCTGCAGAAGAGCTAGGAAACCTATGAATTTATCTAAGGTCAGTGAGAATTTTCAGGTTCCTATAAGAGAATATCCGCCTGCCTTTCTAGAGTGGCTGAGGGAAGCCTACGGGCTTTATACCCCTAACGGCCCGGAGGCACTGAAAACAGGAGGGCAATAAGTATTGCCTTTATTACTCAGTCAGTCTGCCTCAGACATGACAAAGAAGTGGGAAGGGTTTGAAGGGAAAAATCTTAGCGATTTGGTACAAGTGGCTCATTGAGTGTATAACAACAGAGATGACCCTAGCACGAGAGAGACAAAGAAGCTAGCTAAAATAATCGTAATTGACATGAGATACCCCAGAGACTCAGGAAAAGGAGAGCATGGCCCACTCACGGAGAGACTAACCTGTGGGCACCGCCAAGCCATGGGGAAGGACCAATGTGCCTACTGCAGGAAAGAAGGACACTGGAAAAATCAGTGCCTTGAAAACCCCAGGAGAGGTGCACGACCCTCCACTAGAGTGGATGGGCCTCATCTGCACGTAGAAAGACCCAAGCAAGAGACAATAATGCTTGAAGAAGCTCAATGAAGGGGTCAGGGCTCTGTTTCACTTCGCCGCCAAAAGCCCAGGCTAACTCTCCAAGTAGGAGGCCAGGCAGTAAATTTCTTGGTGGACACAGGGGCCACCTTGTCAGGTTCAGAAAGGAATATGGGCACATTTTCAAGAAGAAAGATGTGAATTACTGTGAGCCTATGATTCCTTCCACAGATAACTCACACCAGAAGGTTTGCATGGAGGGTAGGTGGGTTTCCCAAGACAACAAAATAACAAATATCTATCAGCCCTTTGGCCCAGTTAGCCACCTGGTTATGATATCACTGGCTTCTGGCTCAGCTGCTGAGCCAGTGAAGCAGTTATAGCAGGAGAAGACTAGGTGGCCGGTGGCCATCAACGGAAGGACCAAATCTCCACAGTGGGCTTCCTGTTTCAATATGGAGCCACGTATGTTACCTGCTGGACACCATCTCTATCCTGAGCTCATAATTGCCATCGCAGGTCTAGAATGTGGCGCGCAGGTACACACTATATGAAACAGTCTCTGATTAACCCCTCTCGATAACTTGCTGACATGGGAGTCTGGATAATCCTGTACATTTACTTTGCAGATTAGAAAACTCACTCAAAAACACACGGGAGTTGACCCAGAGACACACAACTGGTTAACAACAAAGTCATATTCACAACCAGCGTCTGGACCAAGAGCACGGTGCCCCACAGAACTGTGCCCATCGAGCAGTCAATATCTCCTGGACTCTCAAAAGATCTGAGCTGATACCCACCCCCCCACATCCTTGCAGCCCGAAAAGATTGTATTTCACAGGATGGCACCGGATCTGCAGCTCGCGGAGAGGGACATATCTGATCAGAGAACACAGGGCAGAACAAGGGGGTGGAGGGGAGAATGGAGCACATCCTGGCCCAATACACCTTGAGGATGATGTTCCCAATCGGAGAAGCCAATCCACAGAGAAGACCACATGGGCAGCCCCACGATGAGAAACGTCCCTCAAAGACCCATAGCCTTAGAGGGGACAACACTGGACACACAGTGTGGGAACTGCGCCCGAACTGATCCTGCCACTTCGAGGCATGACACTAAGAGAGTGCAGCGGAAGAGTAAGAAAACGGAGCATCAAAGTCCCCGGGGAATGCCAAAGGTGGACTTTGTGGTCAGGGTTCGGTGCCCCCACAGACTGGACTGGAAAACACTCCTAAAGTTCACCACACAGTCCTTGTACTTTTCTTTCTGGTTAGTGTTGTTTTCTTTTAGTGTCATTGGATTTGGGTTGGGTTTTGTTTTCATTTTTGTTTGTTTTTTTTTCTTTTTGCTGCTTGGTTTAGCTCAGTCTTGTTTTGTGCATGTTATTACCTTTACAGGTCTGTCTAATTAAGAGAGGCTGGATGAACAATCTGGAGGAGTAAACATGTGACTGGCCCTTTCCATTGGGCATGGGAGTGAGCACGGTGGGGGGAAAGGAAGTGGTGTAAAGAAACCCAGAGACAAGGGTACAACAAGTGATGGAAAACGGTAGTGAGGGGGATGTAGGAGGCCTGGTAGGGCGTGATCAAAGGTAATGTAACCAAGAGGAATTACTGAAACCCAAAGGAAGACTGAGCATGTCAGTGGGCACAAGAGGAAAATCAAAGAGTATAGAAGAGTGAGCTGGGAAGCAAGGGCCAGTTATAGACGTCTAAATAAAGGCATGTACATATGTACATATATTTACAAAGGGGCATGGGGAAATAGATCTATGTCCATATGTTTATAGATTTAGTATTAAGGTAGCAGATGGACATAGGGCCTCCGCTCAAGGACTCCCTCATTGCAATAACACTGTTCTATTAAATTGGCATTCTAAGATGCTCACCTTCCCTACACAATCACTGACCACAAAGCGGCTGCATAAGCAAATGTGGTGAAGAAAGCCGATGGTGTCCAGCTACCTAAAGATATAGCGTGTGGGGTCTTAAAGGCCTGAGGGTAAAGAAACAGCCATCTGGCTCTGAAGCAACAGAGCCCACATGGAGAAAGCATACCAGCCTGTGTGATCACAAAGTTTTAAAGGGATAAGGCAACAGGCATCATGAGAACAAAAAAATCTTATCATGGAGAATGAGAGGGGACTGCCGGGTATAGACCCAAAACCTATTTGCAGTGCACTGGACATCCCCTTACAGAAGGATCTCAGAGTGGAGATTAAAGAATACAGGGTATGAGACAGCAAAGATGAAACACAACTTTCCTCTAGTTCTTAATGCTTTCTCTTGCCCCACTATCATGATCCCAGTTCTACCATACTAATCTGGCCAAACTAGAGAAGGTATTCTAGTACCGATAGGAATTTCAAACACGGGGGATCCAGAGTGGATGGGCCCTTTACCAGTGTTATGAGTGGAGATACTGGGAGGGTGGAGGAAGGGCAGGATGGAAAGTGGGAACCGATTACAAGGATCTTCATTGACCTCAAAAGAAAGATGGGTGAAAATATGACAAAAGAATTAGTACATTTCCAAGGATTGATGAGGGATGGGTGGCGGGCATTGAGGGGGGAAAAATGAGGAGCTGAGGCCAGGGGCTTGGGTGGAGAGTGGATATTTTGTGAATAAGGAGGGCAATTAATGTACAGATGTGCTTCAAACAGATGATGTATTTATGGATTGTGGTTAGTGTTGTAGGAGCCACTAATGAAAAGATCATAAAAGAAACAAAAATAATCTTGGCAGAGGGCTCATGCAAGGATGATCTCAGGCTGGATTAGACCAGTCAAAACAGCTACTGGAGTCGCCTCACCCTGTGTCTATTACTGAGTCAGCCATGATGCTTAGGACCCACAGCCCCAGCAGCTGGCCAGAGAGGGAGGTGGATCTCTGAGGCCATTCCACAGGGGGAATGGTCCTCTGTCCTGCAGGGCCCACCCTCCTTTGTAAGCATGCTGCCTGGGGCAAGGCTTTCATGGAGTCCACACCATGGGAGCTCTACTACTCATGGGGGATTGGCAGGAAGCCTCTGCTCATGCGCACACACCACCAACTAGCTGGAGGATCTCCGTGAACAAAGCCTGAGGCAGACAACAAGCCCACTAACTGATGCTGTAAGAGATACAATCAGCATCCAGAAACCTGCAACTGGGAGTAAGAGGCAGCATACCTTGGTCCCAGCCCCTCCCACTCTAATCTACAAGGAGTGACATTGCAAAGCAGAGGGTTTTCATAAAGCACTTCCAGGACTGTGGAATGAGCAGCCTCGTTTGTGGACATGGATACTCTGTGATCCAGACGTACTACCTCCTCCCTTACAGTCAGCTGAGACAAAAACCCTTGCAAGCAGAAAGCCATGCATCTGAACAGTATCCACCAGCCACTCATGTGCAGCACAGCTGCCTCCAAAGAGCCTTCCTGAGTGAGAGAGAAATCATGCAGAAGCCTGGTCTGCACTCAAGAGAGTTTTATGAGCGTTAGGGAGGCGTGGTGGGCAAGTCTGGCCGACCCCAGTGGCTGAATTGAATTTACATGGCCTAGATTGGTCAATCCAGGTACAGGAACCACCCAGGTGACCTCCCCTTCATGGCCAGAAATCTGGACCTCTGAGCATGCACAGGGTGCCTCTCCTAACTGGGCTCTTATCTTGGCCCTATGGGCATGCATAACAGATGCCCCAGTCCCTAGTATAGCTACCTAACATTTGCCCCCCTGAAGAGATATGGACCCAAATCTTTGGGGGTACTGGGCGACGACATCTCTAGCTGCTTCCTGCTGGCAAAAGGGGCGAGGTGGGGCTTTGGGTCCATACCCTTCCTACACTGCTGGGAGGGGTTGTCCATTGAGGGCAACTTTATCCAGGATGGATAAGGTTGAGGTGGTCCAGGAGATGGTAGTCGTGGACCTGGCACACTTGGTTCAGAAGCTTTAATCACCCGATAACTTCTGAGAAAAACAAACGGTCTAAAAGGTGAACAGTTTGACTACGACAAGGCTAAGCTTGTGAGGTGGCAGTGGCCTTGAAATTAGGTGAGTGTCACAGGAAACAAAAATAATCTTAGGATTACCAGACATGTGTGTTTGTTCATTGGAAGTACAGGAAGAGGGATAAAAGCATTCACACTTTCCCCTAGGAGGGCACAGGTTTGGGCACTACTAGGTGCAGTCGGATCACTGATTCATTTATGATGCTAAGGTCTTGGACCCGCTGATAAGACCCATCCTTCTTTTTAACCCTATAACGCTTCAATTTTAATTTTGGGAAAAAATTTTCTTTTTGTTGTGGACTTTCATAGTTATAAATATATATATATATGTATTAATATATACATTTTTTAATGTTATGAAAACATCATGCTTCGCGTTATAGAGTTAAATGGAAATAATGGGCTAGTGCAGGACGAGTCAAAAGTGACCAAAATAGAGTAACTGCCTAAGTCATTTTGAATTTTCTTGGGTTCAATTGGAGTAAAGGCTTGTAAATTACCCGGGGTCCAAATTCCCATGGTGCCTCCTACAATGGGTAGAATGTTCAGGGATGTTTCAGGGCTGGGAGATTAATAACCCCTAAGTCCAGGATACCTTAGGGCAGGGGTCCTTAAACTGTTTACCCAGGGGGCCAGTTCACTATCCCTCAGGCCTTTTGAAGGAAAGACTATAGTTTAAAAAAACAAATATTACGAACAAATTCATGTGCACACTGCACATCTTGATTTGAAGTTCAAAAAAAAAATAAATGGGGCACATACACCCGGCAGAAAGGATCAACGTCCTCGGCTGTCTGCATGTGGCCCACAGGTTGTAGTTTGAGGACCCCTGCCCTCGGCATTCACCAAGAGGATGTGGTTTCAACCCAAAAGCTTGGAGACTCTACAATTTGTTTAAAAGTGATGGGGCAGAAGGAGTCCCTGATTGACCCACGCAAGACTAGTTTTCCCATCCCCTGTTACTAAGAGTTCATAGTTATGGTTAAAGGGAACCAGGATATCCCGATCTGATCCCGTTACTTCAAGTGTGGGCTGACATTGCCACTAAGAAGCCTGCAAATATAAAAGACTTACTCCCTCCCGCAAAGAAAGGGCCCTTGTTTCCAAGGTTTCAGGAAACATGGAAGGACCGGAAAAACAAACGGTCCAAGTTCCCAAAACCACATAGGTGGAGGCCATCCCTCCCCATCACCCTCCCCCACCCCTCCCCTCCCCCATCCCTCCCCGACCCCTCCCCTCCCCTCCCCTCCCCACCACTCTCCCCTAATCGGCTTTATCCCATTTTGCAGGAGAACTCTGGGAGTGGGAGAGCTGGCTTCAAACCCTTTCTTTCCATCCCCGCCCTATAAGGTTTCTAGGGTCCAGAAATAGAAAACTTCTAACAGGCCCTTATTGAGTCACTCCCTCCCCCACCGGCCCCCCAAACTCACCCCCACCCCTAACAAGCAGCCCCCCCACACACACTAGTACTGGTATGACTTCCATACTCATCAGCCCACCTGGAATGCTTGCCAACAACTTCTCCAGGTGCTGTTCACAACGGAGGAGGGTAGCCCTTCCAGACAGAGGCCCAGTAAGCAGTCAGTGAACCTGATGGTCAGCGAGCGGGCACTCCCCACTTGAGAGAAACTCTTTTGGCCACTACACCAACAATGTGGGATCTCAATTCCTAGCAAGGCCCAGAGGACTTTACCAGGTATCAACCATTGCTCTTACATGACCCTCTGCAGAAGAGCTAGGAAACCTATGAATTTATCTAAGGTCAGTGAGAATTTTCAGGTTCCTATAAGAGAATATCCGCCTGCCTTTCTAGAGTGGCTGAGGGAAGCCTACGGGCTTTATACCCCTAACGGCCCGGAGGCACTGAAAACAGGAGGGCAATAAGTATTGCCTTTATTACTCAGTCAGTCTGCCTCAGACATGACAAAGAAGTGGGAAGGGTTTGAAGGGAAAAATCTTAGCGATTTGGTACAAGTGGCTCATTGAGTGTATAACAACAGAGATGACCCTAGCACGAGAGAGACAAAGAAGCTAGCTAAAATAATCGTAATTGACATGAGATACCCCAGAGACTCAGGAAAAGGAGAGCATGGCCCACTCACGGAGAGACTAACCTGTGGGCACCGCCAAGCCATGGGGAAGGACCAATGTGCCTACTGCAGGAAAGAAGGACACTGGAAAAATCAGTGCCTTGAAAACCCCAGGAGAGGTGCACGACCCTCCACTAGAGTGGATGGGCCTCATCTGCACGTAGAAAGACCCAAGCAAGAGACAATAATGCTTGAAGAAGCTCAATGAAGGGGTCAGGGCTCTGTTTCACTTCGCCGCCAAAAGCCCAGGCTAACTCTCCAAGTAGGAGGCCAGGCAGTAAATTTCTTGGTGGACACAGGGGCCACCTTGTCAGGTTCAGAAAGGAATATGGGCACATTTTCAAGAAGAAAGATGTGAATTACTGTGAGCCTATGATTCCTTCCACAGATAACTCACACCAGAAGGTTTGCATGGAGGGTAGGTGGG